>NC_092384.1:81682903-82027515 GCF_030028105.1 Mobula birostris
CATACATTCTCTTCAAAGCTGAACAACTTGCTCCCCATTCCCTACCAGTCAAACATCTCATCACATTTATTACTTTTTTACATTTCTCCTCAACTTTCCTGATGTGGTCTGCCCATGTTAATCGTGAATCAAATATAACTCCCAGAAATTTAAATGATGCAACCTTTTCTAATTCAACCCCATACATCCTTAACTTCTTCCCTACCTCAACCCTTTTCCTGTTTAAAAAATACAGATTGAGTTTTGTCTACTGAAAATCTACATCCCCAATCATAACCCCACTCCACCACTTCATCAATTGCTTCTTGTAGTTTCCTGATTATATGGTCCATTTTTCCTGCCTCCTTTCCACAAGGCCCCATCATCCGCAAACAGTGACCTACCTATATCCACTGGTACCTTTGTGAAGACATCATTGATCATAATGATGAAAAGTAACGGGCTAATCACACTACCTTGAGGTGTGCCATTTTCCACTATGTACTGTTTTGATAATTCTGATCCAATCCGAACTTGAATTTTTCTACCAAACAAAAAATCTTTAATCCAATTAAAAACTTTCCCACCAACCCCCATCTTGTGCAGTTTAATTAATAATCCTTCCTTCCACATCATATCATAGGCTTTTTCAATGTCAAAGAACACTGCCACTACTGACTCTCTATTTGCCTGGGCCTTCCTTATTTCAGTCTCTAAAATAATCACTGAGTCCATGCAATTCCTTCCCTTTCTAAAACCACTCTGATAACTTGCCAGCATTCCCCTTTTCTCAAGCTCATATGATAACATTTCTGTTATCATCCTTTCCATTATCTTACATATACTTGATGTTAATGCAATTGGTCTGTAGCTAGTGGGTTTTGACAGACCCTTGCCAGGCTTCCTTATTGGAATTACTACTGCTTCTTTCCATCTTCCCTCCTCCCACACTCTGTTATAAAAATGCAGCAACTTCAAGAGCGCTCCTTCTCCTAGATTTTTTAGCATCACAGAGCATATCAGATCTTTCCCTGGGGAGGTTGGTCTCGATCTCTTTATTGCTCTCACCATTTCTGCTAATGTAAATGGATCATCAATTATATCATCTGTTCTTTCCCTCCTGCTTAACACACCTGGGTGTTGGCTCATTATTTTTTCCCTTCTTCTTCTCCCTTCTTCTCCCTTCTTCAGACAAATTTTCTGAACTGTGTATCAGTACAAATGACTTGGCCATGATCTCAGCCTTATCCTTACTGGAGACTGCAGTTTCCTCCTCAGATATCATTACTGGATATTCCCATTCCCTTCTATCTCCTCCCATCCTCTTAATCATTCCCCATATCTCTCCCACAGCTGTTGTTCTTCCTACCTTGTCGCAAAAACTCCTCCAACTTGCCCTTTTAGCTTGACGTTTAGTTCCTCTCACCACTGCCTGTGCTTTCTTATATTGAACCAAATGCTGCATATTATGGGTTCTTGTAACTAGCCTGAATGCTCTATTTCTGTTTTTTACAGCCTGACAACATTCCTCTGTCCACCATGGTACCAGTTTTCTATTCATCCTATTTTTACTCCTAGGTATAGATCCTCCTGCTGCCATGATAATTGCTGAAGTCACCTGACTGTTTAATTCATCTACATTTCCAGAAAAATCAATCTTTGTCAACCCTTCTTCACTCAATTTCTGGAACTTACCCCAATCAGCTTTTTCAAACACCCACTTTGGGGTTCCACCACCTGGTCTTACTTCAACTCTTTCACCCACTGAACACAAAACTGGGTAGTGATCACTGCCTACTGTTGAAGCAGTCCAAACTCCCCAGTTACTAATGCCAGCCAAGGTATTAGACACTAACGTAATATCTAACACTGACTCAGTTCCTGTTGTTATATCTATCCTTGTGCCGCTACCATCATTCATACACACCAAATCCCTTTCTTCCATCAAATCTTCAATTACCTTTCCATTTGGATCTGTAATCTGATCCCCCCATATTGTGCTATGAGCATTGAAATCTGCACACCACACTACTTTATGTCTGTTTTGTCCTTGTATCTTTAATAGGCTGTCCAAATCCAACCTTTTACATGGATTGTAGTAGTTAATTATAACCACTCCCTCCCCTCTCTCCCACACTTCCACCACTATGTATTCCTGATCATCTCCTTTTTCCAGTACCCTATATGGTATACCTTGCTTGATTAACATAGCACAACCCCCTCCTCCCACTAGATTTCTATCTTTCCTTATCATTGTATACTCATATACCACAAAGTCTAAAGTTGGTTTCAACCAAGTTTCCTGAATATACACTACATCCGGTTTTACAACCATTTCTTTAATAAAGTGCTTGAATTCCTGGCTATTGGCCAGTAAGCTCCTTGCATTCCATTGTAAAAGAATCACCATAATTAGTATTAACCAACACATGACACTTCCTGGCTTGACTGATTACTGAGCTTCTCCCTCACTTCCTCCCATGTCAGTCCTACTAACCCTAAATGGTTTACTGCTGCTTTTACCACCAGCTGAATTTTGTCACTTTTTGACTTTACCTCAGCCGTATTATTAATCACTCCTGCAATGAATGTTACTAGAGCCTTTTTGTCTACATAAATCCTGTCATTTGTTCTTTGTTGCATCTCTCGTATCCCTATTGCTCCCTGTTCATTAGGAACATTATTCTGTTCTCTTGACATTCTTACAGCTTCTGCATAAGTGATCTTTCTTTTCACTCTTATTTCTTGAATTTTAGTCTCCCGTCTCACAACTGCACACCCACTAGATGCAACATTATGAGCTCCTCCACAATTGCAGCATTTTGGTTGAACTCCTGTTCCACACTTTCCATATTCATGATCACCCCCACATCTAGCACATCTCTGCCTTTTACAGTTTTTAGCCACGTGTCCAAACCTTTGACAATTATAGCACCTCAGTGGCTTTGGCACATACACCCTTACTGGGTAACTCATGAAGCCCAGGAACACCTTCCTTGGCACTCTTTCTTCTTCAAATTCAATCAATACTGATTCACTTTCCTTTTTCACTCCCTCCTTTGTTGTTTTCAGTCTTTGAACATTCATTACTTTCCCTCCTTTGATATTCCTCTTTATCTCCTCCATATTTATACTCATTGATATCCCCGTGATCACTCCTTTACAACCACCATTTCGTGCTCCCACCCCCCTGTGTATTCCACCTTGCATTTTCCTATCTCTTTTAGCTTGAGTGCTTTCTCAAGTTGTTCCTCATTCGCACATCTTACCAATAAGTTGCCATCATTAAGAACTTTTGCAAGTACTATTTCCCCTATCTTATTTGTCAGAGTTGTTGTTAGCACAAACGGATTAATTTTCTTCATATGTCCCTGAGCCTTCTCATTAAACCTAATTATGACAACACCTCCTCTCTGAGCTTGTTCATCTTCCTCACTTTCAGAGCTTTCTCCACTATCTTTTATTCCCTTTGTCTTGGTTTTTATTCATCTGACCCCTCACTACCTCCTCATTCCCTTTATTTTTCCCTTCACAATAATCCACCTCTCCCCAGCTGCCTACCTCTGGTCCCAAGTCTCTATCCCTCTCCTTCTCCACTTTCTTTCCCTCAACCCCGCCTCTTATCTTGTCCGCCATTACCGTATCCACACGACCCCCTCCCAGCAATTTCCGTTCCTTCCCCACTCTCTTTCCCTCAACAGGTTCCAAAACACACTCACGCATCAAGCAAAACACAGCCAGCTTCCAGTCAAGCCAACTCAGCCACCTCGAGTCAGCATCCAATCCAGCCAGCAGTTCTGCATTTGGGTCTGCCCCCAACGCCCCCTTATGACAGAACAGCCCAGTCATACATGGACCCAGCAACACAGACGCTATCGTTTAACTCTTGCCATCCTGGGTTCCCTCCTGTTGAATACTCCCCCACCCGCCCGGGTCGTCCTTACTCCTGGAGAGCCTGTTCAGTCAACAGGAGGCTCCCATAGGGGGGAGTGGTACTGTCATGGTCCAGTCCTTGAAATCTGCATTCTGGTTCACGGTCCAGTTCATCGATCCTTATTCCGTGTTTTCCTGTTTTCCCTTGTTCCATTGGGTGCCTTAATTGAGGCACCTGATTCTCATTTTGGGCTGGCACATAAATACCTCTGCAAACCAAGGATTCCTGGCTGGACTGTTCCCTTCCCCTCCCCATGTGAATCCCTGACAGTCTCCTTGGCGATTTCCTCGACAAGTATCCTCGGCTGTCATTCCAGCCCTGTGTCCTAGAAAGGGTCCCAGCCCTGAGTCCTAGAGGGAGTCCAGGTTCCATACCCAAGGGCCTAATCGAGCCGAGTCCAAGAGTCAAGTCCTGCCTTGGGGTTCCTCGCCCTGCCCGGTGCTGGAGTTCCCTCGTCCTTCACTAAAGTTCCCTTGTCCTGTCCAGGAATCCCTCGTCTGGTCCAAGCCAAGTCCTAGAACCTCGTCTTGTCTCAGCCTAGTCCAAGAACCTCGTCCTGTCCAAATCAAGGCTTAGCGTCCTTGTCTTGTCCATGTGCTTCATCCTGTACTGGGGTTCCCTCGTCCTGTGCTGAGTTCCCTCATCCTGTCCAGGAGTCTCTTGTCCCGTGCAGGAATCCCTCGTCTGGTCCAAGCCAAGTCCTAGAACCTCGTCTTGTCTCAGCCTAGTCCAAGAACCTCGTCCTATCCAAGTCAAGGCTTTGTGTTTTCGTCCTGTCCATGTGCCTTGTCCTGTGCAGGAGTTCCATGTCGAGTCCTGTAGCCGCGCCTTGTCCAGTCCTGTATCCACATCTTATCCTCGCCTGGTTCCGGGGTCTGAGCCCGAGTCAAGACCCAGGTTCCGGGTCCTTGTCCAGTTTCTGGTTTGGAGTCCTAGCCCTAGTTCCAAGTTCCTTGTCCTGGTCCCACTTTCCTAGTCTTAGTCCTAGCTCAGGCCTGGTGTCCTTGTCTTAGCCAGGGCCTGTATCCATGTCCAGCATCATTTCTTCCTGACTCCTTTGCTTTCTTGATAAACTTTGTCCTGTTCCTACTACTTCAGTGTCTGTGTTTTGCATTTGGGTCCACGCCCAATGCCCCCTCATGACAATTTCTCCCACACCAGTCCTTGAGCCACACCCTTAACTCTCTAATCTTCTTGACCCTATGCCAATTTCCAGAGATTACCACCTTTTTGGTTCTGCTTTTTTAATTTGGTCCCTAGCTGCTCAAATTCCCTCAGCAGAACCTTGTTCCTCATTCTACCTATGCCAATGGTACTCACATGGACCACAACAACTGGATCTTTCCCTTTCCATTGGAAATTCCTTTGCAGGTCAGATAAGATGTCCCAAACCTGGGTGCCAGGCAGACAACACAGCCTTTGGGATGCTCTATCCTCGTGACAGAGAACTCTGTCTATTCTCCTGACCATACTATCCCCAATTACCACTCCATTTCTCTCCTCTCCCCTTTCTTGAATGTCTCCCTGAATCATTCCTACAGCCCCCACTCTCATCCACACAGGGAGCAAGAATCTCAGACCTGCTGGACAAGCTCACGGGCTGAGGCTCCTCCAGCACTGTCTCTTGGATCCCACTACCCGCCTCACTCGCAGTCACACCCTCTTGTCCCTGACCACAGGTTAATCCAATGGATGTGACTACCTCCTGAAACAGAGAATCCAGGTAACTCTCCCCCTCCCTGATGTGCTGCTGTGTTTGAAGCTCTCTCTGAATTTTGTGCCTGTGGAGGGAGCGGGTTTGCTGCCCGTATAGGCAGGGAGCATCACGTGCCCGTGTAAGGGAGGTAGGGTAGCGCTCTTAATTAAAGATGAGATCAGGGCGATAGTGAGAGACGATATTAAATCGAAGGAGCAGAACGTTGAATCCATCTGGGTAGAGGTTAGGAATAGTAAAGGGAAAAAATCACTGGTGGGAGTTGTCTACCTGAGGCATGTAAGAATGGAACAGCAGTTATCATGGGGGACTTTAATTTGCATGTAAATTGGGTGGATCAAGTTGGTCGAGGCATTCCTGAGGAGGAGTAAATAGAATGCATCCGTGATGGCTTTCTTGAACAGCATGTTACTGAACCTACAAGGGAACGTGTTATCTTAGATCTGGTCCTGTGCAATGAGACAGGTAAAGTTAGTGATCTTGTAGTTAGGGATCCTCTTGGAAAGAGTGACTACAGAATGACTGAGGTCGTCATAGAAACAGAAGGTGCAATAGTTCGATCTAAAACTAGTGTATTATGCCGAAACAATGGACACTACAATGGGATGAGGGAGGATTTGGCCAGTGTCGACTGCAAACACAGGCTATATGGTGGGACAGTTGAGGAACAATGGAAGACTTTCAGACAGACTTTTCACAGTGTTCAATATATTCTAGTTAAAAGCAAGGACAGTAAGAGTGGGGAGAGCCAGCCTTGGATAATTAAGAAAATAAAAGAAGGCATCAAACTAAAAGCTCGTGAGTAAAAAGTCACCAAGAGTAGCGGGAAACTGGAAAATTGGGAAAACTTTAAAAAGCAATAAAGAACCACTAAACAAGCAATAAAGAAAGGGAAGATAGATCATGAATATAAACTAGCACAAAATATAAAAATGGATAGTAAAAGTTTTTTATAATTATATAAAGTGGAAAAGTGTGGATAAAGGGAACGTAGGTCCCTTGGAGGACGATAAGGGGAAATTGATATTGGGTAATGAGGAAATGGCAGAGGCTTTGAATGACTACTTTGTGTTGGTGTTCACAGTGGAGGACATGTCCAACATGTCAAAGAGATTTCTGGGTGTGATGGGAGGTGAGGTCCTCGATACAATAGCTATCACTGAAGTGGTAGTGCTGAACAAACTTCTGGGCCTGAAGGTAGATAAGTCCCCTGGTCCTGATGGAATGCATCCCAGGGTACTGAAAGAGATAGCATAAGTTATAGACACTTTGGTGATAATTTACCAAAATTCCCTGAACTCTGGGCAGGTCCCAGTAGACTAGAAGACAGCAAATTTCACGCCACTGTTCAAAAAATGATTTAGGCAAAAGGCAGGTAACTATAGGCCAGTTAGTTTAACATCTGTAGTTGGGAAAATGCTTGAAGCTGTCATTAAAGAAAAAATAGTGAGGCATCTGGGAAGAAATGGTTCAGTCAGACAGATGCAGCATTAATTCAGCAAAAGCAGATCCTGTTTGACAAACTTACTGGAGTCCTTTGAAGATGTAACGAGCGCAGTGGATGGAGGGGAATGGATGGACGTTATTTACTTGGATTTCTAAAAGGCATTTGATAAGGTGCTGCAGAAAAGACTTATCTATAAGACAGGGATGCATAGAGTTGGGGGTGATGTATTAGCATAGATAGAAGATTGATTAAGTAATGGAAAGCAGAGAGTTGGGTGTTACTCTGGTTGGCAGTCAGTGGTGAGTGGTGTGCCACAGGGGTCAGTGCTGGGCCCGCAGCTGTTCACGATATACAGTAACAACCTGGAAGAGGGGACAGAATGTAGTGTATCTAAGTTTGCTAATGATACTAAATTGAGTGGAAAAGCAAATTGTGCAGAAGATACACAATTGCTTGAGAGTCTGAAGAGAGATATAGATAGGCTAAGTGAGTGGGCAGGGGCTTGGCAGATGGAATACAATGTTGGTAAATGTGTGGTCATCCACTTTGGAAGGAAAGATGGAAGATTATTATTTAAATGGTGAAAAATTGCAGCATGCTGCTGTACAGAGGGACTTGGGAGTGCTTGTGCATGAATCATAAGAGGTTGGTTTACAGGTGCAGCAGGCTGTCAAAAAGGCAAATGGAATGTTGGCCTTCATTGCTAGAGGGATTGAATTCAAGAGCAGGGAGGTTATGCTGCAACTGTACGGGATACTGGTGAGGCCACACCTGGAGTACTGTGTGCAGTTCTGGTCTCCTTACTTGAGGAAGGATATACTGGCTTTGGAGGCAGTGCAGAAGAGATGAGGGGATTAGACTATGAGGAGAGATTGAGTCATCTGGGACTGTACTTTCTGGAATTCAGCCGAATTAGTGGAGATATTATAGAAACATGTAAAATTATGCCTGTGGAGCGAGTGAGTTGGGTATCTGTGGTGGGAGTGAGTTAGGTGCACAGAACATAGAAATCTACAGTAGATTACAGGCCGTTTGGCCCACAATGTCTTGCCAACCATGTAACCTACTCTAGAAACTGCCTAGAATTTCCCTACCGCATAGCCCCCTATTTTTCTAAGCTCTATCTACCTAAATAAGAGGGTCTTAAAAGACCCTATTGTATCCGCTCCCACCACCATCACTGGCAGTGCATTTCATACACCCACAACTCTGTGTGAAAGACTTAACTCTGATATCCCCCTTGTACCAGCTTCCAAGCACCTTAAAACTGTGCCCCCTCGTGTTAGCCACTTCATCCCTGGGAAAAAGCCTCTGACTATCCACACGATCAATGCCTCTCATCATTTTATACACCTCTATCAGGTCACCTCTCATCCACTGTCCCTTCAAGGAGAAAAGGCTAAGTTCACTCAACCTATTCTCATAAGGCTATGGCTGTAACATTACCTCACGGCTCTTGAACTCAATCACACGGTTGATGAAGGCCAACACACCATACGCCGCCTTAAAACTGTCAACCTGCGCAGCAGTTTTGAGCTTCCTATCAGCGTGGACCCCAAGATCTCTGAGATCCTCCACACTGTCAAGAGTTTTGCCATTATTATTATATTCTGTCTTCAAATTTGACCTACTGAAGTGAAGTTCTTCACACTTACCAGTGTTGAACTTTATCTGCCTCTTCTTAGCCCAGTCCTGCATCCTATTGATGTCACACTGTAACCTCAGACAGCCCTCCAGACTATCCACAACACCCCCAACTTTTGCGTCATCAGCAAACTTACTAACCCACCCTTCTATTTCCTCATCCAGTCATTTATAAAAATCACAAAAAGGAGGGGTCCCAGACTATAATCAGGTTTGTAAGGCATAACCTTCCCTTGACAAAGCCATGCTGACTATCCCTAATCAGATTATGTCTCTCCAAATGTTCATAAACCCTACCCCTCAGGATCTTCTCTAACAACTTGCCCACCACTGAAGTAAGTTTTACTGGTCTCTAACTTCCTAAGTTATCTGTACTCCTTTTCCTGAACAGGGGAACAATATTTGAAGCCTTCTAATCCTCTGGTACTTCCCCCGTCCCTACTAATGATAGAAAGATCATCACCAGAGGCTCAGCGATCTCCTCCTTCACTTCCCACAGTAACCTGGGGTATAACTCCTCCGGGCCCTGCGACGTATCTAACTTAATACCTTCAAAAACTCCAGAACATCCTCTTTCTGAATGTCTATACACTCAAGCGTTTCAGTCAATTGTAGGTCATTCCCACAATAGCCAAAATGGTGAATACTGAAGCAAAGTATTCATTAAGTCCCTTCACGATCTCTTCCAACTCCATGCACATGTTCCCACTATCACCCCCAATTGGTGCTATCCTCGCCTGGTTCATTCTCTTCACATACTCGTAGAATGCCTTCGGGTCTTCCTTAATCCTGCTCGCCAAGGCCTTCTGCTGGTCTTCAGAGTCAGTTGACTCGACAGTCCAATTTCTCAGGCAAGGCCACAATGCAAGCAGGCAGTGAAATGAAAAGAATGGAGTTAAATCCTCTTTCTCCCTTATTGCCGGTGGGAGGAGGGGGGAAATAGTCATAGTCATACTTTATTGATCCTGGGGGAAATTGGTTTTTGTTACAGTTGCACCATAAATAATAAATAGTAATAGAACCATAAATAGTTAAATAGTAATATGTAAATTATGCCAGTAAATTATGAAATAAGTCCAGGACCAGCCTATTGGCTCAGGGTATCTGACCCTCCAAGGGAGGAGTTGTAAAGTTTGATGGCCACAGGCAGGAATGACTTCCTATGACGCTCTGTGCTGCATCTCGGAGGAAATTGTTGCTTGCTGCTGCTTACGTGCGGGAGAGAGGGGAGCTGGGGTGGGGGATTTCGGGGTTCTAACATTTAACTCATTCATTCTTTGGGGTCACTCCTCTGTTTTTCGTAGATGTTTGCAAAGAAAAAGCATTTCAGGATGTATATAGTATACATTTCTCTGACATTAAGTGTACCTTTGAAATCTTTGAAATCCCATCACAATGAAATAATAATTAGCTGACACGTGCGTTCACAAGCACAACTGCCATATCTACTGCGCTGCTGAATCCATGGTTGTGACAGGGCCCCCCCCCCCCCCCCCCCCAGGCGCAGCCCCCGTGGCACCACAGACCTGTGTCTGGTGGAAGTCCTGGATGAGTGACTTGTCCAAGATGTCTTTGCCGGGATCCAAGTCTGTTCTTCTGGACCATACCCTTCCCAGTCCACAAGGTACTGGACCTTACCACGTACCCGGCGAGATGCCAGGAGGCGCTGCACCGTATAGACCAGGGAACCATCTACCAAGCAGGGAGGAGGGTGGGGTGGGGTGACTGGGGCCAGGGGAGAGGAGTAACCGTGTTGATCTGGAAAACATGGAATACTGGGTAGATCTTTAGTGATGTTGACTTCAAACGGCGGCAATTTGCGGTTCTCGGCTTTCAGGGGAAAATCCCTTGATGCCAACCAGATCTCCCCTCTTGGCTTGCATGGCTTGCCTGTCGACGGAGTCGATCAGCCTGCTGGGAATGCTGTTTCTGGGCGCGCAGCAGAGAAGCCCTGGCTTGTCCCCAGATGTGCTTGTAGCGCAATCTCCTGATCAGGGAAGAGTGAGGGCTGGAATCCCTTAACGTTCAAAGGAAGACATACCCCTGGAGGGTGACTGGAGGTTATTGTGGGCGAACTCTGCCCAAACCATCTGGGAACTGCAGGATGTTTGGAAGAGGCAAGGCAGCGCAGGGTTGTCTCCAACTCCTGGTTCACTCTCTCAGTCTGGCCATTGGATTGGGGCTGGAAACCAGACGAGAGGCTGGCCGTGGCTCCTACAAGAGAATAGAAAGCCTTCCAAAAGCGGCAAGTGAACTGTGGTCCACGATCAGACACTACATCTTCAGAAAAGCCGTGAAGCCTCAACACATGTTCAACCATGAGTGTGGCAGCCTCACGAGCCTTGCGCAGGGGAGTGAAATGGGCAGCCTTGGAAAATCGATCCTCAAAGACCAAGATGGCAGTATTTCCGGTAGATGGGGCAGCCTAGTTATGAAATCTACTGAGAGGTGGGACCAGGGGCGGTGGGGCACAGGCAGTGTAGACATAACAGACCCGCAGGACCACGGCATGATGTCTTGTTCCGAACGTAGGTGGGACAGGCAGATACAAAGTTGTGAACGTCTTGGGACATAGATGGCCAGCAAAATTGTCTCTTTATAAACTCTTCAGTCCATTGAATTCCCGAATGTCCAGCCAGACGGGAGGAGTGACCCCATTCCAACACTTTGGAATGCACCGCAGCAGGGACAAACAGCCGGCTGGGTGGGTCCCCCACCCAGGCCTAATGGTCCAACTGTTAGGCGGCCCTCACTTGTGCCTCTATTCCCAGGTCACCGGAGCAGAGATACACGAGCGAGGAAGAATGAGTTCTAGATCGGCTTTGTCCTCAGATCCGTCGACCCGCCGGGAGAGCTTGTCGGCCTTACATCCGGGAAGAGAGGTGAGGATGAAATTGAACCGTGTGAAGAAGAGAGCCCGTCAGGCTTGACGAGAGGCGAGTCTCTGCATCCCTAATGTAGAAGTTTTAGTGATCTGTCCAGACCAGGAAAGGATGCTCTGCCCCTCCAGCCAGGATCGCCATTCCTCCACTGCCTCTCAGTTCCCAGCATTGAAAATCCTCTCGGCTGGAGTCGTGATGGGGAAGAAAGGCACAAGGGTGTAGCCGGCTGTCCGCAGACGAGCGCTGAGAGAGGGCAGCTCCCATGCCGACATCGGATGCATCCACCTCGACAATGAATGGCAGTGATGGGGTCTGGGTGTTGCAGTAGTGGAACAGTGGTGAAACGTCGCTCTAATTCTGAAAATGCTTGGCCGGCACCATCTGTCCCATGGAAACCTGCCTGTCTCCTTGGTGAGTGCATTTATAGGAGCCGCGATAGAGCTGAAATTCCGGATGAAATGGCGATAAAAGTTCGCAAACCCCATGAAGCGCTGTACCTGTTTGACTGTAGATGGTTTGGGCCACTCTGCAACAGCCTGAACCTTACTAGGGTCCATCTGAACACTGGATGGGGTAAGTATATAGCCCAAAAATGACACCTGGTCTTTATGGAACTCACATTTTTCAGGCTTGGCGTACAGGTTATTTTCAAGAAGGCATCTGAGTACTCTCCAGACATGCTGGACGTGTTCCTGATGAGAGCTGGAATAGATAAGGATGTCATCAAAATACACAAACACAAACTGGTTCGACGTGTCCCTAAGCACATCGTTAACCAAAGCCTGGAATACAGCGAGGGTGTTGGCCAGACTGAAATACATCACCAAGTTTTCATAGTGGCCATTAGAGGTGTTGAAAGCTGTCTTCCTATCTCTTATGTGAACTAGATTGTAAGCATTGCGCAGATCAATTTTGGAAAACATGGTTGCTCCCAGGAGATGTTCAAACGCAGCTGCCAGCAGGGGTAGAGGGTAGCTGTTCTTCACAGTGGTGTTGTTCAGGGGCCGATAATCGATGTAGGGACGGAGCTTGCCATCTCTCTTGCTCACAAAAAAGAAACCCACTCCTGCCGGCGAGGTTGACAGACGGATAACCCCCATGGTGAATGCTTCCTTAATTGCCAGCGTTTCAGGATGAGTGAGGGAAAGGAGCTGGCCCCGGGGAAGACTAGTGCCAGGTAGGAGGTCTATGGCACAGTCGTATGGCCGACGGGGGCAGGGTGGTGTCCTTTCTTTTACTGAAGACCTCGAGGAGATCCGCATATTCAGCCAGAATCCCAGACAGGTCCACATCCTTAGCTGACACAGGAGGGGATTCCAGTGGTCGTCACCGTCTTATTTGTGGAATTTGTTGCCATATGCAACTGTGGAGGCCAGGTCGTTGGGTGTATTTAAGGCAGAGATTGATATGTTCTTGATTGGACATGGCATCAAAGGTTACGGGGTGAGGGCTGGGAACTGGGGTTGAGGAGGAGATTTGAAAAAAGGATCAGCCATGATTGAATAGCAGAGCAGACTCACTGGGCCGGATGGCCTAATTCTGCTCCTATGTCGTTGGTCTGATTCATAGAATGGAGCTTGAGCTGAACCCAGAAAGGTAGATAGGCGTGCTGGTCCCCACTCCTGGGGTACTTTCAGAGACCAGTCGATCTGTGGGTTGTGTCAAGATAACCAGAACAGACAGTTCAGGCGAATCAACCAGATAGAAAAGAGTTCTTCATCATGGTTGCCTTCGAGCACAAGTTGGAGGGATTGTGCCGGTGCACAGAAGTCGACTGTTCAACACCTTGACGTTGATCTTTTCTCTTCACTCCTCAGTCGGAACTCCCCATCTTTGAACTAGACAGATGACCATGAGTTCCCAGCTGCACTATATTCGGCAAACGCCAGAAGTTCATGGATCTGAGACAAGGAAACTGCGAGCATCACAGACTTAGGGGAAGCTGACTGAAGAGAGAACTGACCCGTCTGGATTCCCCTTCCTGCTGACGGATACCCTCTTCTACTGGATGCTTGGAGCATGCCGCTCGGAGATGTCGTGGATCGCCACAATAGAGGCAGGAAGCTGCTCTCCTGCAACACTCTCGTACCTCCTGAGACAGGCGCATGCGCCCTATTTGCATTGCCTCCTCCGTGGGCTGGGTGGTAAAGGAAGGAGAGAGGGCAAGGAAAGACAGTGATCAGACAGTGATCAGTAGGAGATTTGAAAGATTCTTTCCCTGCACCACTCTGTTACCTGGTCGTCAACTGGAATAGCCAGGTTATTCAGGTCATCCAGACTATCCTGCTCCTCCTAGACAGCGATCCCATGCCGGCCCCCTGCATTCAGTCCACCCTGGAGGGCACTGATAAGAGATCTCTCATTCCAACCTGTCTCTACTGCAAGTGTGCGGAATTTGACAGTATAGTGCAGAGAGACAGAGGGGTGTAAAATGAGGGTAGAAGCAAAAAGTAGTAAGGTGAAAAGTAAAAGTGGCAGGCAGGCAAATCCAGGGCAAAAATCAAAAAGGGCCACTTTTCAACATAATTGTATAAGGGCTAAGAGTGTTGTAAAAGCGCACCTGAAGGCTTTGTGTGTCAATGCAAGGAGCATTCGTAACAAGGTGGATGAATTAAAAGTGCAGATTGTTATTAATGAATATGATATAGTTGGGATCACAGAGACATGGCTCCAGGGTGACCAAGGATGGGAGCTCAACATTCAGGGCTATTCAATATTCAGGAGGGATAGACACGAAAGAAAAGGAGGTGGGGTAGCATTGCTGGTTAGAGAGGAGATTAATGCAATAGAAAGGAAGGACATAAGCCGGGAGGATGTGGAATCGATATGGGTAGAGCTGCATAACACTAAGGGGCAGAAAACGCTGGTGGGAGTTGTGGACAGGCCACCTAACAGTAGTAGTGAGGTTGGGGATGGTATTAAACAGGAAATTAGAAATGCGTGCAATAAAGGAACAGCAGTTATAATGGGTGACTTCAATCTACATGTAGATTGGGTGAACCAAATTGGTAAGGGTGCTGAGGAAGAGGATTTCTTGGAATGTATGCGGGATGGTTTTTTGAGCCAACGTGTCGAGGAACCAACTAGAGAGCAGGCTATTCTAGACTGGGTATTGAGCAATGAGGAAGGGTTAATTAGCAATCTCGTCGTGAGAGGCCCCTTGGGTAAGAGTGACCATAATATGGTGGAATTCTTCATTAAGATGGAGAGTGACATAGTTAATTCAGAAACAAAGGTTCTGAACTTAAAGAAGGGTAACTTTGAAGGTATGAGACGTGAATTAGCTAAGATAGACTGGCAAATGACACTTAAAGGATTGACAGTGGATATGCAATGGCAAGCATTTAAAGATCGCATAGATGAACTACAACAATTGTTCATCCCAGTTTGGCAAAAGAATAAATCAAGGAAGGTAGTGCACCCGTGGCTGACAAGAGAAATTAGGGATAGTATCAATTCCAAAGAAGAAGCATACAAATTAGCCAGAGAAAGTGGCTCACCTGAGGACTGGGAGAAATTCAGAGTTCAGCAGAGGAGGACAAAGGGCTTAATTAGGAAGGGGAAAAAAGATTATGAGAGAAAACTGGCAGGGAACATAAAAACTGACTGTAAAAGCTTTTATAGATATGTGAAAAGAAAAAGATTGGTTAAGACAAATGTAGGTTCCCTACAGACAGAAACAGGTGAATTGATTATGGGGAGCAAGGACATGGCAGACCAATTGAATAATTACTTTGGTTCTGTCTTCACTAAGGAGGACATAAATAATCTTCCGGAAATAGTAGGGGACAGAGGGTCCAGTGAGATGGAGGAACTGAGGGAAATACGTGTTAGTAGGGAAGTGGTGTTAGGTAAATTGAAGGGATTAAAGGCAGATAAATCCCCAGGGCCAGATGATCTGCATCCCAGAGTGCTTAAGGAAGTAGCCCAAGAAATAGTGGATGCATTAGTGATAATTTCTCAAAACTCTTTAGATTCTGGACTAGTTCCTGAGGATTGGAGGGTGGCTAATGTAACCCCACTTTTTAAAAAAGGAGGGAGAGAGAACCCAGGGAATTAGAGACCGGTTAACCTAACATCGGTGGTGGGGAAACTGCTAGAGTCAGTTATCAAAGATGTGATAACAGCACATTTGGAAAGCAGTGAAATCATTGGACAAAGTCAGCATGGATTTGTGAAAGGAAAATCATGTCTGACGAATCTCATAGAATTTTTTGAGGATGTAACTAGTAGAGTGGATAGGGGAGAACCAGTGGATGTGGTATATTTGGATTTTCAAAAGGCTTTTGACAAGGTCCCACACAGGAGATTAGTGTGCAAACTTAAAGCACATGGTATTGGGGGTAAGATATTAATGTGGATAGAGAATTTGTTGGCAGACAGGAAGCAAAGAGTGGGAATAAACGAGACCTTTTCAGAATGGCAGGCAGTGACTAGTGGGGTACCGCAAGGCTCAGTGCTGGGACCCCAGTTGTTTACAATATATATTAATGACTTGGATGAGGGAATTAAACGCAGCATCTCCAAGTTTGCGGATGACACGAAGCTGGGCGGCAGTGTTAGCTGTGAGGAGGATGATAAGAGGATGCAGGGTGACTTGGATAGGTTAGGTGAGTGGGCAAATTCATGGCAGATGCAATTTAATGTGGATAAATGTGAAGTTATTCACTTTGGTGGCAAAAACAGGAAAACAGATTATTATCTGAATGGTGGCGGATTAGGAAAAGGGGAGGTGCAACGAGACCTGGGTGTCATTATACACCAGTCATTGAAAGTGGGCATGCAGGTACAGCAGGCGGTGAAAAAGGCGAATGGTATGCTGGCATTTATAGCAAGACGATTTGAGTACAGGAGCATGGAGGTACTACTGCAGTTGTACAAGGCCTTGGTGAGACCACACCTGGAGTATTGTGTGCAGTTTTGGTCCCCAAATCTGAGGAAAGACATCCTTGCCATAGAGGGAGTACAAAGAAGGTTCACCAGATTGATTCCTGGGATGGCAGGACTTTCATATGATGAAAGACTGGATGAACTAGGCTTATACTCGTTGGAATTTAGAAGATTGAGGGGGGATCTGATTGAAACGTATAAAACCCTAAGGGGATTGGACAGGCTAGATGCAGGAAGATTGTTCCCGATGTTGGGGAAGTCCAGAACGAGGGGTCACAGTTTAAGGATAAAGGGGAAGCCTTTTAGGACCAAGATTAGGAAAAACTTCTTCACACAGAGAGTGGTGAATCTGTGGAATTCTCTGCCACAGGAAACATTGAGGCCAGTTCATTGGCTATATTTAAGAGGGAGTTGGATATGGCCCTTGTAGCTAAAGGGATCGGGGGTATGGAGGGAAGGCTGGTAGAGGGTTCTGAGTTGGATGATCAACCATGATCATACTGAATGGCAGTACAGGCTCGAAGGGCCGAATGGCCTACTCCTGCACCTATTTTCTATGTTTACCGTCTCTCTGCCTTGGCGCAGATCCAAGAATCTGTGAGCAGCCTCCTGACCCCTTACTGGAAGGTCAACACCCCTCCCTCAACTCTGCCGTGAAGTGTCAGAACGACTGGGCCGCGGAATATCCTTGCTCCCGTAAAGTGATGAACAGCCCCTCTCCCCCTCTCCCCCTCTCCCCCTCTCCCCCTCTCCCCCTCTCCCCCTCTCCCCCTCTCCCCCTCTCCCCCTCTCCCCCTCTCCCCCTCTCCCCCTCTCCCCCTCTCCCCCTCTCCCCCTCTCCCCCTCTCCCCCTCTCCCCCTCTCCCCCTCTCCCCCTCTCCCCCTCTCCCCCGTCTCAGCAAGCATGACAACCAAGAGAATGGAGTTAAATTTGAGGTTCTAAACTGGAAAAAGGCCAAATTTGAAGAAATGAGAAAGGATCTAAAAAGCGTGGATTGGGACAGGTTGTTCTCTGGCAAGGATGTGATCGGTAAGTGGGAGGCCTTCAAAGGAGAAATTTTGAGAGTGCAGAGTTTGTATGTTCCTGTCAGGATTGAAGGCAAAGTGAATAGGAATAAGGAACCTTGGTTCTCAAGGGATATTGCAACTCTGATAAAGAAGAAAGGGGAGTTGTATGACATGTATAGGAAACAGGGAGCAAATAAGGTGCTTGAGGAGTATAAAAAGTGCAAAAAAAAAATACTTAAGAAGGAAATCAGGAGGGCTGAAAGAAGACAAGGTTGCTTTGGCAGTCAAGGTGAAGGATAATCCAAAGAGCTTCTACAGGTATATTAAGAGCAAAAGGATAGTAAGGGATAAAATTTGTCCTCTTGAACATCAGCGTGGTCGGCTAGGTATGGAACCAAAAGAAATGGCGGAGATCTTAAATGGGTTTTTTTGCATCTGTATTTACTAAGGAAACTGGCATGGAGTCAGTGGAAATAAGGGAAACAAGTAGTGAGATCATGGAACCTATACAGATTGAAGAGGAGGAGGTGCTTGCTATCTTAAGGCAAATCAGAGTAGGTAAATTCCCAGGACCTGACAGGGTATTCCCTTGGACCTTGAAGGAGACTGGTGTTGAAATTGCAGGGACCCTGGCAGATATATTTAAAATGTTGGTATCTATGGGTGAGGTGCCGGAGGATTGGAGAATGGCTCATGTTTTTCCATTATTTAAAAAAGGCTCTAAAAGTAATCTGGGAGATTATAGGCCAGTAAATTTGACATTGGTAGTAGGTAAATTATTGGAAGGAGTACTGAGAGATGGGATCTACAAGTATTTGGATAGACAGGGACTTATTAGGGAGCGTCAACATGGCTTTGTGCGTGGTAGGTCATGTTTAATCAATCTATTAGAGTTTTTCGAGGAGGTTACCAGGAAAGTGGATGAAGGGAAGGCAGTGGATATTGTCTACATGGATTTCAGTAAGGCCTTTGACAAGGTCCCGCATGGGAGGTTAGTTAGGAAAATTCAGTCGCTAGGTATACATGGAGAGGTGGTAAATTGGATTAGACATTGGCTCAATGGAAAAAGCCAGAGGGTGGTAGTAGAGAATTGCTTCTCAGAGTGGAGGCCTGTGATTAGTGGTGTGCCACAGGGATCAGTGCTGGGTCCATTGTTATTTGTCATTTATATCAATGATCTGGATGATAATGTGGTAAATTGGATCAGCAAATTTGCTGATGATACAAAGATTGGAGGTGTAGTAGACAGTGAGGAAGATTTTCAGAGCCTGCAGAGGGACTTGGACCAGCTGGAAAAATGGGCTGAAAAATGGCAGATGGAGTTTAATACAGACAAGTGTGAGGTATTGCACGTTGGAGGGACAAACCAAGGTAGAACATACAAGGTAAATGGTAGGGCACTGAGGAGTGCAGTAGAACAGAGATCTGGGAACACAGATACAAAATTCCCTAAAAGTGTCGTCACAGGTAGATAGGGTTGTAAAGAGAGCTTTTGGTACATTGGCCTTTATAAATCAAAGTATTGAGTATAAGAGTTGGAATGTTATGGTGAGGTTGTATAAGGCATTGGTGAGGCTGAATTTGGAGTATTGTGTACAGTTTTGGTCACCAAATTACAGGAAGGATATTAATAAGGTTGAAAGAGTGCAGAGAAGGCTTACAAGGATGTTGCTGGGACTTTAGAAACTCAGTTACAGAGAAAGGTTGAATAGGTTAGGACTTTATTCCCTGGAGCGTAGAAGAATGAGGAGAGATTTGATAGAGGTATATAAAATTATGATGGGTATAGATAGAGTGAATGCAAGCAGGCTTTTTCCACTGAGGCAAGGGGAGAAAAAAACCCAGAGGACATGGGTTAAGAGTGAAGGGGGAAAAGTTTAAAGGAAACATTAAGGGGGGGCTTCTTCACACAGAGAGTGGTGGGAGTGTGGAATGAGCTGCCAGATGAAGTGGTAAATGCGGGCTCACTTTTAACATTTAAGAAAAACTTGGACAGGTACATGGATGAGAGGCGTATGGAGGGATATGGTCCAGGTGCTGGTCAGTGGGACTAGGCAGAAAAACTGGTTTATCACAGCCAAGAAGGGCCAAAAGGCCTGTTTCTGTGCTGTAATGTTCTATGGTTCTAGATACTGTCACGTCGATTTTCAGGAGCACAATTGCCGTATCTGCTGCGCTGCCGAATCGTGGTTGTGACACGTGGTCGGAGGGGTGAGTTGTGCACCTGTGGTGGAGGGAGTGAATTACATACCTGTGGTGGAGTCAGTTACCTATGTGTGGAGGGAGTGAGTTAACTATTTCTGGAGGGAGAGTGTTAGCTACCTGTGGAAGGAGGGACTCGTGTACCTGTAGAGGGTGAGAGTTCAGTATCTGTGGAGGAAGTGAGTTATTTACCTGTGGAGGTGGGAATTGCATACCTGTTGATGGCGAGCGTCACATACCTATGCAGGAAGTGAATTAGGTACCGGTGAGGGAGGGATTTACATGTCTGAGGAGGATGTGAATTCCATACCCATGCAGGGCGTGAGTGGCGTACTTGTGGAGGGAGGCAGCTACTTACATGTGGACGGAAGAACTTGCTTATCTGTGGAGAGACTCGGTTGTGTATCTATGGAGGGCGTGAGTTCAGTACCTGTGAAAGGATGAGTTACGTACCTGTGGAGGTGGGAATTACATACCTGCTGATGGTGAGCGTCACCTACCTGTGTAGGGAGTGAATTAGGTAGCTGTGGAGGGAGTGATTTACATGTCTAGGGAGGAAGTGAAGTCCATACCAGTGAAGAGGGAGTTGCCTACCTGTGGAAGCAGGGAGTTACCCTGTGGAGGAAGGGAGGTATGTACTAATGGAGGGGGTTATGTACCTGCAGGGGAACGATTACGTACCTGTGGAGGGAAGGTGTTATGTACCTGTGGAGGAAGTAACTTGTGTACATTTGGATGGAGTGATTTACGCACCAGTGGAGGGAGCGATTCACATACCTGAGGAGGGAGGAAGTTACGTACCTGTACAGCGTGTCATTTGTATACCTGTGGAGGGAGTGAGTTACGTACCTGTGGAGGGGGGAATTACGTACCCGTTGATGGTTAGAGTCACATACCTGTGTAGGGAGAGAATTAGGTAGCTGTGGAGGGAGGGACTTGCATGTCTGAGGAGGAAATGAATTCTGTACCTGTGGAAGGAGTTAGGTATCTGTGGTGGGAGGGAGTTACGTATCAATGGAGAGAGATATGTACTTGTGGGAGGATGGAGTTGAATACTTGCAGGGGGAGAGGAGTTGAGTACCTGTGGGGGGGGGGGGAGGATGTTGCATACCTGTGGAGGGAGGTAGTTGAATACTTGCAGAGGGAGTGAGTTACATACTTGTGGAGGATGTAAGTTCAGTACCTGTGGAGGGAGGGAGTTGGCTACCAGTGGACTGTGTGGGTTAAGTACCTGTGGAGAGATTGATTTATGTACCTGTGGAAGGAGAGAGTTAGGTGCCCATGGAGCAAGTGAGTTATGTACCTGTGGAGGGACTGAGTTACATACTGGTGGACAGTGAGGTTGGAACCTGTGCATGGTGTGTTAGTTACGTACCTGTGGACTTCTGTAACTGTGGAGGGAGTGAGTTACGTACCTGAGGGGGGAGTGAGTTACGTACCTGTGGAGGGAGTGTGTTATGTACCTGTGGAGGGAATGAGTTAAATAATTTTGTATGGAGTGAGTTATGTACCTATTGATGAGTGAGTTACGTACAATAGACAATAGGTGCAGAAGTAGACCATTCAGCCCTTCCAGCCTGCACCGCCATTCTGAGATCATGGCTGATCATCTACTATCAATACCCAGTTCCTGCCTTGTCCCCATAACCCTTGATTCCCCTATCCATAAGATACCTATCTAGCTCCTTCTTGAAAGCATCCAGAGAATTGGCCTCCACTGCCTTCTGAGGCAGCGTGTTCCACACCTCCACAACTCTCTGGGAGAAGAAGTTCCTCCTCAACTCTGTCCTAAATGACCTACCCCTTATTCTTAAACCATGCCCTCTGGTACTGGACTCTCCCAGCATCTGGAACATATTTCCTGCCTCTATCTTGTCCAATCCCTTAATAATCTTATATGTCTCAGTCAGATCCCCCCTCAATCTCCTTAATTCCAGCGTGTACAAGCCCAGTCTCTCTAACCTCTCTGCGTAAGACAGTCCGGACATCCCAGGAATTAACCTAGTGAACCTATGCTGCACCTCCTCCACAGCCAGGATGTCCTTCCTTAACCCTGGAGACCAAAACTGCACACAATACTCCAGGTGTGGTCTCACCAGGGCCCTGTACAAACGCAAAAGGATTTCCTTGCTCTTGTACTCCATTCCCTTTGTAATAAAGGCCAACGTTCCATTAGCCTTCTTCACTGCCTGCTGCACTTGCTCATTCACCTTCAGAGACTGATGAACAAGTACTCCTAGATCTCTTTGTATTTCACCCTTACCTAACTCCACACCGTTCAGATAATCTGCCTTCCTGTTCTTGCTCCCAAAGTGAATAACCTCACGCTTATTCACATTAAATGCCATCTGCCAAGTTTCTGCCCACTCACCCAGCCTATCCAAGTCACCTTGAATTCTCCTAACATCCTCATCACATGTCACGCTGCCACCCAGCTTAGTATCATCAGCAAACTTGCTGATGTTATTCACAATGCCTTCCTCTAAATCATTGACGTAAATCGTAAACGGCTGTGGTCCCAATACCGAGCCCTGTGGCACCCCACTAGTCACCACCTGCCATTCCGAGAAACACCCATTCACTGCTACCCTTTGCTTTCTATCTGCCAACCAGTTTTCTATCCATGTCAATATCCTCCCCCCAATGCCATGAGTTCTGATTTTACCCACCAATCTCCTGTGTGGTACCTTATCAAATGCCTTCTGAAAGTCAAGGTACACCACATCCATTGGATCTCCTGCGTCTATCTTCCTGGTTACATCCTCGACAAACTCCAAGAGATTAGTCAAGCATGATTTGCCCTTGGTAAATCCGTACTGGCTCGGCCCAATCCTATCACTGCTATCAAGATATGCTGCTATTTCATCTTTAATAATGGACTCTAGCATCTTCCCCACTACGTATTTGTTAAATTAACAGGAGCAGTTTAATGCAATATATAATATAGAAGAAAAAGAAAAAAAATTAAAAAATAATAAGAAGAATAAATAAGTCAATTACAGTATACTAGATTAAAAATCCTGCAAAAACAGAAATAATATATATTTAAAAAGTGAGGTCGTGTTCGTGGGTTCAATGTCCATTTAGGAATCGGATGGCAGAGAGGAAGAAGTTGTTCCTGAATCGCTGAGTGTGAGCCTTCAGGCTCCTGTACCTCGTTCCTGATGGTAACAGTGAGAAAAGGGCATGCCCTGGGTGCTGGGGGATGCAGGAGGTAATAGTTGTACCGTGGAGAGCATTCTGACAGGCTGCATCACTGCCTGGTATGGAGGGGCTACTGCACAGGACCGAAAGAAGCTGGAGAGGGTTGCAAATTTAGTTGACTCCATTTTAGGTACTAGCCTACAAAGTACCCAGGACATCTTCAAGGAGCGGTGTCTCAGAAAGGCAGCGTCCATTATTAAGGACTCCAGCACCCAGGGCATGCCCTTTTCTCACTGTTACCATCAGGTAGGAGATACAGAAGCCTGAACTTACTCTCTCTGCAAATACATGTCGATGGAGGGAGTGTGTTACGTATCTTTGGAAAGAGTCAGTTGTGTACCTGTCGAGGGTGTGGGTTATGTAATTGTGGGCAGAGTGGGTTACGTACCCATGGAGGGAGTGTGTCACGTACCAGCAGAAGAGATGCTTATCATATCGGTGGAAAGAGGTATTTATGCTCCTGTAGAGGGATGTCATTGCGTACCTGTGGAGGGATTGAGTTGAATACCTGTGGGGGGAGTGAGTTGCCTACCTACACAGGGACAAGTTATTTATGTACCTGTGGAGGGAGGGAATTACAACCCTGAGGAGTGTGTGGGTTCTTTACCGGTGGGTGGAGGGAATTACATACTTGTGTTGGCAGTGAATTAGATAGTTCTGCAGAGAGTGAGTGATGTGCCTGAGGGGGAAGTGAATTGCGTACATATGGAGGGAGTGAGTTATATACCTGTGGACATAGTGAGTTATATACCCGGTGAGGGAGTGGGTCGTGACCCCGTGGAGGGACAGATAACGTTCTTGTGAAAGGAGAGTTACAGACCTCTGGAGGGGATGAATGATGTACTTTTTCTAGGAGTGGGTTATGTACCTGGGGATGGAGTTAATTACGTACCTGTGGAGGGAGTGATTTACATACCTGTGGATGGAGAGAGTTACCTACCTGTGTAGGACATGAGTTACATACCTGCAGAGGGAGGGGTTATGTACCTGTGGAGGAAGGGAGTTACATACCTGTTGGGGAAGGGTGTTACATACCTGTTGAGGAAGGAGGAGGTTACGTCCCTGTGGAGGGAGTGAGTTATGCATATGTGGAAGGAGGGTGTTATGAACCTGTGGAAAGAGTGAGCTAGGAATCAATGAAGCAAGAGAGTTATGTACCTGTGGAGGGAGGCAGTTGCATTCCTGTGAACAGTATGGTTTACATACCTTTGTAAATGGATGCGAGGAGGGGTTCTGTGATAATAATTGTCACTACTTAATTCTGTGAATGCGGTGTTATAGCTGTGTTATTTTTCTGGGAATTGGGGGGGTTCTGAATTTTTAATGCCAATTTTTCTGAGAGTGAGAGGGTTGGCGATTGTTATTGTTGCTGTGTTTTTTGTAGCTGACGGCTTTGGGGATTGTTATTGCTGTTTTTTTCTGACTGCGACGGATTGTAGATTATCATTGTTGCTGTTTTTTTGACGGTGACAGGCTTGGGGATTATCATTGTTGCTGTTTTTTTGACGGTAACAGGTTTGGGGATTGTTACTGTTTTTGCTGCAGGTGACGGCTTTGGGGATTGTTATGGTTGCTATTTTTTTCAGTGTGTGACGTGTTTGGGGATTGTTGTTGCTGTTTCTTCTGAGGGTGATGAGTTTGGGGATTGTTATTGTTGCTGCTTTTTTCTGTGGGAGACGTGTTTGTGAATTGTTATTGTTGCTGTTTTTTTCTGACAGTGACGGGTTTGGGGAATGTTATTGTTGCGGTTTTTTCTGCGGGTGACAGTATTGGCGATTGTTACTGTTGCTGTTGTTTCTGAAGGTGACGGGTTTGGTAATTGTTATTGTTTCTGTTTTTTTTTACAGTGACGGGTTTGGGGAATGTTATTGTTTCTGTTTTTTTCTGTGGGTGATGGGTTGGGGGAATGTTATTGTTGCTGTTATTCCCTGTGGGTGACTGCAGTGGTGATTGTTATTATTGCTGTTTTTTCCTGACGGTGATGGGTTTGGGGTTGTTATTGTCGCTGTTTTTTCTGCAGGTGACGGGTGACAGGATTGGGGATTGTTCTTGCTGTTTTTATATGACAGTGACGAGATTGGGGATTGTTATTGTTGCTGTGTTTTTTTGACAGTGATGGGTTTGGTGAATGTTATTGTTTCTGTTTTTTTTCTGATGGTGATGGGCTTGGGGATTGTTGCTGTTTTTTCTGTGAGTGATGGGTGACGGGTTTGGGACTGTTATTGTTGTTTTTATCTGGCAGTGACAGGTTTGGGGATTGTTATTGTTACTGTGTTTTTTGACAGTGATGGCTTTGAGGAATGTTATTGTTGCTGATTTTTTCTGAAGGTGACAGATTTGGGGATTGTTATTGTCACTTTTTTCTGACGGTGACAGGTTTGGGGTTTGTTATTGTTGCCGTTGTTTCTGACGGTGACGGTTTTGGTGATTGTTATTGTTTCTGTTTGTTCTGTGGGTGACGGGTTTGGGAATTATTTTTGTTGCTGTTGTTTCTGATGGTGACGGTTATTGTTGCTGTTTTTTCTGACTGTGATGGGTTTGGGGATTGTTAAAAACAGAAACAATAACAATCGCCAAACCAGTCACCGTCATTGTTTCTGTTTTTGACGGTGACGGGTTTGGGGATTGTTATTGTTTCTGTTTTTTTTCTGTGGGTGACAGGTTTGTGAATTGTTATTGTTGCTGTTTTTTTCTGACAGTGACGGGTTTGGGGAATGTTATTGTTGCGGTTTTTTCTGCGGGTGACAGTATTGGCGATTGTTACTGTTGCTGTTGTTTCTGAAGGTGACGGGTTTGGTAATTGTTATTGTTTCTGTTTTTTTTTACAGTGACGGGTTTGGGGAATGTTATTGTTGCTGTTTTTTTCTGTGGGTGATGGGTTGGGGGAATGTTATTGTTGCTGTTATTCCCTGTGGGTGACTGCAGTGGTGATTGTTATTATTGCTGTTTTTTCCTGACGGTGATGGGTTTGGGGTTGTTATTGTCACTGTTTTTTCTGCAGGTGATGGGTGACAGGATTGGGGATTGTTCTTGCTGTTTTTATATGACAGTGATGAGATTGGGAATTGTTATTGTTGCTGTTTTTTTTTACAGTGATGGGTTTGGTGAATGTTATTTCTGTTTTTTTCTGATGGTGATGGGCTTGGGGATTGTTGCTGTTTTTTCTGCGAGTGATGAGTGACGGGTTTGGGGATTATCGTTGTTGTTTTTCTCTGACATGTTTGGGGTTTGTTATTGTTGCTGTTTTTTCTGCGAGTGATGGGTGACGGGTTTAGGACTGTTATTGTTGTTTTTATCTGACAGTGACAGGTTTGGGGATTGTTATTGTTGCTGTGTTTTTTGACAGTGATGGGTTTGGGGAATGTTATTGTTTCTGTTTTTTTTCTGAAGGAGACGGGTTTGGGGATGTTATTGTCACTGTTTTTTCTGACGGTGACAGGTTTGGGGTTTGTTATTGCTGTTTTTTCTGTGGGAGACGGTTGACGGGTTTAGGGAATGTTATTGTTGCTGTTTTTTTGACGGTGACAGGTTTGGGGATTGTTATTGTTGCTGTTTTTTCTGATGGTGATGGGTTTGGGGAATGTTATTGTTGCTGTTTGACAGTGACAGGTTTGAGGATTGTTATTGTTGCTGTATTTTCTGTGGGAGACGGTTGACAGGTTTGGGGAATGTTATTGCTTTTTTTTGACGGTGATGGGTTTGGGAATGTTATTGTTGCTGTTTGACGATGGCAGGTTTGAGGATTGTTGTTGCTGTTTTTTTCTGCGCGTGATGGGTTTGGGGATTATTGCTGTTTTTTTCTGACTGACAGGTTTGGGACTGTTATTGTTGCTGTTTTTTCTGATGGTGACGGGTTTGGGGATTTTTATTGTTTCTGTTATTTTGGTGATGGGTTTGGCAATTGCTATTGTCACTGTTTTTTTCTGACGGTGGTGGGTTTTCAGATTGTTAGTGGTGCTGTTTTATGTGCGGGTGACAGGTTTGGTGATTGTTAGTATCTCTGTTTTTTTTTCAAGTGGTCTGTTCCAGGATTGTTATTGTTTGTTTTTTGCTGCAGGGATAGAGATGGGGATTTTGAGGTCTGCGGTTCGTTTAGTGGCTTAATCTAGGAAATGATAGCCCCCGGCCCATCCAAACTTAAGAAATCTCGTTTGGGTAAATGCTGTGCGTGTGTCCCCGTTACAAATCAGTACCACGAAATAACAAACAATACACAATCTGCCATTAAGTGATTGAGGTTTATAATTATTAATTTGACTATATGGTTAGTTCAGAAACAAAAAAAAAAGCAAAGGGCCTATTTTCATGAAACAGTGTAAGGTGCAAACATTGGAGCTCATAGTGTCGTCCATTTGCTCCCGTCGTCCTCTGAGTGTAGCCGACCCTCGGATTCACGGTCCTCAGTCCACCCCGTCTGCCGGTCTACCAACTCTCTCCATTCACGTCCTCTCTCTTCATCTCTCCCTGACAAAGGACCATGAAAATCCCTCTTCCAGACCCACCAGAAAGAACAACACCCCTCTCATTAACTAACATACATTCCAAAGTCCCTGTTACCTCCAGTCACAACCCAAACATTGCTGCTACAGAGAAACCATTACCTTAGCCTTAGCAATGAAACATTACAGAGAGGCCATTACATTGGCAGTGAAACCTTACAGCATGTTACACTCTCCCCCCACTAAATTTAGTCATATCCTCGTGACGTTGAGATAATTTGCCAACTCTTCCTGCAAAACACAAAGTCCAATCCAGGTGTAAAAGGCAGTGACATAGCTCCCCAAAACAGTAGGGGTCACACTCTGTTCCCTACGTAGGCCAGCCTATCTGGTGGACCCCTAATTCTCTGAGACCTCTGTTCCCCCTCACCTAACTCTTCAGGTTCAGACACCACTGAGGATACTTCTGGCCTATCTGGCGAGGCCTCCCCCGGCCTATCACTCGTGCCCACCTGCAACTCGGAGCCCTCTGTCCCATGGCCAAGCCCCTCTTTCTCCCCTGCAGAGTCCTGTTGCAACCCAGGCTGCCCCATATAGCTCCCCAACCCCACTTCACCTGACTCAGTGGGAGAAGGGCTGGGAGTCTCTTCCTCAATCAAGGAGGAGTTAGCGAAAGGCAGCATATACCACAAATCCAGGTCCTCATCCTCCAAATCAGTATCCCTCTCAGGGGTGGGGCCAGCTTAACCTCTCCTGCTGTGGGTCCTGTAGTCGCCCAGCATTTCTGCAGAGTCCTCTTACTAGGTGTAGGCTCCACATCGGGCTCTGGATCTTCCTGCCCCTCTTGTCTGGGGCAGCAGGTGGATCTGATGGACAATCCTCACAGGCCCATTCCCCTCCTCTGGTTTCACCCGGAAAACTGGTAGGTTTGGCATCTGACTCTCCACCACATACGGTGTAGCCACCCAGCGGTTAACCAACTTGAATGTTCCCAGGTAGCCCCAGATTCCTTATGAGGACTCGGTCTCCCGGCAGGAGTTGGGAGAACCTCACCTTTTGATCATACCTCCTTTTATTTCCTTGATTCTGCTGGGCAGCCGCAACCCCAGCTAATTCATAAGCCCTTTTCAGCTCTCTTCTCACGTCAGACACATACTTCAGATAAGTCTTCGGTGGTAAGTCAACCTTGTCAGTCTCAAACAAAGGTCAATGGTCAACCTTGCTTCGTGCCCAAATATCAGATAATATGGCGAGTACCCAGTAGCTTCATTTCATGTACAGTTGTAACTGTGGACCAGATGCCCAATAAGTTGACTCCACTTGCTCTTCTTGCTGATCTCCAGGGTCCCGAGCATGTCTAGCAAGGTCCGATTAATCCTCTCTGGCTGGTGATCACACTACAGGTGATAGGGCGTGGTCCTCGACTTCTCGACTCCAAGCATGCCCAGTAACTCACGGGTGAATCTGCTCTCAAAATCCCATCTCTAATCACTATGTATCCACCTGGGAAGGCCATAATAGATGAAATACTTCTTCCATAACTCTTTTGCCACTGTATACGCCCTCTGGTCCTTGGTAGGAAAAGCCTGAGCATATCTGGTGTAGTGGTCCATGATGACTAAGACATTCACCGTGTTGCTGACATCGGGTTCTATGGACAGGAAATCCACACACACCAGGTCCAGGGGTCCTGCACTCTGCAAGTGCGGCAAGGGAGTTGCCCGCGTAGGCAGTGTCTTCCGCTGTATGCATCGAATGCACGACTTGCAGTGTTCTTCGATTTTCGATCTCCGATTTCATCCGGGGCCAGTAAAACCGGTCTCTGAGCAATCCGTAGGTCTTTTCCACCCCCAAATGTCCAGAATCATCATGAAGTGATTTCAACACAATCCTCCGATACTTCTCAGGCAGAATGTCGAGGTCAGTCTGGGGGTGACCTGACCTGGTATAAGATCTGGTTCTTCAACTCCAACTGAGGCTATTCTCGCAGTAATGGAGGTACCGACGTGTGTTTTGTCTTCTCCGCCTGAGCCAAGTCTCCCTTAAGACTGCTGCCCAAATAATACCAATGCCCAGATCATCTCACTGAGCAGCTGCCACTTCCTCAGAACTCAATTCCGGCAGCTGATTGGTCTTCAGACCAGTCAGGTTACAGTAAACTGGGGGTAAGGCATCATCAGAAGCTCCCAATTGATCCACCGCTCGATCCTGCCCCACCTTTCCCTCTGCCTTCACGGTGATGGCAAACTGACACAGGACCTTCACCTCTGGGGCAGGAAAGCTCTCCCACTCCTCATTCCTGACCAATCCCTCATGCACCCATCGGGACAAAGCATCAGCATCAATGTTCCTGCTTCCCGGCTGGTACTTCAGTCTGAAGTATAACCATATAACAATTACAGCATGGAAACTGGCCATCTCGGCCCTTCTAGTCCGTGCCGAACTCTTACTCTCACCTAGTCCCACCGACCTGCACTCAGCCCATAACCCTCCATTCCTTTCCTGTCCATATATCTATCCAATTTAACTTTAAATTACAACATCGAACCTGACTCAACCACTTCTTCTGGAAGCTCGTTCCACACAGCTACCACTCTCTGAGTAAAGAAGTTCCCCCTCATGTTACCTCTAAACTTTTGCCCTTTAACTCTCAACTCATGTCCTCTTGTTTGAATCTCCCCCACTCTCAATGGAAAAAGCCTATCCACGTCAACTCTTATCAATCCCCCTCATAATTTTAAACACATAGTCATACTTTATTGATCTCGAGGGAAATTTGGTTTCATTACAGTTGCACCAACCAAGAACAGAGTATAAATATAGCAATAAACACCTCTATCAAGTCCCCCCTCAAACTTCTACGCTCCAAAGAATAAAGACCTAACTTGTTCATCCTTTCTCTGTAACTTAGGAGATGAAACCCAGGCAACATTTTAGTAAACCTCCTCTGTACTCTCTCAATTTTATTGACATCTTTCCTATAATTCGGTGACCAGAACTGTACACAATACTCCAAATCTGGCCTTACCAATGCCTTGTGCAATTTCAACATTACATCCCAACTCCTATACTCAATGCTCTGATTAATAAAGGCCAGCATACCAAAAGCTTTCTTCACCACCCTATCCACATGAGATTCCACCTTCAGGGAACTATGCACCATTATTCCTAGACCCCTCTGTTCTACAGCATTCTTCAATGCCCTACCATTTACCATGTATGTCCTATTTTGATTAGTCCTACCAAAATGTAGCACCTCACATTTATCAGCATTAAACTCCATCTGCCATCTTTCAGCCCACTCTTCTAACTTGCCTAAATCTCTCTGCAAGCTTTGAAAACCTACTTCCTTATCCACAATGCCACTTATCTTAGTATCATCTGCATACTTACTAATCCAATTTACCACCCCATCATCCAGATCATTAATATATATGACAAACAACATTGGACCCAGTACAGATCCCTGAGGCACATCGCTACACACCCTCCTCCAATCTGACACACAGTTATCCACCACTACTCTCTGGCGTCTCCCATCCAGCCACTGATGAATCCATTTTACTACTTCGATATTAATGCCTAACGATTGAACCTTCCTAACTAACCTTCCGTGTGCAACCTTGTCAAAGGCCTTACTGAAGTTCATATAGACAACATCCACCGCTTTACCCTCATAGGCATCATAAGCAGACAACACCGCCAACCACCATCACCTATGGCATCCAGTTTCGCCGAGGTCTGAATATAAGTTCGGGGGGTGTTGTCCATCCTCACCTCAAACTTGGCCCCGTAGAGGTAGTCACTCAGTTTATCCACCACCGCCCATTTCAATGCCAGAAATTCCAACTTGTGCGTGGGGTAGTTTTTCTCGGAAGGCGACAGACTCCGGCTGACAAAAGCAACAGGTCTGAGCTCGGTGCCCTGATCCTGATACAGGACGCCCCCTAAACCCTCTTGGCTGGCATCCACATGCAGTACATATGGCAATCGGGCGTCCGCAGAAGCCTGGCTCAGCAGCTCCTTCAGCGACTGAAAGGCCTCCTCACATTTCGCATCCCACCCCGGTCCAAAGGGCTCTGACGGGTTAAGATACACTCCACCCTCCTGTCCCTTTTCCCCCTCCCTTTTCTCCCTGAGGGAGGGTAACCGCACAGAAGCTGATTCAACGAGTTACTCATTTTCAGGTAACGAACCTCCAATAGTAACCAAGGGATGAGCGCAAAGCTCACAGTCTGGGGCCTTGGCCAAGTGATCACCACCTCGATCTTAGCTGGATCTTTAGCTACTCCATACCGTTAGACTATGTTCCCAACATAGCTAACAGACGTTTGGCAGAACTGGCACTTGTCCAGGGAAAGTTTTAACCCTTCAGCTTTCAGGCAGCCCAGCACCTTCAGCAGCCTCGTTTCATGTTCTTCCAAGGTGGATCCAAATACTATGAGGTCATCCAGATACACCAATATCTTAAGCAAGTTCATATCCCCCAGCGTCTACCCCATTACCCGCTGCAAGGTTACAGGGGCTCCTGAGTTGCCCTGGGCCATCCTTAAAAACTGGAAAAATCCCAGGAGACATATAAATGCCGTCTTCACTTTGTCAGCCTCACTCATGGGGATCTGGTAATATCCACTCCTTAAGTCCAGAACACTGAACCACTTCGCACCACTCAGGCAGGCCAGTGCGTCTTCAATCCTTGGGGCAGTACACTGGTCAGGGACGGTGCGTCTGTTCAGAATCCTGTAGACCAGACACATCTGTACCTTCCCGTTCTTCCTTCGGGCCACTACTATTGGGGATGCATAGGGGCTTCGGGACTTGGTGATGATCCCAGCTTCCTTCAACTTACACAAATGCTGCCGAGCATCCTCCACCTCTGCAGGGGCCAGTCCCCAAAGCCTTTCTTCGGTCATTTGGATAGTGTGACATGTTCTCTTGGACCAACCCACATCAAACTCGTCAGTGGAACAGACACCTTCCAGCTTCAACATCTTTTCTACCAAACACGAGGAAATCTGCAGATGCTGGAAATTCAAGCAGCACACACAAAAAATGCTGGTGAATGCAGCAGGCCAGACAGCGTCTATAGGAAGAGGTACAGTCGACGTCTCGGCCCAAAACATCGACTGTACCTCTTCCTATAGATGCTGCCTGGCCTGCTGCGTTCACCAGCGTTTTTTTTCTACCAGCCTTCTTTTCCATCCCGCAGGAACCGGGGAGTCCCCGAAGTTGAATGACTCAGTGGTCAACTGTCCCCCTTTTTCCAATAGTTTCTCCCCAGTTTGTCTCTCAGGGTCGCTAGACATTACTGTCACTGGGAACAAATGCGCCAGGGGCATCCGTGGATTTAAGCTGACCTCCCTCTTCATAGTGTTCCTGATAATCACTGCCATCCTGCTCGCCTGTACCACCGAGGGCTTCTGTAATTTGGGCCTCACCTATTACCCCAGCAGGAAATCTCGACTCCCCCTTGTGGTCTTCCGGAGTGTCCACTAAGAGGGTCTCACCCTCAGGCACTCCAGGAAATTTGGGGGTTCCCATCTCCGTTGCTACTTCCCCGGGCCATACCACAATTGGCTTCAACTGGGTGAACCACACAGTCCCTCATCTAAATTCAGTATCCAGCCTGATGTAGCCAAGTATTTCCTCAAAAGCAGCTCGAAACACCGAGTGCATGGACAATGTTCCCAGAAAGCTCTTGCCAGCCTTCTCCTTGCAGGCCCCCATGAGCCTCTTCACAAGAGGGGTGTTGGTCCACACCAGAATTGAAACGCTGCCCTTTTCAACAGGGTCCGGACAAACGAGCACCAACATATCAAGAACCTCAGACACTTCCACATCAGCTTCCGAGAACTCCAACTTCACTGACAAATAACTGTCGTATGGATAATCACTAGTACTAAGCCACCAGATCGCCAGTGCCCTGAATATTGTCAATGGTAAATGCTTAAGGTACTGGTTGTAAAACGAATGGTACAACAACGTGACCGGCGACCCGGTGTCAAGTACGGCTTTAGCATAGATACCCTCTATTCGTAGTGATACACTGGAGCATGGTCCCACTAAGCCTTCAGGAATTGGGCCTTTCGCTTTCGGGGGTTCCCTGGTGCATTGCTGGGAACGTGTTCCCCCGGTGACACCAGGCCGTTCCCTCACTGGGTCTCCTCTAGGTTTTCCCAATGACCCTCCCTGCTTAGGTACCCGGGGGCTCACTCTCCTTCTGGTGTGACACCTGCTGCCAGCAGCCCTCTGCATTGTTAGTCCCTTTAGGGGATCTACCCCCCCATCAGCTCCATCATATGGGGGGGGAGTCACACCCACTGATTACCGCCAAGGCACTTCTGTTCTCAACTCCGCCACAATCTGCTCTCCAGCTCCCCGGGGTAGGCTATCCATGGTCACTACCGAAGACTGTACACGGCTGACGCCTCCGATGCGTCCTCCTCTTCCTGTACCTCTCTGATCAGCTTAACAAAAGATCGGGGGGAGGGGGGGTGTGAGTCTTACAAGACTGTTGGAGACCCCAAGCAATCCTGGGACTAGGCGCCCCTGGCTATCTGGTCCATTCTTAACTGATCCACCTCAGCCGCAAGCAATTTAGCTGAAAAACAAAAAGCAAAGTTTCTCCCCTTTCTCCTGACACATGTTCTGAAACCCCACCATGTGCTCCATTGGGCTTCCTGTCGGGCTAAAAGTACAGTCCAAACCTTGCAAGTACTTTAACCTGATGGCTCTCACAATGTCAACGGCCCACCCATTCAAACTTTCAATCAGTCTCTGTCGCCTTACATCATCAGAGCACTACCACTCATCTAACAACTGAGAAGTGGAATTGAGGAATGGGAAAGGTGTAGTAACTCTCATGGGGGTGTATTATAGACCACCTAATGGGGAGCGAGAACTGGAAGAGCAAATTAGTAAGGAGATAGCAGATATCTGTAGGAAGCACAAGGTTGTGATTGTGGGAGTTTTTAATTTTCCACACATAGACTGGGAAGCCCATACTGTAAAAGGGCTGGATGGTTTGGAGTTTGTAAAATGTGTGCAGGATAGTTTTTTGCAGCAATACATTGAGGTTCCAACTACGGAAGGGGCAGTGTTGGATCTCCTGTGAGGGAATGAGATAGGTCAGGTGATGGAGGTATGTGTTGGGGAGCATTTCGGGTCCGGTGATCACAATGCCATTAGTTTCAATATAATTATGGAGAAGGATAGGTCTGGACCCAGGGTTGTGATTTTTGATTGGAGAAAGGCTAACTTTGAGGAGATGTGAAAGGATTTGGAAGGAGTGGATTGGGACAATTTGTTTTATGGAAAGGAGGTAATAGAGAAATGGAGGTCATTTAAAGGTGAAATTTTGAGGGTACAGAATCTTTATGTTCCTGTTAGGTTGAAAGGAAAGGTTAAAAGTTTGAGAGAGCCATGGTTTTCAAGGGACATTGGAAACTTGGTTTGGAAAAAGAGAGATATCTACAATAAATACATGTAGCATGGAGTAAATGAGGTGCTTGAGGAATATAAAGAATGTAAAAAGAATCTCAAGAAAGAAATTAGAAAAGCTAAAAGAAGATATGAGGTTGCTTTGGCAAGTAAGGTGAAAATAAATCCAAAGGGTTTCTACAGTTATATTAATAGTAAAAGGACAGTGAGGGATAAAATTGGTCCCTTAGAGATTCCGAGTGGACAGCTATGTGCGGAGCAAAAAGAGATGGAGATTTTGAACAATTTTTTTCTTCAGTATTCACCAAGGAGAAGGATATTGAATTGTGAAAGGTAAGGTAAACAAGTAGGGAAGTTATGGAAACTATGATGATTGAAGAAGAGGAAGTACTGGCGCTTTTAAGGAATATAAAAGTAGATAAGTCTCCGGGTCCTGACAGGATATTCCCTAGGACCTTGAGGGAAGTTAGTGTAGTAATAGCAGGGGCTCTGACAGAAATATTTTATATGTCATTAGAAACGGGGATGGTGCCGGAAGATTGGTATATTTCTCATGTTCCATTGTTTAAAAAAGGGTTCTAAGAGTAAACTTAGCAATTATTGGCCTGTAATTGGTGGGTAAGTTAATGGAAAGTATTCTTAGAGATGGTATAAATAATTATCTGGACAGACAGGGTCTGATTAGAAACAATCAACATGGATTTGTGCGTGGAAGGTCATGTTTGACAAATCTTATTGAATTTTTTGAAGAGGTTACTAGGAAAGTTGACGAGGGTAAAGCAGTGGATATTGTCTATATGGACTTCAGTAAGGCCTTTGTCAAGGTTCCACACGGAAGGTTAGTTAGGAAGATTCAATCGTTAGGTATTAATATTGAAGTAGTAAAATGGATTCAACAGTGGCTGGATGGGAGACGCCAGAGAGTAGTGGTGGATAACTGTTTGTCAGGTTGGAGGCCGGTGACTAATGGTGTACCTGAGGGATATGTACTGGGTCCAATGTTGTTTGTCATTTTCATTAATGATCTGGATGATGGGGTGGTAAATTGGATTAGTAAGTATGCAGATAATACTAAAATAGGTGGCATTGTGGATAATGAAGCAGGTTTTCAAAGCTTGCAGAGAGATTTAGGCCAGTTAGAAGAGTGGGCTGAAAGATGGCAGATGGAGTTTAATGCTAATAAGTATGAGGTGCTACATTTTGGTAGGACTAATCAAAATAGGACATACATGGTAAATGGTAGGGCATTGAGGAATGCAATAGAACAGAGAGAGATCTAGGAATAATGGTGCATAGTTTCCTGAAGGTGGAATCTCATGTGGATAGGGTGGTGAAGAAAGCTTTTGGTATGCTGGCCTTTATAAATCAGAGCATTGAGTATAGAAGTTGGGATGTAATGTTAAAATTGTACATGACATTGGTAAGGCCAAATTTGGAGTATTGTGTACAGTTCTGGTCACCGAATTATAGGAAAGATGTCAGCAAAATTGAGAGAGTACAGAGAAGATTTACTAGAACGTTACCTGGGTTTCAGCACCTGAGTTACAGAGAAAGGTTGAAAAAGTAGGGTTGTTTTTCTTTGGAACGTAGAAGGTTGAGGGGGGACTTGATAGAGGTATTTAAAATTATGAGGGGGATGGATAGAGTTGACATGGATAGGCTTTTTTCATTGAGAGTAGGGGAGATTCAAACAAGAGGACATGAGTTAAGAGTTAGAGGGCAAAAGTTTAGGGGTAACACGAGGGGGAACTTCTTTACTCAGAGAGTGGTGGCTGTATGGAATGAGCTTCCAGTAGAAGTGGTGGAGGCAGGTTCGATATTGTCATTTAAAGAAAAATTGGATAGGTATATGGGCAGGAAAGGAATGAAGGGTTATGATCTGAGTGCAGGTTGGTGGGACTAGGTGAGAGTAAGCGTTTAGCATGGACTAGAAGGGCCAAGATGGCCTGTTTCCGTGCTGTAATTGTTATATGGTTAAGTCCACTCTGCTGAAGTCTCATACTCCTCTTCCCCTTTAGGGGTGGCGCTATTCCAGAGAACAGGTGGAGCCTACTATAGCAGAGACTTTGAACCTCGGCATCTTTCCATTTATTCGTCAGAGAGGTAAGGGTGGATACTAACTCAGAATTCTCTCTCTCCCCTGGGGGACAGGGACTAACTAAACATTCCAAATCCAACCACTCCTTCCCCTCACTCCTCAGAAACAATAGAGCCCTATCTTTAAAATCTCTGCCCCCTGCCCCCCGCTACCGCTAGGTCAGCGCTGGTCTGCATTAAAACAAGAGCTGCACCCGCCATTTTATCAAACCCCGCCCCGCAATCGCAACTTTAACAATTCTTAACAGGTGAATTAACAATTCACCCAGAGTATAAATACCTACCCTGCTGGTTCAATGATCAGGGTAATCACACCGCATCCAATGAAATCAATCCCGGACAAGCCCCCACAGTTGTAACCCTCAGTTTGGCTAGTGGCTTAATCTAGGGTGTGATAGCCGCCGGGATGGCCAAACTTAAGAAATCTCGTTTGAGTGGATGCTGTGTGATGTGTCCTCTGTTACAAGTCAGTACCATGAAATAACAAACAGTACATGATATGTGATTAAACAATTGAGCTTTATAATTCTTAGTTTGACTATATGGTTAGTTAAGAAACAAAAAAAAGGGCCCATTCTCATGAAACAGTCTAATGTGCAAATGTTGGAGCTCATAGTGTCGTCCATTTGTTCCCGTCGACCTCCTCTGAGTGTAGCCAATCCTCGGACCCTCGCTCCTCAGTCCACTCCGTTTGCCAGTCTACCAACTCTCTCTATTCATGTCTTCTCTCTTCATCTCTCCCTGACAAAGGACCATGAAAGTCCCTCTTCCAGACCCACCAGAAAGAACAACACCCCTCTCACAACACATTGGAGGAAGTCAGCAGGTCGGGTAGCATCCGTGGAAACGATCAGTCAATGTTTCGGACCATAACCCTTCATCAGGACTGAAGAGGAGTTCTGGCCCGAAACGTTGACTGATCGTTTCCACAGATGCTGCCCGACCTGCTGAGTTCCTCCAGCGTTATGAGTGTTACTTTGACCCCGGCATCTGCAGAGTATTTTGTGTTTACAACACCCCTCTCATTGGCTCTCATACATTCCAAAGTCCCCATTATCTCCAGTCATAACCCAAACATTGCTGCTACAGAGAAACCATTACTTTAGCCTTAGCAGTGAAAGAGTACAGAGAGGCCATTGCATTAGCAGTGAAACCTTACAGCGTGTTACAATGGTTTTGTTTCTTTCGTTTCTTGTGGGGTGGGCAAGTGTGGTGCATGTGGTTGATGTCATTCTTTCATCAAACAGCATGATCTATCTGTATTCCATGGCTATCTGGAGAAGACAAATATCAGTTGTATTGTACATGCAAACTTTGACAATAAGATTATCATTTGAACCTTTGAACTTTTGCTCCTTTAAGCAATATATCTCTGGAATGTGTGAGGAATTTGAAGCACCCAGGTAAAACTCATGTATTTCTCAGGGAGGATGTGGAATCCACTTACAGACATTGTTAGAATTGAACTCCAAACCTGAACACCCTGTGCTGTCAGGGCATCACACTAACTGTTACACTACCATGACACATGAGGGTTGGAGGCTTGGAGAATTATGAAGGGTTGGAAGGCAGAACCCTGAGGGGGTAAAGCAGATGAATCAGTTCTGCTGGGCGATGTGGGCTGGCCACAAAAGTTTGGCAATCAGGGAAGGAAGATCACCCACACCGGGCTGAAGTTGCCCTTGCCTTAGCCCAGGATTTTGTGCGGCCCCCTCATGCTGCCCACCGTAGTGAAGAGGCAGCCATCAATCAACAACACTTATCTGCAGCATATTCTGAATTCCTAAATCTGAAAGTATTTTGAAAAACTCAAAAAACAAGACTTTGTGTATTCCTATCACAAACGAGAAAATCTGGAGATGTTGGAGATCCAAGCAACACACACAAAATGCTGGAGGAACTCAGCACGCCAGGCAGCATCTATAGAAAAGAGTTCAGTTGACATTTAGGCCCAAAACCCTTCAGCTGGACCCTTCAACATCGATTTCACCAACTTCTGGTAACTGTTTTCCCTACCCCCTCCATCTTCTTCAATTCCACACTCTGGTCTCTCCACATCATCTTTGAAAAGCAGTTTCCCAGTGGCCAAACATTTTAATTCCCAGCCCCAATTCCTATTCCATGGCCTCCTCTTCTGCCATAATGTGGCCACTGTCAGGGTGGAGGAACAACACCTGATATTCTGTCTGCGTGGCCTCCTAACTGATGCCATGACCATCCAGTTCTCCTACCAGTATTTTCCCCCTCTCTCTTCCCTCTTCATCCATTCCCCACTCTGACCTCTTCCCGTTTCTCCTCGCCTGCCTATTACCTCCCCCAGATGCCCCTCCTTCTCTTTCTCTTAAGATTCACTCTCCTTTCCTATCACATTCTTTCTTCTCTAATCCTGTACCTTTCACATCCAACTGGCTTCACCTATCACCGTCTGGTTAGTCCTCCTTCCCCTCTCCCCCCCCTTTCCACTCTGGCACCTCTCCCCTTCCCTTCTCATCCAGATAGAGGTCCTCAGCCTGAAACATCGACCACTTGTTCATTTCCAGAGATGCTGCCTGACCTGCTGAGCTCCTGTGGCATTTTCTGTGTGTTCACACAATGGACAGACAGTTGTATAGAAGTTGATGATTGATCCTAAACTGTTTGAACTTGTGCTACTGAGTCCAGTGTGGCATTGATTGTAGAACATTCCTGCACCCTCTTCCTTTGTACCCCTCTCCCCCCCTCCCCCCCTCCCCCCCTCCCCCCTCCCCCCTCCCCCCTCCCCCCTCCCCCCCTCCCCCCCCTCCCCCCCCCCTCCCCCCCTCCCCCCTCCCCCCCCCTCCCCCCCTCCCCCCCTCTCCCCCCCTCCCCCCCTCCCCCCCTCCCCCCCTCCCCCCCCCCTCCCCCCTCCCCCCTCCCCCCTCCCCCCTCCCCCCTCCCCCCTCCCCCCTCCCCCCCCCTCCCCCCCTCCCCCCCTCCCCCCCTCCCCCCTCCCCCCTCCCCCCCTCCCCCCTCCCCCCCTCCCCCCTCCCCCCCCTCCCCCCCCTCCCCCCCCTCCCCCCCCTCTCCCTCTTCCCTCACTCTTCCACCTCCCTCCCCTTCTTCCACTCCTTCCCTCAGTCTCTCTGCTTCTCCCTCCTCCAATCCCCAACCCCCCTCACTCCTTCCCCCACTCTTCTCAACTCACCTCCCTCCTCCTCCCTCCCCCTCTTTACCCTTCTCCCTCCTCTCTCCCACTTCCCCTCCCTCCCCTTTGCCTCACCCACTCCCTCATTCCATCCACTTCCCCCATCCACCCCTCTGTCCTCTTCCTCACTCATGTCCTCCATCATCCCCTCTCCCTCCCTCACCAATACCCTCCCCTCCTCCTCACTCCCCTTCCCTCCTCACTCCTCTACCTCTCACTCGCTACCCCTCCCTCCCCTACTCCTCCCAGCCCTCCCCCTCCCCCACTCTGACTTACTCCCCTCCCCCCCACCCACTTCCTCACTCCCCCCTCTCATCCCCCTTACCCAATCCCCCTCCCCTCTCACCCACTCCCCCACCCTCTCCCACCCTTCCCCCCCACCCACCTCCTCCCTCTCCTCCCCCTCAGCCACTCCCCTCCTCCCCTCCTCACTCACTCTCCCTTCCTCCACTCCCCCTCCTTCTCCTCTCCCCACCCCTCCCTCCTCTCCCCACCCCTCCCTCCCTCTCTCCACCCCTCCCTCCCTCTCCTTGAACCACTCCCCCCACCCTCACCACCCTCTCCCCCTCCCTACCCACTCCCCTTCCCTTTTCACCTCGCCCATTCCCTGTACCCTCTCCCTCTCAACTACTCCCCCTTCCCCTCCCTCCCCCTCCACTCCCCTTTCTCCCCTTCCCCTCACCCACTCCTAGTCCTTCCCCTCCCCCTCACTCACTCCCCTTCCCTCTCCTCTCTCTCACCTACTCCCTCTCCCCCCTCATCCCCCTCAACCACCCCCCTTCCCTCTCCCTCACACCCCTCCCCATTCCCTCCTCCCCCTCACCACCCACTCCCCCTCCCTCCCCACTCCCTCACCCACTCTCCCTTGCTCCTGTCCTCCTTACCTACTCTCCTTCCCTTCCCCCTCGCCCACTCTCCCTCCCTCCCCTCTCCTTCACCATCTCACCTTGCCCTTGTGCATTCCACCCTCCCCCTCACCCATTCCCCCTCCTCCCCTCCTCTCACCACTCCTGTCCTTCCTCTTGCCCTCACCCACTCCCCCTCCCTCCCCTCCCCCTCACACATTCCCCCTCCCCCCACACATTCCCCCTCCCCCTCACACATTCCCCCTCCCCCTCACACATTCCCCCTCCCCCTCACACATTCCTCCTCCCCCTCAGCATTACCCACTCCCACTCCCTTCCCTCCCCATCACCCACCTCCTCCTCCTCCCTCCCAGTCCAGATTGGCCTGCCAGCTTTCCTTCCCTGGAGTTTGCTCGTGAACCAGGTGGGATTTGGCGAGGATCGCTCACCGTTACTACATTGTTCTCTTATATTAGGTGGGTTTTATAAATTGAGTTGTGGTGGGATTCAAATTCCAGATTAGTCAGAACACCCATCTGTCCTGATGAAGAGCCTTGGCGCAATGTGTCAACTGTCTGTTCACTTCCATAGATGCTGCCTGAACTGCTGAGTTCCTCCAGCATTTTTTGTGTGTTGCTCTGGATTTCCAGCATCTGCAGAATCTCACGTTGCCCCTCAACTCCAGCTCTCTGACTACTTCACCACGGCGTAGCTGCCTGTGCGATTCACCACGTGCCATGTCCCCTGAGAGATGAAGGGTCCTTCAGCCCTGTGCTGTTTTTCCTGTCTTTCTCATCCCTGCAGAGTCGTGCAACACGTTGTAACACCAGCCATTGGCCATCAGGTTTCTATTCCCACTGCTGTCTGTCCTCTCTGTGACTGTGTGGGTTTCCTCCAGGTGCTCTGGTTTCCTCCCACAGGCCGAAGACGCACGGTTTAGGCCCAGTAAGTTATGGATAAGCTGTGTTGGCGCCAGAAGTGTGGCGACACTGGCGGGCTGCCCCCAGCACATCCTCACACCATACTGGTCGATGACACAAACGACACATTTCACAATGTTTCAGTGCACATGTTTTAGGAAAGCGAAGTGATTCACTGTGGAAGGCAGAATACAGCGTTAAGGGCAGGACTTTTAACAGCGTGGAGAAACAGAGAGATAGAGGTCAGGAAAGCAAAGTGATTCACTGTGGAAGGCAGAATACAGCGTTAAGGGCAGGATTTCTCACAGAGTAGAGCAACAGAGGGATCTTTGGGTCCATGTCCACAGATCCCACAAGGTCGCTGCACAAGTTGATAGGGTGGTTTGGAAAGTGTGCTCTGTGTTGGCCTTCGTGAGTCAGGGAATGGAGTTCAAGAACCCGGAGGTAATGTTGCAGCTCCATAAAACCCTGGTTTGACCAGGTGTATCGGAGTATTGTGTTTCGTTCTGGTCAACTCATTATAGGAAGGATGTGGAAGCTTTAGAGAGAGTGTAGAGGAGATTTATCAGGACGCTGCCTGGATTGGAGAGCATGTCTTGTGAGGACTGGATGAGCGAGCTAGGGCTTTTCTCTTTGGAGTGAAGGAGGATGAGAGATGATTTGTGCATCCAGAGATGTTCCCGGGGCAGAAGTGGCTAAGACAAGGGGAGTGGAGGAAGGTGTAGCGGGGTTGTCAGAGGTAGGTTCTTTACATGAAGAGTTGTAGGTGCATGGAACGCTTAGCCAGAGGGTCAGTGGAGGTAAGTACATTCGGGACATTTAAAAGACCCTTAGACGGGCACATGGATGACGGGGATGGAGGGCTATGTGGGAGGGATGGGTCAGATTGATCTCTGAGTAGGTTAAAAGTTCAGCACAACATTGAGGGCCGAAGGGCCTGTACTGTGCACTATGATCTACGCTTATGTGACTAATGAAGCTAATCTTTAACCATAAGCACAAGAGATTCTGCAGATGCTGGAAATCCAGAGCAACACACACTAAATGCAGCAGGTCAGTTTAATCTGGCCTGAAACATCGACTGTACTCTTTTCTATAGATGCTGTCTGACCTGCTGAGTTCCTCCAGCATTTGTGTGTGTTGCTCGGATTTCCAGTATCTGCAGATTTTCTCTTGTAAACCAATGTAATGCCTTGTTTAGTGGTAAGGAACCCCTCCAGAGACTCTGCAATGGTGATGTGGAGTCTGTAGTGCCCCACCCCCTCTAACTTTACTGCATCCCTCCCTCCCTCCCACCATCCGAGAGGCAATGTCCCACAAGACATGGTTGGCGGAGGAACACACTGGGGAGTGAGGTGGTTTCACACTGGACAAAATAGAATTGTTTTCCCAAAGCACGTCACCTGACACTCCCTTGCCCGATCGTTTCCTGGCATCGAATCACAGGAGAAAGGAGCTGCAGCTTGCTCCAAATTGTTCCACCCTGCTGGCGGCAGGAGAGTGCCTGGGGCCAGGCGGCCTTCAAACAAGGCACGGCTTTGTTCATGGAGAGAAGCCCTGACGGCAAAACAGGTCAACAGAAATAGTGCAGAACTGAACAATGTACACACGCACACAGGCACAGACCTGGGCAAGCAGAGGGGGAGAGAGCCTGCAGTCTGGAGAACCATGCACCTCCTCACCTCAGGGCTGTTTTGTTGTTTTTTTTGCACTGAGCTGCTCACTAATTAGTTACTATGGTTACAGCCAACGTTGGCCTCTGTTTGAGTCCTTAAGGTGCAGTTTCTTTATTAAAGGTGTTTTTTTTCCCTCCTGTGTGCTTCAGATTGTAGTAAAAACAAGTGTATTCTGATAACTTGGGAGTTACTTAACAATAAACAAGTAGCGTTTGTTGATGCCTTTGCCCCCTCAGCTGCTGGGTCCTTTTGGTTCCCAGTTGTTGCAGAACAAAGCTCTCCTGATGCCAACTGACTCGCCATGCACTCACTCAGAGGCTACAGCCCTTCCCGAGGGTCCACGCTCCCCTACGTCCGCAAAGTGGTTGATGAGCCAAACATCACCACTACATGCTCTGGGTTCGTTTCGTGAACCTACATGAGGCTCCTTGGGGCAAAGGGAATGAGGAACAACTTTATAAACACAGACACTGGAAATCCAGAGCAACACACACAGATCCTGGGGGAGCTCAGCAGGTCAGGCAGCGTCTATAGAAAGGAACAGTCAATATTTCAAGCCAAGACTCTTCATCAGGGCTGGAAAGGAAGGGGGCAGAAGCCAGAAAAAGAATTTGGGGGGCAGGAGGAGTGGGGAAGGGAAGGAGGACAAGCTGGCAGGTGACCTTATAAAAATATTTAAAACTATGAGAGGCATAGATAAGGTGGAGAGTAACAGTTTTCTCCCGAGGGTAGAGGGCACAGTTTTAGAGTGAGAGAGAGTAACAGTTTTCTCCCCAGGGTAGAGAGCACAGGTTTAGAGTGAGAGAGAGTAACAGTTTTCTCCCCAGGGTAGAGGGCACAGGTTTAGAGTGAGAGAGGAAGGTCATAATAGGGAGTAGAGGGGCAACTTTTTCCGCACAGAGGATGGTGAGTGTAAGCAAGGAGCTGCCAGAGGAAGTGATATATCCAGGTATCGTAATATCATTTAGGGAACACTTGGACAGGTACGTGGAGGGGCAGGGCTTGGGGAGATGTGGGCCAAACATAGGAAATTCTGATTCAGTGGGTGGGCATCATGGACTGCTGGGGCTGAAGGGCCTGTAAACATACTGAATTGCTCTATGACTCTCTGAAATGCATTATACCCAGTCACCATGTCACTAGGTTAACAGCTCAAACCCCTGCCCTCTCACTCTGTCTGAGCCTGGAAGGGAGTATTCTGGGGTCATGTGAATAGAGCAGATATTAATTCAAACTGAACCACTCTTCAGTTCTTCATGTAAATTGTAAATTGCAAGCAAAACATTGAAGTTAAAGCACACCTTTGCAGGTAAACAATACTATCTGTGGAGCACAGGGCTGGCACTCGAGATGCAATGCACAGGATAACAGGGTTGTGTAAACTGACCTGCATCAAACCAGACCACATAACTAAATTATCTTGCACCATTGTGACTTGAGTTCAAGATAGCAGACCAGATGGATGTTGTCACTTGGCACATCAAACATTGTCCCAGGTAAAGGCAATAGTTGGAATATTTGTGTCCTCGGGATATTCACGTATTCAGAGAGTCAGCCTGACAAAATTAACTTTGGGTGTCTGGCTCTCTGTCTTCAGCAGCTTCTAGACATTCTATGTCCCAGTAGGGGTGTTTGAACATTCAGAGGTTTCTCCCACTTTAGATGTGCAATTCAAAGGAAACATTGTCAACCTAAAGTATTGAGGCAAATTATATCATAGTAACTCTGGAAATTGTGGTGAATCACCTACTGTCGCCTTTGATTTTAAAGTTTTCTCTGTCACCAGCTTCTGTGCCTCCCCAGTGACCTTGATTACAGTCACAACAGGTCCCTCCCACATATCCTGGGCTTTGTAGTATTTGGTTATTGAGCATCTTGTTGTTGTATATTACCTCTATAACCACGGTAACCAGCCCATGCCGACTGCCTATGAGCTCAAAGCAAAGGTTGGATAAACTTATGTTCTCCCTAGAGCAGGGCTTCCCAGCCTGGAGTCCGTGGACCTCTTGCTTAATGGTACTGGTCTATGGCATAAAGAAGGCTGGAAATCCCTGGTCCAGAGTATCAGGAGCTGAGGGGAGACCTGAATCATGAAAGGCAGAGATAGAGTAGACAGAATATTTTCCCAGGGTAAAACACTTATTACCCCTCAACCACCTGGCTCATCAACCGGAAGGGATAACCTCACTCATCCCAACGCTGAACTGTTCCCACGACCTATGGAATCATTTTACAGGACCCTTCATTGCATGTTCCTGATATTTATTGTATTTTTTTCTTTTTGTATTTGTGTGGTTTGTTGCCTTTTGCTCGTTGACTGTTTGTCCATCCTGTTGGGTGCAGTCTTTCACTGATTCTATTGTGTTTCGTCATATTTGCTGTGAATGCCTGCAAGAAAATGAATCTCAGCATAGCGTATGGTGACATGTATGAAATTTGATAATAAATTTACTTTGAACTTTAAACCTTGAACTTTGAAATGTCAAACACCAGAGGACATGTGTTTAAGGTTAGAAGGGTGACCTTTAACTGTAGTTAAGCCTTGAGGGGCCAAGTTATCTACACAGAGAGTAGAATGGGTTACTAAGGGTAGTCATGGAAACAGGCAGTGTGGTGGAGTTAAAGGGGCCTTTAGAGAGATACAGGAATGTAAAGGGAATGGCCATATGGATGATACACAGTAGGAGGATGTTTAGTATGAATAGTATTTGAGATTAGCACATTCTGGGCCGAATGTCCTGTCCAGTGTGGTACTGCTCTATATTCTGTAACATTGTTTAGAAGCTCTCTTGTACAGATGCAGACAATGCTGTGGGACTGGACAGCCCCTGCAATGCCCTAGGCTTGGAGATCTGCCCATTTAGGAAATTAAAACCGGATCCAATCATATCCAAATTGAACCCAGATTTCTCCATACCTGATCAGAGCCAACATTGCCAAAAATAAAGCATCTTCAAACACACTATTAACAGGCAGAAGTATTGAACAGGTCTGGATAAAGTGCAGAGACATCCCTTCAAGTATATCTGACCCAAATACAAACGTTCAGTGAGAATAAACATCCCATCTACTCCCTACCTGTCAGTGGGGCTTGGGTTGGAACAGGACGTCCACAATAGACACCAAGTTAATCCACCTACCACACAGTCTGCAAGTAGCTTTTGATGACACGAGAAGGAGGATTGACTTTATTCACAATATACGGTGCATTTACATGTATTAGGAACCTCTGCTGCTTTGCAGTAATACCCACTCATGGGGAAGCTTCAGGAGTAAACCCCGAGGAAAAATCCAGAGCTGGACTCCCTAAGGCAGTCCAAGCTGACTCCAACACCGACTGGCAATTCCTGCAATGCTGCTGGTACCAAAATGTATCAGTCCTTGCTGTTCCATGGGCAACAGCTTGCTCTTCATATTGTACTGCCCTGCCTTGTGTAGTAGACAGTAGACAGCTAGGAGACAACATCCATGGTCAACCCCAAACAACGGAGGGGCTTGCTGTGCTGGTCAGGGTGCAACACGCAACAAAAAGCAACATTCAACAATTATACCCTCCAATGGAAAATCCTACAAAAAGTATTGGATGCAGCTCATCCCATCACGTGTAAAGCCCTCCCCACCATTGAGCACATCTACATGAAACACTGTTGCAGGAAAGCAGCATCCATCATCAGGGATCCCCACCACACAGGTCATGCTCTCCTCTCACTGCTGTCATCAGGAAGGAGGTACAGGAGCCTCAGGATCCATAGCACCAGGTTCAGGAGCAGTTATTACCCCTCAACTATTAGGCTCTTGAACCAAAGGGGGTAACTACACTCAAATTCACTTGTTCCATCTCTGAACTGTTCCCACAACCTATGCACTCACCTTCAAGGTCTCTTCATCTTGTGTTCTTGATGCTAATTGCTTATTTATTTATGTTTTTTAATTTGCACCGTTTGTTGTCATGCACACTGATCGAACATGGTCTTTCATTGATTCTGTTATCGTTATTATCGAGTATTCCAACAAGAAAATGAATCTCAGGTTTGTACAGGATGACATACATGAACTTTGATAATAAATTTACTTTGAACTTAAAGAATAAAATAATTACATAAAAATAGTTCGAAGTTAAAGTACGGATATGGAATAAAATGTGCACAAATACATAAATATCAGAGCGTAAACGGCATTCTAAGTTCAAAGTAAATTTATTATCAAAGTACTTTGTATGTCACCATACACAACCCTGAGATGCGTTTATTTGTGGGCATGGTCAATAAATCCATAATAGAATAATAACCATAAAAGAATCAAAGATAAAACGTGGTTTAAAGTGTTCAGAGTGCAGTGCCAGAGGTAATGGATAGAGAGGGGTGGGGTGAGGGCTAATGAGAATGGTTGATCAGATTAACTGCCTGGGGAAAGCTACTTTTAACTGCTTGGATGAAGTTTTTATTCTAATAACCTCTAGTGCTTTCCAGAGGGAAACTTCTGGAAAAGGTGAATGCTGGAATCTGGGGCAACAAAACAATGTTGGGAGAGCTCAGCGGGTCAGGAAGCATCTGACGAGGGCTGAGGTGCAAGTCGGTGTTTCATGCACTGATGCTGAGTCTGAACCTGAGATGTCAGATTGCAGATTCAGATTTATTTATCATGTGTATGTTGAAATATAAGGTATAATGCCTCATTTGCATTAACAATCATCTCAATCTAACGATGCTGGGGGCAGCCACAGATTCCGGTGCCAGTGGAGAATATCCAACGTGTTCAAGAAAACAACACAGAACACAACAAGGAGCAAAATGACAACAGTAAAACAAACCCTGTTCCTACACACACACTCAGACAACCCTCCAACCCCTGGGCAGGTCTCTGAGCCTCCTGTGGCCTCATGGACAATGGGCTTTCACCTTTCCCGGTGGACTTTGAGTTGTCAATGTGGGGCTTCGGCCATTGGCCTACCACCACGGAAGCCGCCTGGCCTGCTGAATTCTCCCAGTCTTCTGATTTTCAGCTATCTTTTTCTTGCCCTTCAGAAATTTCAAATTCAGTCAGTCAGTCAGTGCATGCCGTCCCGAATCCAGGGTTGGCGGCTATGCACCTCCATCTTCTTCAATCTTGCGCTCTTTTTCTGGCCTCAGCGTAACTCAACCCAGTCCATTGCCTCACATTATCGTACCAAGTGGTTCACTGCCTTCCTCTTTCCCTCTTTCCTTCTATCGTCCCTCCCAATAACAATTTCTGTAGTCCACCACCTCTTAACAAGTGCCCGGCATATTCCAGCTTCCTCTTCTGCACATTCTTCAGCAACTCCTTTTCTCTCCTCACTCTCTTCAACACTTCCATATTACTGACCTTCATCACCCATCTAATTTTCTGCATTCTCCTTAAACACCACATTTCAAATGCCTTCAGTCGTCGTTGCACTTCCTCGCATAAGGTCCACGATTCGACCCCACACAACAGACTGCTCCAGACGTAGCATTTCCAAATTCTACAACGCAGCCCAAAGTCCAACCTCTTGCCACGCAGCACGTCACTCAGGCTCCAGAACGTTGATCTTGCAATCTCAATTCTTCGTCTAATTTCTGTATCACATTTCCCAACCTCTGTGACCATCTGTCCCAAATACACAAACTGCTTGACTTGCTCTATGCCTACGCTGTTAATTTAGATACTGATTTTGGGGACTTCTTTCTTCCATGATACCACCATCATCTTCGTCTTTGCAGCATTTATTTTCATTCCAAATCGTTCCCCTTCAGCATTTATCTTATCTACTATTCTGAGTAACTCGTCCTCAGTCTCTGCTAACAACACTGAATCATCTGCATACCTCAAGTTGTTCACCATCACTCCACCAATTTTGGACACCAGCTTCATCGTTCAACACCCTGAAGATTACCTCTGAGTAAATGTTAAATAATAAAAGGGAGATAATTTCAGATTAGCACCTTTTTAAATGTATAAATCTACTTGTTTTCAATCAAATCGTGAATACAAAATTATTACATTTAATATATTTAATTTTTAATTTGTTTAAAATTTAAATCAAAACGTTAAAATAGGAAAGGAAAATCGATAAATCATGAAAGATTAAAATTAAGTTCCAAAATGAAGGGCCTAGGCCCAAAACATCAACTATTTCTTCCTCTGCATAGATGCTGTCTGACCAGCATTTTGTTTGTGTTGCCTCAAAAATGTTCTAAGAGGGAAGGTTGAGCAAGTTAGGATTTTTCCCTTTGGAGCCTTTTACCTTTTCCAGCTGTCCCCTACCTCTCCCTCACCATTCCCCACTCCCATTTCCCTCTCTCACCACATCTCCTTACCTGCCCATCACCTCCCTCGGTTGCTCTTCCCCTTTCCCTTTCTTCCATGATCTTCTGTCCTCTCCTATCAGATTCCCTCTTCTCCAGCCCTGTATCTTTTTCACCATTCAACCTCCCAGCTCTTTATTTCACCCCTCCCCCTCTCCCAGTTTTACCTGTCATCTACCACCTTGAACTTCCTTCTCCTCCCCCGCCACCTTGCTCTAACTCCTCATCTTTTTTTTTATCCAGACTTGATGAAGGGTCTCGGCTCGAAACATCGACTGTACACTTTTCCTGACCTGCTGAGTTCCTCCAGCATTTTGTGTGTGTTGCTTTGGATTTTCAGCATCTGGTGTTGTCCTCTGCACTCTGGTTGATCTTTCGTTGATCCTGTTATAGTTACTGTTCTATAGATCTGCTGAGTATGCCTGCAGGAATATGGATCTCAGGGCTCTATGTGGTGACATGTAATAACATTGACTTTGAACTTTGATAAAGGGCCTTGGCCTGAAACACTGACTCTTTATTCATCTCCATAGGTGCTGCCTGATCTGCTGAGTTCCTCCAACATTTTAAGTTTTGCTCTAAGTTCCAAAGATACTGGGCCAGGCTTTCTGAGGAAGTGACAGCATGGAGACAGACCCTTTGCCCACGAAATTTATGCCAGCCGTCAAGCATTCATTTCCCTTGGTCTCCGCACATTCTAATCATCTGCCTCCCGGATTTGACCACTCACCACTCACCTACAGGTACAATTTACAGTGATTAACCCAGACGTCTTTGGGATGAGGGACAAAATTAGAGTCCCCGGGGGCAATAGTACGATGTCTAACTCCACACAGCCAGCACTGTAGCCCCGGATGGGAGCAGGTCACTGGAGTTGTGTGGCAGCAGGTCAATTGCTGTACCACTCAGAAGAAAAGGCTCTTTTCCCCAAAATCACAGATCTGCAGAATGGGAATCGGAGATTCAGCAGGTCAAACTGCAGCTGTGGGGAGACAAGAAGGGTTAAGCTTTCAAGCTGCTTTGTGTTGTCTGTGGCTACACTGCACGTGATGAAGAGCTGCTGCTGGCTGTTCTTGCATAAACGTGGCTCCAGGACATCTATGTTCCATTATTCTACAGGCCGTGACACACACGGACTTGGGCTCCACTATTATTTTTAATTTTTTTGTAACTATATGTTTTTCTACAATCATAATCCTTTGTGCTATAAAGTATATGCTGTGTGCCGTGTTGCACCCTGGTCGTGGAGGATCACCGATTCGATCGTGTTTGGTGGAATGACAATTGAACTTGAACTGAGCTGTTATGACCTAAACCTGAAATGTTAGTCTGTTCCTCTGACTGGAGGCCTGTGACTAGTGGAGTGCCACAGGGATTGGTGCTGGTCCTTTGTTGTTTGTCAACTATATCAATGATCTGGATGATAATGTGGTGAACTAGATCAGCAAATTTGCGGTTGACCCCAAGACTGGGGACAGCGAGGAAGTATCAAAGCTTGCAGCGTGATCTGGACCACCTTGACAAATAGGCTGAAAAATGGCAGGTGGAATTTTTCATTCCAGAAGAAAGGGAGTGGGGATAACCCTGCGAATTATAGACCAATGAGTCTTATCTCAGTGGTCAGCAAATTAGTGGAAAGGATTCTTAGAAAAAGGAGTTATGAGTACCTGGAAAAGCATAGTCTGATTAAGGTTAGTCTGCATGGCTTTGTGAGGGGCAGGTCGTGCCTCATGATCCTGATTGAATTGTTTGAGGATGTGACAAAGCATATTGATGAAGGTAGAGCAGTGGATGTTTGTGTATATGGATTTTAGGAAGGCTTTTGATAAGGTTCCCCATTGTAAGCTCTTTTAGACAGTCTGGAGGTATGGGCTGTGTGGTTTCAGAATTAACTTGTGTGGACAGAACATTCTTAAATACTCTTAATATATCACCAAATGGCCATTGCTTCTCTGGTTAGGTGTGAATTTGATTGGTCATTGACTAATACTAAACTGAGAGAAATAAGCTTGGGGTTGTGGAGTCAATTAAGTTTCCAACAGTGTCCACTTCTTGACGTACAATTTGGAGTGAATGGGAGTTAGAAACAAGATACAGGTCAGGTGGATGATCGAGGAGATGTCTCATATTGCAGTTAGTAAGGCACAAGGGTTCCTTAAGATAGTTATAACTGGGTTAGGTAGTGAGGATAAAATCCCATTACGAAATCTGGCTCCTGGCCTTCCAATAAGACTTAGCTACTGAGCCCAACATAACCATTTGTACTGACAGGAGAAGGGGCAAAGGTGGGTTACTGGTGCTTTAAAACCAGTCATTTTAGGTAGATGGGACCTGTCAGCTGTGATCGGCAGCTCTTCTAGGAGAAGGAAAACTCTGATCTCAAACCTCCACTGCCTTGCGTCTATACCGACTCATGGGGACGTTTTGGGAGAAAACCTCGAGGAAAGAAACTGGAGTTGAAGTCCTTAAGGCAGTACTACATTGAGTTCAATGCTGATTGGCAACTCCTGGTGCTAAACCGTATCCGTCTCTTCTGTTCCTTTGGATGCATCAGCTGTGTGGAGAGAAGGAGCCTGCTACACAGGTAACAGCTTGCTCTCCGTATCATACTGCCCTGGCTGGGATGCAACGTCCTTGGTCGATCCCAACTAGTGGAGGCCCTCAAGCATAGAATGTCCATGAAGGTGATCCCACTGCCCACCTCATGTAAGTGACCATTGCATCCCTTTGTGTGCACAGTACAGACATTCTAGTCAGTTCATCTTGTGGACAATGGATGCAGATCAAAGCCTTCCTGGTACCATAACCTACTGTTCGTGTCTGTTCAAAGGCCTGGAGATTTTAATTGTCAATTTGAATATTCCTTTGTGTTCTAAATATAAGAGCAAATTCCAAAAGTAAACTGTCTATGAAATCCTGAACATCAAGTGGTTTCTATAATGACGTCTCCTTTGTTAGTATCTCCTCTCTGGGAGGTGAGGTAGGATGTCTGTGATGTCATTTCAGGAGTTTATGAGAATCAGGTTCCAATAAACTGATATGTTTTGAAATTTAAACATGAGGAATTCTGCAGATGCTGGAAATTCAAGCAAAACACATCAAAGTTGCTGGTGAACGCAGCAGGCCAGGCAGCATCTCTAGGAAGAGGTACAGTCTACGTTTCAGGCCCAGACCCTTCGTCAGGACTAACTGAAAGAAGAGCTAGTAAGAGATTTGAGAGGGGGAGGGGGAGATCCAAAATGATAGGAGAAGACAGGAGGGGGAGGGATGGAGCCAAGAGCTGGACAGGTGATTGGCAAAAGGGATATGAGAGGATCATGGGACAGGAGGCCTAGGGAGAACCATAGAAACTACAGCACAGAAACTGGCCCTTTGGCCCTTCTTGGCTGTGCCGAACCATTTTCTGCCTAGTCCCACTGACCTGCACACGGACCATATCCCTCCATACACCTCCCATCCATGTATCTGTCCAATTTATTCTTAAATGTTAAAAAAGAACCCGCATTTACCACCTCGTCTGGCGGCTCATTCCATACTCCCACCACTCTCTGTGTGAAGAAGGCCCCCCAATGTTCCCTTTAAACTTTTCCCCCCTCACCCTTAACCCACGTCCTCTGGTTTTTTTCTCCTCTTGCCTCAGTGGAAAAAGCCTGCTTGCATTCACTCTATCTATACCCATCATAATTTTATATACCTCTATCAAATCTCCCCTCATTCTTCTATGCTCCAGGGAATAAAGTCCTAACCTATTCAACCTTTCTCTGTAACTGAGTTTCTCAAGTCCTGGCAACATCCTTGTAAACCTTCTCTGCACTCTTTCAACCTTATTTATATCCTTCCTGTAATTTGGTGACCAAAACTGTACACAATACTCCAAATTCAGCCTTACCAATGCCTTATACAACCTCATCATAACATTCCAAAAGGGGGAGGGGGGAAAAACCCAGAGGATGGGCAAGGGGTATAGTGAGAGGGACAAAGGGAGAAAAAGGAGAGTGAGAGAAAGAATGTGTGTATATAAATAAATAGCGGATGGGGTACGAGGGGGAGGTGGGGCATTAGCAGAAGTTAGAGAAGTCAATGTTCATGCCATCAGGTTGGAGGCTACCCAGATGGAATATAAGGTGTTGTTCCTCCAACCTGAATGTGGCTTCATCTTTACAGTAGAGGAGGCCGTGGATAGACGTGTCAGAATGGGAATGGGAAATTTGTTGCTTTACAACAACAGTACAGTGCAATTCATAAAATTACTATAAATTACAATAAGAATATATATATAAACAATAAATATTCAAGGGTTTGTGAACTGGTTTTGGGATTGGACTATGTTGTAGGAACAGTTAGTACTCTATATCCATCATGCTGCTGAACCACTGCCACAAGAAATTATTATCGAAGCACATATATGTCACTATATACAATTCCGAGATTCATTTTCTTGTGGGCATTTACAGTAAATCAAGAAACGTAAAGAAATCAGTGAAAGATTGGACAAACAGGATGAACAAACAACCAATGTGTAAAAGACAACTAACTGAGCAAATATAAAATAAATAAATATATAAATAAGCAATAAATATCGAGAACATGAGATGAAGAATCCTTGAAATTAAACCCATAGTTTGTGGAATCAGTTCAGTGATGGGGTGAGTGAGGTTATTCCCCCTGGTTCAAGAGCCTGATGGCTGAGAGGAAACAGTACTACCTGAGTTTAAAGGACCTGGACACTTCTTCAGTGAATCGAAGCAAGGCTTCTGGGTCAAAAATGTCCAGAATACCCAGGAAGAGATCAGACAGAGTGATGCAACCAGTCAATATACTCTCCATCACTCACCTATAGAAATTAAACATCTATACAAATCTCACAACATACAGTACATCAGTGGTTCATTGCCAAGGTTATTATGGAGATTCATTTTCAAACAAGAGGAAATCTGCAGATGCTGGAAATCCGAGCAACACATGCAAAATGCTGGAGGAACTCAGCAGGCCAGGCAGCATCAATGGAAAAGAGTACAGTCGACGTTTCCGGCCGAAACCTTTCGACAGGAGATTTATTCTGTTGTGATTCAGTATGATGAGGCCTGACTTTCATTGGGGCAGTGACCTCAGTCTCTACACTTTACAGAGAGCGTTTCTGACACAAGATTCACAGCACCCTTGTCTAGACAGTCCACACCATGGAGGGTAACTCAGGTAAACCTTGGGGATTTCATCTGATACATGGAGCAGGAGTGGGGCAGCAGGCACTCGCTGACCCTATACTGGGCACTGCTGATGTAACAGCCTGTGGGCAGAGAGAGCCAGGTGAACAGTATTCAATGAGTCTCCTTGTGCCTTCTCTTCAGATTATTTGGTGCCATTGGATCACATGGAGTCACCTCTCACCTTCCAGCTTGTTTTACTTCCCTTCCCCTATCTTCTTATTCTGTCATCTCCCTCCCCCACCCTTATTTTCCAGTCTTGAGGAAGGTTCTCAGCCTGAAACATCGACTGTTGGTTCATGTCCATTGATGCTGCCTGACCTGCTGAGTTCCTCCATTTTGTGTCTGTTGCATTTGATGTCTATGTTTGTGACCTTTAGATATGGCCTGTACATGTTATTTAAGTCCCCCAAATCTGCCAACCTGTTTTTACAGTACGTCTGTAGAATATGCCACAGTCTTTGGCGACATTGCAAATTCCCCAAACTACGCCTTGTTGTCATTATTGAAATCTAAAGCACAATCTGTGGAACTGTGATGGTTAAGGTAGAGCTCATGGCCGCCAGTCCGGCTGTTAACCTCAAAGTTCAAAGTAAATTTATTATCAAAGTACATATGTCACCATAGAGAACCCCGAGACTCAATTTCCTGTGGGCATTCACAGTGAATACAGAAACACAATAAAATCAATGAAAAACTCACCCAACAGGGTGGACAAAGAGCCAATGTGCAAAACAAACTGCAAACACACAAAGAAAAGAAAAATAAGCAATACATATTGAGAACATGAGATGAAGAGCCTTGGAGGTGAGTCCGTGGGTTGTGGGAACATTTCAGTGTTGGGGTGATGGAAGTTGAGTGAAATTATCCCCTCTGGTTCAGGAGCCTGATAGTTGAGGGGTAATGACTGTTGCTGAACCTGGTGGTGTGGGTCCTGAGGCTCCTGTACCTCTTTCCTGATGGTTGAGGGGTAATGACTGTTCCTGACCCTGGTGGTGTGGGACCTGCATCCTGAAGGCAGCAGCAAGAAGAGAGCATGGCTTGGATGGGGAGAGACTCAGTCCTTGTCCCATGTCTGGGCTCTGGACTGGGGTTGGGGCGTTCAAACCAAAGCTGGTTTGGCATGGGGAGCCTAAGAGCACGCAGCACCTTTGATCTTTGTGCTTCCTTCCCTGAGATGCAGGATGTGAGAATTTCCATCAGACCAATGGCTGGAGGGAGCGAGGGACCAGACATTCATACAACTTCTCAGTTACAGGAGAGTTGGGATTGTGACTGTGGGAGGAAACCGGAGCACCCAGGGAAAACCTATGCGTTCCACAGATTGAGCGGACAGAGACTCCTTACAGAATGGCTCCGGAATTGAACTCCAAATTGAAGCTGTCATTAAGGAAGAAATAACAAAGCATTTAGAAAGGAGTGGTTCCATTAGACAGATGCAGCATGGATTCAGAAAAGGTAGGTCCTGTTTGACAAACTTACTGGAGTTCTTTGAGGACATAATGAGTGCAGTGGATAGAGGGGAACAGGTGGATGTCGTATACTTGGATTTCCAGCAGGCGTTTGATAAGGTGCTGCACAAGAGACTTATAAGTAAGATATGGATGCATGGAGTCGGAGGAAGTGTATTGGCATGGATAGTGGATGGGTTAACCAATAGAAGGCAGAGAGTTGGTATAAATGGGTGTTTCTCCGGCTGGCAGTCAGTGGTGAGTGGGGTGCCGCAGGGGTCGGTGCTGGGCCCGCAGCTGTTTACCATTTACGTTGATGATTTGGAAGAGGAGACTGAGCGTCGCAAAATTTGCTGATGACACTAAACTGAGTGGAAAAGCAAATTGTACAGCGGATATGGAGAGTCTGCAGAGGGATATAGATAGGTTAAGTGAATGGGCCAAGGTCTGGCGGATGGAATACAATGTTGGTAAATGCGAGATCATCCACTTTGGAAGGAATAATAGAAGAGCAGATTATTATTTAAATGGTGAAAGATTGCAGCATGCTGTTGTGCAGAGGGACTTGGGAGTGCTTGTGCATGAATCACAAAAAGTTGGCTTGCAGGTACAACAGGTTATTAAGAAGGCAAATGGAATGTTAGCCTTCATTGCTAGAGGGATTGAATTCAAGAGCAGGGAGGTTATGCTGTGACTGTACAGGGTACTGGTGAGACGGCACCTGAAGTACTGTGTGCAGTTCTGGTCTCCATACTTGAGGAAGGATATACTGGCTTTGGAGGCGGTACAGAGGAGATTCACCAGGTTGATTCCAGGGATGAGGAGAGATTGAGTTGCCTGGGACTATACTCTCTGGAATTCAGAAGGATGAGAGGGGATCTTATAGAAACATACAAAATTTTGAAAGGGATAGATAAGATAGAAGTAGAAAAGTTGTTTCCATTGGTAGGTGAGACTAGAACTAGGGGACATTGCCTCAAGATTCAGGGGAGAAGATTTAGGACAGAGATGAGGAGAAACTGTTTTTCCCAGAGAGTGGTGAGTCTGTGGAATTCTCTACCCAGGGAAGCATTTGAGGCTTCTTCACTAAATATATTTAAGAGACAGTTAAATAGGTTTTTACATAGTAAGGGAATTAAGGGTTATGGGGTAAAGGCAGGTAGATGGAGCTGAGTTTACAGACAGATCAGCCATGATCTTATTGATTGGCGGGGCAAGCTCGATGGGCCAGATGGCCTACTCCTGCTCCTAGTTCTTGTGTTCTTACTTTCAAACTCCGGAACTCCCTGAGCTTTAATAGTGTCGTGCTAACCGCTACACTACTATGGCACCTGGGATTCGGGAGGGAAGAGGTGATAATTAGAACAATGTAGGGTAAGTGGAGGGGGAGGGGCCAGACCTGTGACAGTTCAGCGGAGATTATTGTTGAATGGGTCAGCAGGTGAGGAAATGGACAAAGTTGCAATCACAGACACTTGGAAATCAGGCTAGTCAAAGTCAGCACAGCACTGGAGTTATTTAGATGGGAGGAGATGAGGATGTATCAGTGGATGTGTATTTGTGTGGCTGTTAGGCACTACACCATGCTTAAGGCAGACAGTTTTAAAATAACATCAGCTGCATGTGCTTGTGTTCAAAAAGCAGTGATTTTGGTCACTGATAGTTGGTGAGAAATAAGTAAGACAATTCAAAAAACTGTTTTGCTCACTGTGGTGTCAAGTATTCAGGCTTGGAGATGCCAGAAACAGCCAGGAGTAAAAATGAAACAATTTCACTACTTCAACAAGTTAGGATCTACAAAGAATTAATACACAGCTTTATAGAACTGTAGTAATTTTGGTAATATTGTAATTTATTCTGTATTTCATTTGTTAGTCATTTTTTATATCTTTCTAACTATTTTCATGAAACCAATAATTTCATTTAAATACATAATTTCAGAATCAAGATTATCATCACTGGCATATATCGTGAAATTTGTTGTTTTGCAACAGCAATACATAATAAAAGCTATAAATTACAATAAGAAGTATATATTTCTGAAATTATATTAAGTAAATAATACAAAAAGAGAGGAAAAATATTGAGATATTGTACACGGGTTCATTGTCCATTCAGAAATCTGGTGGTGGAGGGGAAGAACCTGTTCCTGAAATATTGAGTGTGGGTCTTCAGGCTCCTGTACCTCCTTGATGATACTTGCAACTTACTTAAATGGTACTTTGTTCTTTTTGTACCTTTTTAACTATTTCCATGAAAATTCAGCTAATTGGGACAGCCGCTTAATCGGGCCAAAATGTTCTGGTCCCAATGTGTCCTAATTAACTGGAAACTACTGTATTTTGATAGTCAGAAGCTTTTGGCAAGGTCCACATGGGAGACTAACCAACCAATGTAATGTACAGGGTCCGGGAATGAGGTGTTGACCCGGATAGAGAACTGATTGGAAAAAGAGCAGGAATAAATGGATCCTTTGAGGAGCAGACAGTGAAGAATGGGATTCCACAGTGATCAGAGTTGGGACCTCCAATCGCAGATTTGTATGGGGAAGCCTGTGGCCGGTGAATGGGATGAGATAAATTGCAAGCAGAACTAAGGATGGGTTCATGTCTATAGTGTGCAAAACGGAAGTCATCTGGGGAAATTTCTTGCAAATTTCTACGTATATGGTGCCTATAAAAAGTATACACCCCCCCTTGGAAACTGTCATATTTTATTGTTTTACAACATTGAATCACAGTGGATTTAATCTGGCATTGTTTGACACTGATCAACAGAAAAAGACATTCATTTCAAAGTGAAAACAGATCTCTACAAAGTGAACTAAATTAATTGCAAATATAAAACATGAAATAATTGATTGCATAAGTACTCACCCCCTTTAATATGATGCAACAATTCGTCACTGGTGCAGCCAATTGGTTTCAGAAGTCACATAATTAGTTTAATGGTGATCACCATGTGCTGTCAAGGTGTTTCAATTGATTGTAGTAAAAATACACCTATATCTGGAAAGTCCAATTGCTGGTGCGTCAGTATCCTGGCAAAAATTACATCATGGAGACAAAACAACACTCCAAGCAACTCCATGAAAGTGTTATTATTGAAAAGCACAAGTCAGGAGATGGATACAAGAAGATTTCCAAGTCACTGACTATCCCTTGGAGTACATGTTAAGTCAATCATCAAGAAATGGAAAGAATATGGCACGGCTGTAAATCTGCCTACAGCAGCCTGTCCTCAAAAACTGAGTGACTGTGCAAGAGGGGGACTAGTGAGGGAGATCACCAAGAGACCTACGACAACTCTGGAGGAGTTACAAGCTTCAGTGGCTGAGATGGGAGAGACTAAGCCTACAACAACTGTTGTGTAGTCCAGTTGTAGCTTTATGGGAGCGTGGCAAAGAAAAAGTCACTGTTGAAAAAAACTCATATGAAATCTTAGCTAGAGTTTGCCAGAAGGCATGAGGGAGACTCTGAAGTCAGCTGGAAGAAGATTCTGTGTTCTGATGAAACCAAAATCGAGCTTTTCAGTCATCAGACTAAAAGCTATGTTTGCTGTAAGCCAAAAAACTACACATCATCAAAAACACACCATCCCTACCGTGAAGCATGGTGGTGGCTGCATCAGGCTGTGGGGATGCTTCACTGCAGCAGGCCCTGGAAAGTGTGAAAGCAGAGGGTAAAATGAATGCAGCAAAATTCAAGGAAGTTCTGGAGGAAAACCTGATGCAGTCTGCAAGAGAACGATGACTTGGGAGAGTTGTTTTTCAACAAGACAATGACCCCAAGCATAAAGCCAAAGCTACATAGGAATGGTTTAAAAACAACAAAGTTAATATCCTTGAGTGGCCAAATCAGAATCCAGACCTCAATCCAATTGAGAATTTGTGGGCTGGACGTGAAAAGAGCTGTTCACTTGCAATCCCAATGCGATCTGACAGTGCTTGGGCAGTTTTGTAAAGAAGAGTGGGGAAAAATTGTAGTGTCCAGATGTGCAAAGCTGATAGAGACCTATCCACACAGACTTTGGCTGTAACTGCTGCCAAAGGTACATCTATTAAATATTGACGTGGGGGGGGGGGGTGGAGTAATTATGCATTCAATTATTTTGTGCTTAATAATTGTAATAAATTAGAATAATTGTAATAAATTTAGACGAATTTGTAGAAATTTGTTTTCACTTTGACACAAAAGCATCTTTTTTGCTGATCAGTGTCAAAAGCTGTGATTCAATGTTGCAAAACAATAAAACATAAAAACTTCCGGGGGCGGGGGGAATACTTTTGATTGGCACTGTATACTGAGAGTATTCTAACTGGTAGCATCACATTAGGTATGGAAGGGCCACTGCACAGGATTGTAAAAAGCTGTAGAGGATTGTACACTCTGCCAGCTCCATCATGGGACTAGCCTCTCCAGCATCGAGAGGACCTTCAAAAGGTGGTGCCCAGAAGGCAACGGCAAACCACTGCTGTAACTTGCCTCGTACGCGGACCCCCACTACGTCAGAGAAGCGTGGAGGGAAATCGTTCGCTAACCGGAGAAACTGGTTAGTGTACCTTTCCTTTCCTAAGAAAGGCAGCATCCAACATTAAGGACCCCCATCACGCAGGACATACTCTCTTTTCATTCCTACCATCAAGGAGAAGGTACAAGAACCTGAAGACACACACTCAGTGCTTCAGGAACAGCTTCTTCCCCTCCGCCATCAAATTCCTGAATGGACAATGAATCCATGTACACTACCTCACTGTTTTTTTTTTCTGCTGTCTTTTTGCACTGCTTACTTAATTTACATGTATTTATTTTTATTATTTTGTATTGCAATATACTATTACCGCAAAACAACAAATTTCCCGACATGGCAGTGATATTAAATCTGATTCTGATTCTGCCATTAAGGGGGAACCAATGCATTCATCTCCTTGGGCCAGCTCTTTGACAGAACAACTCGGTTAAAGTGTCTCCATCTGCCCCCTCGACATCTTGAATGTACATAACCCAAGCTGAGCCAGGTCCTGACAGCAGCCATCCCAAGTAGCATGAATCTGGGTTTCTTGTCACCTCTTGCTTGTAGATCTGTTTATGTAAGGCCCACCACAAGGTAGACATTAATCCATCAGTCAGTATAACAGAGGCAAATTCCCAGCCTAGCCAGCGAAGCAATGAAGTAAAATACGGCTCAGATAAACCTGTATTAGCATTTCTGATTTTCCAGCACGGCAGGCTGACTTCTTGTTCAGTCACTCAATGAAGGAGTATCAGTCTGAATCACTGCGGGTCTGCGATGTCAGTACCGGAATGTGTGGCAGCTCTCGTGGGCTGCATTTCACTGCATGTTTCGATGTACATGTGATAAGTAAATCCAAATCTCTTTTTCCCCATTCAGATGCTGAATAAATGGTTATTACTGGATTTTAAAATTAAAAATAGGCACAATCCTTTATAGTTGATTACAAAAAAGGCTTTTAAGTCTTGCAAAATTAAGTCAAGAGCTAAAGTTAATGGCGAGATAGAGATAAACCAGAGTCTTGAAAATGCGTGGATAACTTCACACACCCCAATGCTGAACTGTTCCCACAACCTATCGACTCAATTTCAAGGATTCTGCATCTCTTACTCTCGATATTTATTTATTATTTTTCTTTTTGTATTTCCAGTTGGTTGTCTTTTGCACACTGGTTGTTTGTCCATCTTGTGCAGTTTTTCATTGATTCTATTGTGTTTCTGTGTATTTACTGTGAATGTCCACAAGATAATGAATCTCAGGGTAGTATACAGTGACAAATACAGTATGCACTTTGATTCTGAACTTACTTTAAACTTTGAGGTGCAGCAAAAGAGACCCAAAATAATTTTACAATGATGATAATGGAAGGAATATCAAAGCATAAGATGGATCCATAAAGGAGAAATTGGCTAAAACATTCCAGATGACCACGTTATGGTAAATAGATTAAATGAGTTCCGCAGATTAATTTTCACAATAAACAGACTAGAAGGATGAACTAATAAAGAGCATATGAAGCCATTAGGTAAGAAGCTGTCAGTGCAGAAACTGGGACAATGCAAACTCCATTGTTCAACTGGATTTCCTGCACAGAAACAGGCCCATCAGGTTCATGCCCAACTGCTGTTGTGCCATCCCATCAACTCGTACTGGGACCGCAGCCCCTCCCGCCCCCTCCTGTCCACGTACCCCTCGCTCCTCCCGTCAATGTACTTCTCTGAAATGTTTTAATCAAATCTGCATGTACCACTTGTGTTGGCAGCTCATTCCACACTCCTACCAGCCTCTGAGTGAAGAAGTTTCTGTATGAAAAGCAATCTTAAATGGAGTTAGCTCATCATCTTTCCTGGTGGAGGTTAGCCTTCTGTGGGTTAATATTGTAGAGAATGGCTGCATGCCTTTACCTGTTAAGACGCCAGAGGCTCGCTTCCATATGTGACACCGGTTTAAGGTGCTGGGGAGCAGGTACAGAGGAGACGTCAGGGGTAAGTTTTTCACTCAGAGAATGGTGAGTGCGTGGAATGGGCTGCCAGCAGCAGTGGTGGAGGCGGATACGATAGGGTCTTTTAAGAGACTTTTGGATAGGTAAATGGAGCTTCGCAAAATAGAGGGCTATAGGTAAGCCTAGTAATCTCTAAGGTAGGGACATGTTCGGCACAACTTTGCTGTAGGTTTTCTACATTTCTATGTTTCTCCATCTTTTACCAAGTTCTGATGGTAGTCCCCCTTGTGGATCTGCAATGGAGCAGATCCACAAGGGGGACTACCATCAGGGGACGGGTGGCAGCGGGGAGCCCCCAACGCAGGTACAGGAATACTGCCCATTCAGTAACAAATAAGCACTGGGTCATGAGCCTTGTTAATTAGACAGTTACAAATCATGAGTACAAGTAGAAGTTTCAGTTAAACATCTTCGTTTATTTATAATAAAAAAATCAACTGCTTTCTTTTCAGCATTTAATGAACTGTACTTTAATTTTCACTGTTTTAGTCTCGTGGGTCAGGGACCAGCCTCGGACTGAGTGAGATGAAGGACAGTCAAGGCGAGTAAATGAAGGAGACAGGAGACTCCATATTGGCAGGGGGAGGTGGGAGAGTGGTGATGGAAGAACCTCTGGGTGGGTCTCTACAACAAAAATCTCTGAGCAGTGGACTGCTCACTAAAATCATATTGTCAGGCATCATGGAGAGGCCCAAGAAGCTAAGTTTAAAGTAGGACAAGATGTGTGTCACGTGGACTGAGGGTCCCAGCAGTGAGTTCCAGATGTGAAGTAGGTTGGGTCAACACTCTGAACGTAGACTTTTTGCCCTTTGTTGGTGAGATGTCCTGTGCTCAGTGTGAGCGAGATATGCTGTGCCCTGGGGTGGTAAGACAGTCTGTGTTGGTGAGACGGTCTATGCTCGGTGTGGGTGAGACATTCTGTGCCAAGTCTTGGTGAGACGTTCTGTGCCCAGTGTTGATGAGATGGCCCGTGCCCAGTGTTGGGGTGACATTCCATGCCCAGTTGGGATTGGAGAAGCAGTTGTCTGGAGAATATGATGGGACAGAGAATACTTTACAAATTACAGCAGTTCGGATTATCGCTTGTTGGTTTACGGTTGGCTCCTTCCATGTTGTAACCAAAGCCCTTTCTTATCTGCTTCTCCTCCCGGCTCCTGACCTCCTGGTGGCATCAACTGTCTGTGCTGGGCAGGAGTGCAGCTGATCAGCTGATCCATCCATTGACTAATATCATCATCAAGAAATCTTCCTCCTTGACAAGATGCCTGCTCTCGAGTCCAGCAACTAAAACAGAACAGGTAGACCGTTGGGGGTGGGTGGGGGTTGTTAGAAACGAAACGTAAGAAAGCCTGGAGGCCGGGCTGGAGGTCTGTGCTCACGCTAATCCAGAGGCTCCTGTTTTATTCTGAACGTTGTTGGCGTGAGCTGTAACTGCTTGTCCTGACGATACAGCACATATTCACTGAACTGTGAAGAATCCACACCGCCACCGCAGGAAGCCACCACACGAAATCCCTTGTGCAGCAACCGCTCCAGTACCTGTGGGAGTGAAGAGCAAGGAGTCTGTCAGCAAGCACCATCCTAGAGCACCCTGCAGAAAACCAAACACCCTGCAGCCAATCCACTTCACGCACCTTTGAAAATGATAGAAACATAGAAAGTAGGTGCAGGAGTAGGCCATTCGGCCCTTCGAGCCTGCACCGCCATTTATTATGATCATGGCTGATCATCCAACTCAGAACCCCGCCCCAGCCTTCCCTCCATACCCCCTGACCCCCGTAGCCACAAGGGCCATATCTAACTCCCTCTTAAATATAGCCAATGTACTGGCCTCAACTATTTCCCGTGGCAGAGAATTCCACAGATTCACCACTCTCTGTGTGAAGAATTTTTTCCTAATCTCGGTCCTAAAAGGCTTCCCCTCTATCCTCAAACTGTGGCCCCTCGTTCTGGACTTCCCCAACATTGGGAACAATCTTCCTGCATCTAGCCTGTCCAATCCCTTTAGGATCTTATAGGATCTATAGGATCTTAATGATGTTCATCAGTTCCTCTCCACTGCTCTCTTCTGCTGGCATTCATTTAATTCTTAGTTTTCAGTTTTTATTTTCAGTTTTAATTTTTAGTTTTCAGTAGAATGTGCCAGCACCTGTCCAAGTCAGTGTTCTTCTCCCCCTTTGGCTCTGTCAGTGAACTTCTGCTGGTTAAAACAAGGTTCTCCCCATGTATGAGGCATATGCTGGAGGAACTCAGCAGATCAGGCTGAGTCAGTGAAGGGAAATGACCGTCAATGTTTCAGGAAACCCTTCGTTTCCCTTTGTAGACGCTGCCTGGCCTGCTGAGTTCCTCCAGCATTTTGTGTGTGTTGCTCAGCATTACCAGCATCTGCGGGATCTCTGCATTTGTGATTCCCCAGCGATTCCATCAGAACCTGTGTTAATTTTGAGCATCTTCAATGTAGGAAGAGAGAGCCTGGAGAAATTTTACATCAGAAACACGAGCAGCAGCCAATCAACCCCTCCAGCTCCCTCTGTCAGTTAATGAGATCAGAGCTGTTCCAGTCTTTGCCTCAACTCCCAGGCTCTCCACACCCCCTGAAGCTCAAATCTCCAGTGTGGCCACCTCCACAGCTCCCTACTCTACAGAATTGCAAAGATTCAAGATGATCTGAGAGAAGAAATTCCTCCTCAACTCTTTCTGAAATGGGCAAGGCCTTTTTCTGAAACTACACCCCATAGTTTGAGAAATCTCTCAGCATCAGTAAAATCACCTCTGATTTTTCTAAACTCTAATTAGCACAGGCCTACCCTACTTTGTGTATCTTGATTTCACCCCAGGAATCAACCTAGTGAACCTTCTCTGCTTCCACTGTGCAGTAATTACATTCTTCCTTAAACAGAGATCAAAACTCGATGTGAGCTCCCCAATATCTGATAAAGGACACCAGGAATGAAGGAACACACACAAAATGCTGGAGCAACTCAGCGGGCCAAGCAGCATCTATGGAAAAAAGTCCAGTTGATGTTTCGGGCCGAGACCCTTCATCGGGAATGAAGGACTTCAGTTCTTAGCCTCAGAGTTGTAGAAACAGGCCGTTTGGCTCACCCTGTCTATTTATTTATTTTATTTAGTAATACGGTGGCCAGCCTTTTGAGACACGTCACCCTAGCAATCCCAGAACCCTGATTAACAATAACCTAATCACGGGACAATTTACAATGAGCAATTAACCCACCCGCTGTGTCTTTGGACTGTGGGAGGAAAGCAGAGCACCCGGGGAAAACCCACGCTTCTCGCAGGGTGGACGTACTGTGGCACCCCATGCTGACAATCAAGTACACATTCATTCTCTCCCACTCAGAGTTTGGTTCCTGGCCTTCTACAGGCCAGATGCTGGTAAATTCAAATAGTCCCTTACATGTTTTGACTCACCACCTCTACCATCTGTCCACGTTCCAGCCAGTGAAATATTCTTCCTTAGATCTCCTCGGAACCCCTTACCTCTCAGCCTAAAACTGTGCTCTTTGGATAATGCTATAGGGGAAAGAATAGTGAGGACTAATAACTTGCAAATAGGAACGTGGTTGTGTTGATGTGGTAACAGGGAACTGCACATAAAGCCTGGAAGTCGAGACATGGAATAGACCATAAGACATAGGAGCAGAATTAGGCCATTCGGCCCATCAAGTCTTCTCCACCATGCCATCATGGCTGATCTATTATCCCCCTCAACCCCATTTCCCTGCCTTCTCTCTGTAACCTTTGACACCCTTACTAATCAAGAATCTATCAACCTCCGCTTTGAATACAGGGAATTCCGATCAATTGGGCTATCGGGCAGCCGATTATTCAGGACAACTCTTAAAGAACAAAAACTAAATTGAGAAAATTACTGAAATTCCCTCTGTTTATTTGGGACAGTGTGCCAATTAACTGGGACAGGAGACTGTTGCTGAAGTTTCTAACTTGCATCAGTCTTGTGTGACCATTAGACACTCACTGTGCTTAGAGAGAACAGCTTTTAAATGGCATTGGCTGCATGTGTTTGTGTTCAAAGAGCAGTGATTTTTGTCACTGATAGTTGGAGAGAAATAAGCAGTAAGATAATTTGTAATGCACCAGCTGCTCACACGACCATCTACCACCTCCTCCCATGGCCTCACCTGATCCCGATTGGGGGGCTAAGCCGGTGCTATACTTTGCCCAGGCTAGCAGAGGGAAAGAGAGCCTTGCGTTTCCTTTGGTGGAGACATATCTCCACCCCACCTTCCAGGAGATATATAGACATCCTTTCAAAGGCTAAAATACCCAGGCAGGTCTAGCCCACACTGCCCAGCCATATCCAAAATAAACATTGGGTTAGAGGGTAGGCAAATCCCCAGAGGATAAACTGGGGGATCTTACTGAGCCTGGAGAGGGTGTGATAGGTAAAGGTCAGGCAAATTGGACCAAGATTACTTTAACTAAGCAAGAGCCAATGGAGAAATTTGGGGATTATACTGAACCCACAACATAAATAAGCCCAAAGGGGGATGATGACATCGGCTTACAACTTCTGAAAGATGGCATGGGTCCACATCTGACTCAGATAATAAAAACGTGGCCACACAGTTAATTGGGATTTATGCTGTAGTGTTCCATGACTCTATAAATTCTTAACTGGCCAATGAGAGCAGAAGCAGAGAGTGGGAGAACAGGAGACAGTGCAACTGTAGTGGCAGGTGGAAGTCGGGACAGAATGTTTCAACTGTGGAAGGAGGGGGGTCATATGGTCTGGAATTGTAAGCAGAGGAAAAGGTCAAGACTTCCCACAGTTACTGCATTTAACTTGCCCCTTTCCTATGTCCTTACAATCCCAGACAACTGTTGGTAAAAAAGTAGAGGAAAAGTGGGACAAAGTCTGTGTTCCCAGCAAGCTGAGGATCAGCACTCTGCTTTCAGTGATGGTACAGCGGGAACTGCCTTTCAGATCTCTGCAGAGGAGTTAAAACGACCGCTGATGAAATAATTAGTATTGTCCCTCAGTGGGAAGGATGGGGACCCCAGAATATTGGTCAGTGCGCAGTTAGGGGTCTGGCAGTGTACTGTGTTGGTAGGCACTGGGGCCTCGATATCAATGACAAAACCTGGATGAGCCATTACAAATAAAGCTACAATGGTGGTGGGGATGGGCGCGGGATCCATACTTGTCCAATCAAGTGAATCCATCCTGGCACAGATGAAGGACATGAGCATTTTACTGCACAGAACGGGCCCTTTCAGCCTCCCCGCCCTAGAAACACCCGATTCAACCCGAGCCTAATCAGTCACAAACAAGACCGTGACAGCCGTTCAGACATCGCACCCACCCCATTGACAGTACCCCATTAAACCTGAAGCAGAGGCAGTAGTGGCAAAGAATGTCACAGGACTACAGCAACAAGGAATGATGCAGCGAACCACTGCCTATACGAATTGCCAGATCTGACCTGTACTAAGCCAGGCGAGTCCTGCTGATTACCATTGGTTAGACCTTCCTGAGCAAATATGACACTTGGGAATATTCTACAGTGGCAATCCCATCTATCTTTTTGAATGGCCTGAGGGCAGAACCGGATATTTTTACTGTCTTAGTTATTGCCAATGATTTTGGTAGATTCTGGTACATCCTGATATTCAGGATAATTGGACAAGAGAAGGCTGCCCTAGGTTTCCATAACAGCCATGACATTTTCCATTGATGTATGCCCAAGATAATCACCCGTGTTCCCTTGGCAGATACCAGTAGCAGTATTTTGTAATATGTGGATGGTATTTTAATTCCACTGCCAGGAGAGAAAGGAAGAGCGCTGTGCATGGCCGCAAATCTGGCTGCGAAAGGAGGAGGACTGATCACGGACGGGGCTAGCAACTCCATCCCATATAGGCCCAGTGCTACAGAAACGCGGAAAGCAGCTCCAAGGACCTCATCCCCCGGAGAGGAAAGATCCTCATCTAGAAGACATATGAAGTCATGTGATGAAAGCTGCAAGTCCTTGGAAGCCACAGGGCCAATTATCCTTCGACCATCCATCACCACCGCTGCTGGACAGAGGACTCTGGTGAGCTACTGTCAGCAGCCTACGCCCCAGCAGAGGTGATGGGGCTTAAGAAGAAGGAGGCGGAGAGAAAGAGCAAACCTGTGTGGTTTTGACGATTTTATAGGTTTTTGGAAGTACAGTCCTGAAGGTAAACAACTTCAAGGTACCGTTTGGACAGTCTGAAGTAGTGGATTGGGACACAAGTTTAGACAGGGTGAGAAAGTAATTCCCAAGAAATGTAAAGAAGCAATGCTTAATCTCCTCTGCCCACAGTGAAGGGAATCCAGCTGACTTTGGGGTTCCTAATTTTCTGTCAAGTTTTGTGGGGCACCACAGTTACATAGCAATTAGTATGACACTATTACAGCTCGGGGCGTCGGAGTTCAGAGTTCAATTTTGGTGTCTTCTGTAAGCAAGCTTGTACATTCCTTCCCGTGTGCCAGTGGGTTTCCTCCCCCAGTCGAAAGTTGTATCGGTTAGTAGGGTAATTGTCCTGTGTTTAGACTAGGGTTAAATCGGTGAGTTACCGGGCTGTGCAGTTGCCGGGCCGGCAGGGCCTGTTCTGCATTGTATCTCCAAATACAATAAAACTAAATAATAAACATGTTGTGCTCGCACAAACTCTCTTACGAAGAAGGTAGCGGGGCAAAGAACAGGTGGAACAGACACCAGAGGTGGGTTTGGCCATTTTGTGTTGAAAGCAAACCCTAGCTGCAGCGCTGGCTTTGCTTTTGCCGGACATGAACAAATTGTTCCATCTGTTCTGTGACAAAGAGGGAGTTTTAATGCTATTGTGCGGCAAGAGCATGGTGACATTTGCAGCCTGTAGCATATTATTCTGTAAAACGGGATCCAATCGTGGCAACAGTGCATCGCTGTATGCAAGTGAGGTTGTTGCAGCATCAGGACCTGCTGTGTTACTCTGATGGGTCAGATAGTCTTGCACAGACCGCACAGCACAGTCACTCTCCTGGCGACAGGGAAACTACAGGTAGTGTCTGACAGCAGGCGAGTGTATTGTTGCCTGCTGACAAACATGTACAGAAAGTGACAGACAGTCTGGTTAACCCATCCGGGTTAATGGGACAGGCTGGATCCTCATATGACAGCAGCAATGGAATTCAAGGGCCCTAAAGAGTCAGTTCTCTGGATTAGACAGGGACTGTCCTGAGGTTGCGTGAGACTAGAATGAGAGGTTGGGTAAAAGGTGAAATGTTTAAGGGGAATATGAGGGGGAACCTCTTCACTCAGGGGGTGGTGAGAGTGTGGAACGAACTGCCAGTTGGAATGGTGGATTTGGGTTTGAGTTCAACAATTAAGAAGGGTTTGGATAGGTACACGGGTGGGAAGGGCATGGAGGGCTGTGGTCCGGGTGTATGTCCATGGGACTAGGCAGGGACTAGATGGACTGTGGGCCCTTTTCTGTGCTGTAGTGCTCTCTGATTCTATGACATAGAAAGAGTTATTCAAAGCTGCTAAACTGTCCCAATAAGTAGCAGCCATAAAGATTAAGGCACACAACACGGAAGGGTAGACACCCCTGAACAAATGGGAAATGATTTTGCTGATCAAGCAGTTAAGGTGATTATAGAGGGATCTGGTTCAGTCCCAGTAGAGTTAGCAATGGTCAGGAAGGAGGAGGAGGAAGAATTAATGGTGATACAAGTGGGGCCATCATCAGAGCGAAACTGGATTTGGGAACAGACAGGAGCAGTGCAAAGGGAAGTTGGGATGGGGTGAGAAGGGGAACATTTGATAGCCCCAGAGTGCAGCAGATATAGGTTGTTAAAAACTTACCTTGCTTTACCTCACATAGGGCAGATTAAGATGAGGACCTAGCTAGGAAGATGCTGGTGGTGGCCAGGGATAGGGAGAGATATTGCTAAATTCTGCCGACAGTATATAATGTGCTCCAGGTACAGCAATTAAAATCCAACTAGGTCTATGGGAGCAACTTCAGACGGACTTCACAGTATTGATCGCTTCACCAGGTGGGTGAAGACATCCTCGTGTTGGAAATGCTCTGCTGAGATGGTGGCCCGTGTGCTGACTGAGGATGCAATACCCAAGTGGGGGGTACCAGTCACTTGACAGAGAGGGTGGTGAAGAGTGCTAGCATGTTGTTAACTCAAACACAAGGAAATCTGCAGATGCTGGAATTTCAAGCAACACACATCAAAGTTGCTGGTGAACGCAGCAGGCCAGGCAGCATCTCTAGGAAGAGGTACAGTCGATGTTTCGGGCCGAGACTCTCCGTCAGGACTAACTGAAGAAAGAGCTAGTAAAAGATTTGAAAGGGGGAGGGGGGAGATCCAAAATGATAGGAGAAGACAGGAGGGGGAGGGATGGAGCCAAGAGCTGGGCAGGTGATTGGCAAAGGGGATATGAGAGGATCATGCGACAGGAGGTCCAGGGAGAAGGAAAAGGGGGAGGGGGGGAAGCCCAGAGGGTGGGCAAGGGGTATAGTCAGAGGGACAGAGGAAGAAAAGGGAGAGAGAGAGAAAGAATGTGTGTATATAAATAAATAAATAACGGATGGGGTACGAGGGGGAGGTGGGGCATTAGCGGAAGTTAGAGAAGTCAATGTTCATGCCATCAGGTTGGAGGCTAACCAGACGGAATATAAGGTGTTGTTCCTCCAACCTGAGTATGGCTTCATCTTTACAGTAGAGGAGGCCGTGGATAGACATATCAGAATGGGAATGGGTCGTGGAATTAAAATGCGTGGCCTCTGGGAGATCCTACTTCCTCTGGCAGACAGAGTGTAGGTGTTCAGCAAAACGATCTCCCAGTCTGCGTCGGGTCTCGCCAATATATAGAAGGCCACATCGGGAGCACCGGACGCAGTATATCACCCCAGCCAACTCACAGGTGAAGTGTTGCCTCACCTGGAAGGACTGTCTGGGGCCCTGAATGGTGGTAAGGGAGGAAGTGTAAGGGCATGTGTAGCACTTGTTGTTAATTTCACATTCCATGCTGACCTCAGAGTTCGGGCTTGGTTGAACGCACCATAATAGGGAGCCTAATTGTGATCCTATTAGAGGCTGGGGAACTTACCAGCAGTGCTGATGAAACTATGAGAGAGCCCTCCTTGTGGAGCAGGACTTACTCCTTTTGAATTAACCCACGAACCGGAGTGTCTTTGGACTACGGGAAAACCAGCTGGAAGAAACCCAGATGCACATGAGAAGGAACGTACAGTCTTGCTTACAAAAGGAACCAGGATTAAACTCCAAACTCCAACATGCTGAGCTGTAATAGTGTCATAGAAACACAGAAAACCTACAGCAACAATACAGGCCCTTCGGCCCACAATGCTGTGCCAAACATGTACTTACTTTAGAAATTACCGAGGGTTACCCACAGCCCTCTATTTTTCTAAGCTCCATGTACCTGTCCAGGAGTCTCTTAAAAGACCCTATCGTATTCAACTCCACCACCATTGCCGGCAGCCCATTCCACGCACGCATCACTCTCTGAGTAAAGAACTTACCCCTGACATCTCCTCTGTACCTGCTTCCAAACACCTTCAAACTTTGCCCTCTTGTGCTAGCCATTTCAGGCCTGGGAAAAATCCTCTGACTATCCGCATGATCAATGCCTGTCATCATCTTGTACAGCGTCGCACTAACTGCTACACCACCATGGCTACCAGGCAATGTGCTTACAGATGGATGAAGGAGGGACAATGATAAGGAATGCATTAGCCAGTCTGCATGGGAGAGAGCCATTCATGTACATAATCTACAATGGAGAGTCACTGACTGGGAGCACGAGAATGCCCAAGTGAAGGGGAACCTGCCAGAAGCGGGAGGAACAGTAAACATGGAACAGGACAAGTTCTGCTCAGACAATTAGGATAACTTTTGAGCTCTCTTTCTCGACAGCAAACAAAAGGCAGATTGAAAATGGAGGGGAGGAAGGAAGGATGCCCAGCTGTGGGGTGTACCACTGGTATGCAGTTTTACATGGAGCTGTGCTGTGAAATGGACATTTGAAAACTGCTCAGCGCTCGGGGCATCTGGCGGGCAGAGGGCGTACGCGAAGGGGGAAAGTGGGATCCTACGGTATTATTTGCCATTCAAAGACACAGGACTAATGAACCATTCACACTTCAGTTCAGCAATGAACCTGTAGGGTAATGTGACAGGGCTGCTCCATTTGGGAATTGATCACTGCCCACTGGGGGTTGGATAGGACTGGTTAGTATTGGAAGATGTGAGTGAAAGGTTACTCTAATACCAGGCTACAGACACGTGCAGGCAGTTTTTAACCCGACAGCTTTATGACTCCTTAATTTTTGCAGGGACAGTCCTAACTGCCTTTCCCAAAATTTACTTTTTAGGCAAGTTACTCACAGTGAGTTTAGGAGAGAAAGGCGGAGAACGAAAAGGAACTTGACAGAGTTGTTTGGAGCAGGATATTCAGCAGGTATGTCCACAGTTAACACTTCAGAGATATCAGATATTGGTACAGTACACAAATCAGTTAGTTCCGTTTGGCTGGAGTTGAAAATTATGCTCACCTGAGTCAAGCGAGTAGAATAGGAAAGCTAGGAATTGTATTGCAGCCATTACAGGGGTTATTAACAGAGTGAACAATGGCACAAGACGCTGTGATAAAATGCAGTCTGTACAACATATCTGGCCTGTAGTCGAGACAAACATTCTGCAGTTAGAAGGTCACAGAGTCCCAGACTGGCTATCAGACAGCCAGCTGACAGGATGGGTGGGTGAAGGAGGCCCTGTGTGCCACGTTTGAGATCGCATTCTGACTAATCCTGTCCCAATGAGACTACGGAAATGAGACCGCTGCAGATTTTCTTTTGTTGGTGATCTTGAGAAGGATTGGATAGGATAGGATTGTTAAGAAGGCCTTCAAAGATCAATGTATTGAGTACAGGAGATGGGATGTTCTGTTGAAGATGTATAAGATGTTGGTGAGGCCTAATTTGGAGTAATGTGTGCAGTTTTGGTCACCCACCTACAAGAAAGAAGGAAATAAGGTTGAAAAAGTACAGAGAAAATTTACAAGAATGTTGGTGGGTCTGGAGAACCTAAATTATAAGAAAAGATGGAGCAGGTTAGGACTTTATTCCTCAGAATGTAGAAGATTGAGAGGAGATTTGATAGGAGTATGCAAAATAATGATGGGGATAAACAGAGTAAATACAAGCTGTCTTTTTCCACCTTGTTTGGGTTAAGGGAGAAAGATGAAAAGTTTAAGGGGAATATGAGGGAAACCTTCTTCACTAGTTTAATCCCGTTCCTGACCACCATACCAGGGAGGCTCAGTAGTGTAGTGGTTTGTGCAATGTTCTTTGGTGTGGTCAGCAGCTCATCTAGGAGAAGGAAAACTCTGATCTCAAACTTCCACTGCCTGGCAACTATATCCACTGGTGGAGAATGTTTCAGGAGTAAACCCCGAGGAAAAATCCAGAGCTGGAGTCCCTAAGGCAGGTCAGCATTGACTGGCAAACTCCTGTGCTGCGCTGGTATCAAACTGTACCAGCCTCTGCTGTTACTTTGGCAGTTGCATGGGCAACAGCTTGTTCTCCATATTGTACTACTCTGGCTCGCGTATGACTGCCGTGACACAACATCATGGCTGACTCAGCCTTGGGAATCAGTTACCTGCTGAAGGCAGGATTTGTGTAGACACGCATGAAGAAGTTAGACAAGATCTCCATAGTGATGAGCATTGTGAATAAAATGGACTGTGGGGGTGGGGGGCATGAGCATTCACATAGATATCCATGATTGAGATTAATCCCTTTCAAGAATCAGAGATAGATTTCCAGAAGGATCGTAAATTATCTGAAAATTGTTCTTAAGCAAACAGAATTAGGCTAATTGATCCATAAGACTGCCCTCCATTATTCACTGTGATGATGACTGATCAATCCAAGGGCTCAACACTTTGCCTATACCAGTTCCCAATAACTCTTAATTCTCTGATCTTTCAGAAATTTAAATATTTAAATACCTGCAATGAACTAGCATCCACAACATTCTGGGGTAGACAACTCCAGGAATTCACATCCTTTGCAATGCTCTGCAGTTTGAAGTGAGTTTATCATGTTGCCATGCTCAAGGCTCTCTCCCCAACTTCTACCCTTCTATGTGCCCCAAGGAGGTTGTATCGTCCAAGATTATCCCTCGTTTTTCAGTATAGCTCCAACCTCTACAGCCACTTGTGATGAGAGAGCTGTTTCATCCCAGGAATTAGTCCAGTGAATCTCTTCTTGATTGCTTCTAATGCTAGTAATCAATTTCTTAATCAATGGACCAATACTACACACAGTACCCCAAGTGTGGCCTCTTCAGCAGGGAAAATAAAGTCCATATGACATAAAAGCAGAATTAGGCCATGTGGCCCATCGATTCTGCTCCACCATTCCATCATGGCTGATCTATTCTCTCTCTCAGCCCCATTCTCCTGCCTTCTCCCTGGAACCTTTGATGCCGACTAATCACGAACCTATCAAACTCGTTTAAATATACACAATGACTTGGCTTCCACAGCTGTCCTTGTCGCCGAATTCCACAGATTAACCACCCTCTGGCTGAAGAAATTCCTCCTCATTTCTGTTCTAAATGGTCGTCCCTCTATTCTGAGGCTGTGCCCTCTGGTCCTAGACTCTCCCACTATAGGAAACATCCTCCCCACATCCACTCCATCCTGAAAGTTTCCTTCTCGAAAGAAACAGCCTTTGGCCCAATCTGTCTATGCCAACCATTACCTCAATCTACACTAGTCAGTAAATAGAGAGTGGAAATAAAGGGATCCCATTCTGATTGGCTGCAGGTTACCAGTGGTGTTCCACAGGGGTCCATGTTGGGGCCGCTTCTTTTTACTTTGTACATCAACGATTTGAATTATGGAATAGATGGCTTTGTGGCTAAGTTTGCTGATGATGCAAAGATAGGTGGAGGGGCCGGTAGTGCTGAGGAAACAGAGAGTCTGCAGAGAGACTTGGATAGATTGGAAGAATGGGCAAAGAAGTGCCAAAAGAAGTACAATGTTGGAAAGTGTATGGTTATGCACTTTGGCAGAAGAAATAAACGGGCAGACTATTATTTAAATGAGGAAAGAATTCAAAGTTCTGAGATGCAACGGGACTTGGGAGTCCTCGTACAGGATACCCATAAGGTTAACCTCCAGGTTGAGTCGGTAGTGAAGAAGGCGAATGCAATGTTGGCATTCATTTCTAGAGGAATAGAGTATAGGAGCAGGGATGTGATGTTGAGGCTCTATAAGGCACTGATAAGACCTCACTTGGAGTACTGTGTGCAGTTTTGGGCTCCTTATTTAAGAAAGGATGTGCTGACGTTGGAGACGGTTCAGAAAAGATTCCCTAGAATGATTCCAGGAATGAGAGGGTTAACATATGAGTACGTGGAATGGGCTGCCGGCTACGGTGGTAGAGGTGGATACAACAGGTTCTTTTAAGAGACTCTTAGATAGGTACATGGAGCTTAGAAAAATAGAGGGCTGTGTGGTAGGGAAATTCTAGGCAGTTTCTAGAGTAGGTTACATGGTCGGCACAACATTGTGGGCCGAAAGGCCTGTAATGTGCTGTAGATTTCTATGTTCTATGTTCTAACACCTTGTGTTTCTCCCTCCCCTCCTCCCACCTTCTTATTCTGACCCCATCTTTTTCCTCTAGTCCTGCTGAAGGGTCTCGGCCCGAAACGTTGACGATAATCTTTTCCATAGATGTTGCCAGCATTTTGTGTGTGTTGCTTATGTACTAGATCTCTGTTCTCCAATGCTCTCCATGGCTCTGTCATACACTGAGTATGTTCTGCCTTGGTTTAACCTCCCACAGTGTAACACTACACTTATCTGAGATAAATTCCACTTCCCATTCTCTTGCCTGCTTCCTAAGTCAATATAGATCTCGTCACCTTTAGTGTCCAAAATACTAGTGGCTTTGTCAGCTGAGGATACAGAGAAGATTTTTCGGGATATTCCCCCTAAATTAGAGAGTATTAGCAATGAGGAGATGTCTGAGACATTGGGATTGTTTTCTCTTCAGCATCGGAGACTGTGGGGCAACCTGACAGAAGTGTGTATAAAGATGGGAGGTGGAGAGCCAAGTATTTTTTCCAGGATGGTAATATTGAAAACTTGAGGGCATAGCTTTAAGGTGGGGCACAGTAAGTGGTAGGGGTACATGGCATGCCAGGGGAGGTTGTGGAAGTCGATGCAATGGCAGCTTTAAGAAGCATTTAGTCAGGAAGATGCAGTGACAGGGAATAGAGGATATAGATTGTGCGCAGGCAGATAGAATTAATTTAAATCAGCATCACATTTGGTATGGACATGCCAGACTGAAGGGCCTATTCCTGTGCTGTACTCTTCTGTTTTAAGTAGATTCTCATCCAGATAGACCGAGTGAATGACATCACCAATCCCAGCAGCACATATCCCTCTTATCACCCTTATTCACTGCCGCCAAGTCCCCTTTCACACCAAACAGAAAATCCCTAACTCACCCAGAGATCCAGGCAGCATCCTGGTAAGTTTCTTCTGCACCCTCTCTAAAGCTTTCACATCCTTCCTATGAGAGCCCAGAACTGAACCCAATATTCCAAGTGTGGTCTATCCTGAGTTTTATAGAGCTGAAACGTTACCTTACAGCTCTTGAACTCAAACACCCACTAATGAAGGCCAACACACAGTATACCTTCTTAACCACCCTATCAACTCGTGTGGCAACTTTTGAGAAATCAATCTTTTATCCTTGAACAGTCCTACCTTGACTCCAGTCTGGGTAGAGTTGACATATGTATAGAATACCTTGGGGTTTTCCTTAATCTTACACGCCAAGGAATTTTCTTGTCACCTTGTAGCTCTACTAAGTCTATTCTTAAACTCCTTCCTAACTGTCTTATAACTCTCAAGAGCCCTGTCAGAGCTTTGCTTCCTAAACCTTCAGAATGCTTCCTTCTTTCTTGTGACCCAGATGTTCCACATCTCTTGACAACCGTGGTTCCTTCGCTCTACCATTCTTTCCCTGCCTCAATGGGACAATTTCCCCCTGGATCAATAAAGTATGACTATGACAAACCTATCCAGAACTTAATGCAAGTGCTCCCTACACAGCCTCCAAATTTCTGCTGTACATTCCCCTGAGAACATCTGCTCCCAAGTTCTTGACTAATAGCATAGCAATTAGCCCTTCCCCAGTTAAATACTTTCCCATTCCATCTGCTCCTATCTCTGTCCAAGGCTATGCTAAAGGTCATGGAATTGTGGTCAGTGTCTTGCAAGTGCTTACCCACCAAGAGATCTGTCACCTCTGCCTGATACCAGATCCAGTAAGACCTCTCCCCTGTCAGCCTGTTCACATAAACTCAGTGACCATTGTATTAGGTACATCTGCTCGTTAATTCAAATATCTAATCAGCTAATCATGTGGCAGCAACTCAGTGCATAAACACATGAAGACATGGTCAAGAGGTTCTGTATTTGCTCAAATCAAACATCAGAATGGAGATGAAATGTGATCTGTGACTATGACTATGATTATTGTTGGTGCCCAATGGAGTGATTTGAGTGTCTCAGAAACTGCTAATCTCATAGAAAAGTACAGCAGAGAAACAGACCCATCGGCTCATTTACTCTGTACCGAACCATTAAACTTGCCTATTCTCATGGACCTGCACCGAGACCATAGCCCTCCATACCCCTACCATCCATGTACCCATCCAAACTTCTCAGTAAATGTTGAAATCATGCTCACATGTACCACTTGTGCTGGCAGCTCATTCCACACTCTCACCACCCTCTGAGTGAGGAAGGTTCCACTCATGTTCCCCTTAAACTTTTCACCTTTCACCCTTAACCCATGACCTCTGCTTGTAGTCCCACCAACTTCAGTGGAAAAAACCTGCTTGCATTTACCCTATCTCTACCCCTCATAATTTTGTATATCTCTATCAAATCTCCTCTCAATCTTCTATGTTCTAAGGAATAAAGTCCTAACATATTCAGTCTTTTCCTATTAACTCAGGTCCTCCAGACCTGGCAACACTTTTGTAAATTTTCTCTGTACTATTTCAACTTTGTTTACATCTTTCTTGTAGGCAGGTGACCAAACTGCACACGATATTCCAGATTAGGCCTCTTCAACATCTTATACAATTCCAACTTAACATCCCATCTCCTGTACTCAATACTTTGATTTATGAAGACCATTGTACCAAAAGCTTTCTTTATGACCTTATATATCTGTGATGCCACTTTAATGAATTATGGACCTGTATTCCCAGATCTCTTTGTTCTACTGCACTGCTCAGTGCCCCACTGTTCACACTGTATGACCTACCCTGGTTGGCCCTACCGTAGTGCAACACCTCACACTTGCCTGCATTAAATTCCATCTGCCATTTTTAGTCCATTTTTCCAGCTGGTCCAGAATCTGCTGCAAACCATGATAGTCTAATTCGCTGTTCACTTCATCCCCAATTTTGGTGTCATCCACAAATTTACTGATCCAGATAACCACATTATCATCCATATCATTGATATAGATAACAAACAACAAAGGACCCAGGACGATCCCTGAAACACTCCTCTAGTCACAGGCCTCCAGTCAGAGAGGCAACCCTGTACTACCACTTTCTGGATTCTACCAGAAAGCCAATGTCTAATCTAATTTACTATCTCGTCTTGAATGCCGAGTGACTTAACCTTCTTGACCTGCCTCCCATGCAGGACCTTGTCAAATGCCTTGCTAAAGTTCATGTGGATTGGCTATCCTCCAATCCTCTGGAACATCACCTGTCACTAAGGATGATTTAAATATGAACTTCCCATGATTCAGGACACTTACAAAGACAGGTGTAAGGGTTTCTTCTTTCATGTTACTTGCTAGGACTAATAATGAAATGGCTTCTCTGCAATGTTAACTGATGAGGTAATGTTCTCTGTAGCAGCATGTCTGGGTTATGATTAGTGATAATGGGACATGTATTCATTTGCTAACCAATTGGGATAGATGTTATTCTTTCTGTCTGTGTGAAAGCTGTTAGTTTGCGCAGGCTTTGGGAGAAGGTGCGAAGGGGATGAAGAGAGAAGAGGTGGCTTGAGGAGACGGTTGCTGGACCCGCTGAGCCTGGGCTCGGGGCGGAGCCTGGGGGCTGACTAGTAAAGGAGGATCCGTGAGCTCCAACATTTGTGCACTAAACATGTTGATGAGATTATTGGTGCCTTTTATTTGTTTTCTTTTTCTTTTGTTTCTCTGCTAACCTTATATTTAAATATAAAGTCTTAATCATTTAACTGCACATTGTGGACTGAATGTTATTTCGGGTTACTGATGTTACACAGGGGACACAACACACAACATCCACCTAGACAAGAGTGCTAAAGTTTGGTCGGGGAGGGGACACCACCCCTGAGATCATGCCACGAGATGCAACGAGTCTTATACGGGTGTGAGAAAAGGGCCCGAAGGATCATTGGGGACCTGAGTCACCCGAACCACAGTCTATTCCAGCTGTTACCATCTGGGAAGTGGTATGGCAGCATGAAAACCAGGACCAACAGGCTCTGGGACAGCTTCTTCCACCAGGCCATCAGACTGATTAACTCATGCTGATTTGAGTGTATTTCTATGTTACATTGACTGTTCTATTATAAATTATTATGATTGTACATTGCACATTTAGATGGAGACGTAACATAAAGATTTTTACTCCTCATGTATATGATGGATGTAAGAAATAAAATCAATTTAATTCAATTCAATATCTCTACTAGGGCCCTAACAATTTCTGCACTTGTCTCCTGTAGGGTCTGAGGGAACACTTTGTCAGGCACTGGGGATTCATCCACCCTAATTTGCTTCAGGACAGCAAACACCTCCCTGTCCGCTAAGGCAACCTCATGCCTTCTTTTAGGCTTTCTGATTTCTTTCTTAAGTATTCTCTTGCTTTTTTGTACTCCATAAGCATCTCATTTTTTCCTGCCTGTCTATACCAGCTATGCACTTCCTTTTATTCTGAAGCAAGGCCTCAACATCGCTTGAAACCAAGGTTCCTTATACCTCTTATCTGTATCTTTCATTCTGACAGGCACATACAAGTTTTGTGCTTACTAGGATTTCATTTTAGGAGGCTTCCCACTTACCAAGCACGTCTTTGTCAGAAAACACCGTTCTAATCCGCACTTGCCAGATCATTTCTGATACCACCAAAATTGGCCTTTCTCCAAATTAGAATCTCAATTTGTGGACCAGACCTATCTTTATGCATATTTATTTTGAAATTAATGGCATTGGGATCAGTAGATGCAAAGTGTTCCCCTCTGCAAACATCTGTCACCTGCCCTGTCTCATTTCCTAATAGCAGATCAAGTACTGCACTCTCTCTCATTGGGACTTCTATGTACTGATTAAGGAAACTTTCCTGACCACATTTGACAAACTCTGTCTTATCTAGTCCTTTTGTCGTATGGGAGTCCCAGTCTATCTGAAGTTTTCATGCATAAGAGTCTCTAGAATTTACAGAGAATGGTGTAAAAAACAAAAAAAAAAATCTAGAGAGCAGGCGAAAATGCCTTGTTAATGAGAGACGTCAGAGGAGTTCGACTCCTCTGGTTCAAGCTGACAGGAAGACAACAGCACCTCAAATAATCATGTGTAAGAACAGTGGTGTGCAGAAGAGCATCTCTGAATGCATAACACATCGAACCTTGAATTGGATGGCCTTCAGCAACAGAAGACCATGAACATACACTCAGTGGCCACTTTGTTAGGTACAGGAGGTATTGTATTAGGAATTCTTCCTAGATACACCTAACAAATTCTGTCTCATTTAAACCACTTGCATCGAGAACATTCTGCACTTCACTCATCCGAAACTTTTTTTTTCCCGCTCTTTGCAGTTTTTATCAGTTCCTCATTCCCTATATGGTCTCTGTAATCTACCAAGGTTGCCTTGGCTTCACTATTCACCCCAATGGAACAGTGAAACATGTTACCTCCACTGTTCATCAATATCTCTGCCATGGAGCAAGTGAAGGGCACAAAGTTCCTTGGTGTACACATAATGGATGATCTAACCTGGACCTACAACACCTCACTCGTCAAGAAGACACAGCAGCATCTACACTTTCTGAGGAGGTTGCAGAGTGCAAGGCTCCCCGCCTATATTCTAACAACCTTCTACAGGAGCACCATTGAGACCATCCTGTCTGGCTGCATCATTGTGTGGTACTGAAACTGGAGGGCATCGGACTGCAAGACCTTACAGAGGACAGTAAGAACCACCGAGTGGACCATCAGGGGCTCCCTCCCCCCAGGGTGGGAGTGCCACAGACGAAGGGTCAGAAGTATTGTTGAGGATCCCTACCATCAGGAAGGTGGTACAGGAGCATCAGGACAAGGACTGCCAGACTGGTAACAGCTTCTTCCCCCAGCCTGTGACCCTAATGGAACAGCAAGCTGTTTATTGTTCACCAGTGTTACACACTTCACATGGGCACCACCAGACCGTAGCAGTTAGCACAACACTATTACAATTCAGGCATCAGAGTTCAATCTCCAGCATCCTCTGTAAGAAATCTCTGTACGTTCTCCCCATGGAATGTGTGGGTTTCACCGTTTCTTCCCACAGTCCAGGCATACCGGGTAGGTTAATTGGTTGTTGTAAATTATGCTGTGGTTGGGTAAGGGTTAAATAGGGGAAGTTGGGGCTTGCTGGGGAGCATGAATCAAAGGACTGGAAGGAATAGAAATAACAAATTTATTTTTGAGCAAGACACATCAAAGTTGCTGGTGAACGCAGCAGGCCAGGCAGCATCTCTAGGAAGAGGTACAGTCGACATTTACCTTCTCGGCCTGAAACGTCGACTGCACCTCTTCCTAGAGATGCTGCCTGGCCTGCTGCGTTCACCAGCAACTTTGATGTGTCTTGCTTGAATTTCCAGCATCTGCAGAATTCCTGTTGTTTGCAAATTTATTTTTGATTTGTTTTATTAACTTACTTGTGGTAATATTTTGTTTTGTATGCTGTGTGTGATACGTGGGTGCGCTGTGGTGGGTGGTCCAGAGGAACGTTGTTTCGTTTGCTGGTATATATACGCAGCCAGCTGATAATAAACTTGTACTTGAACTCATTGTCACATCATTAGATCACTGGAGTAAGACTGCCAAATCAGCTCAAATCAAATGCAGTTTTAGATGCAATTCCATTCTAGTAAAACAATAGTCACTGGCCAAGCAAACTTCACACAGGAAAGTGTCCCATGTAAGAAGTCTTTCATCTCATCAGCCTGACCAGGACTCTCGTGATGAAAGGGCTGTCCTAGTCCCAAGGATGTTAACAGATGTTAAAACCTCACAGGAACTTTTTCCAACTTTTCTCTTGTTTCTTTTTAAAGAAAAGGGAGGATACTGATGTAGGAAAAGTGCAAAAACAGGCTTCAGGATTTTATAGGCAAAGGGATTGATCAGAAAATCAAAGTATTTCTTCCTGTTGCTAATCATACGGTGATAGTCAATCTACTTTACAAGAGACGTGAAAGTACAGTTAAAATCTGCAGAAATTGCATCAGAGATGGGGGAGATGGGAATTTTTAAAGAGGCTCTTAAGACCAGGGCTATATTCTCTAGGTGCAAAATTGAGGACAGTTTCAGAGAGTGAATACTAAAGTGATTGTTTACACCGACTAGTAAATTGGCAACGAAGGGCCTCCTGATTTAAACTCTTTCGGATTTACACAATGGTAGGTGTACATTACACACACTCACATCAAGGGATCTGTGTATACTAAAGAGCTGGAGGGCACTATTAAGTGGTATTTAGTTTGGCAAACCTCTGCTTCCTCTTAGAGCAGCCCAACATCTGCTTAACATTTGGTGCATGGTTCAAAGATGGAACAGATGGAATCAATAGAAATCTACCAATGGATGACATCAAGCACTGCATGAAAACAAAGCACCCATCTTTGATAGATGTCTATAGATGTGCGGTTGAGAGCATATAAACTGGCTGCATCATGGCCTGGTATGGAAACACCAATGCCCTTGAATGGAAAAGTCTACAGAAAGTAGTGGAATCAGCCCAATTCATCACTATTAAAGCCCTCCCTACACTTGAGCACATCTACGTGGAGTATTGTTGCAGGAAAGCAACATCCATCATCAAGGATCTCACCATCCAGGCCATGCTGTCTTCTCACTGCTGCCATCAGGAAGGAGGTACAGGAGCCTCAGGACCCACACCACCAGGTTCAGGAACATTTATTACGCTCAACCATCTGGCTTTTGAACCAGAGAGGATAACTTCACTCAGCTTCACAGCCCAAACCCGGAACTATTCCCACAATCTATAGATTCACTTTCAAGGACTCTTCAGCTCAAGTTCTTGATATTTATTGTTTATTTATTATCTTGCCTGTTTTTTTAATGTTTCTTTTATTTGCTGTGAATTCCTGGAAGAAAACGAACCTCAGGGCTATATATGGTGACACATATGTAATTTAATAATAAATTTACTTCGAACTTTGAACTCACTGCAAAGTATTAAACCCTGCTTGGAGTCAGCACACTCTCACTGATGGAGCAATGGTCTCACTGAAGATATATGGCCAGAGAGAATCTCCCAATGTATAGTCACATCAAAGAAACGGCTCAGGTAGGTAACTTGGCTAGCATAGCTGAGATGGGCTGAAGGGCCTGTTCCTGTGATGTATTACTCTATTTGTCTGCCCTAACATGTGAAGTCAATGGATCAACAATGAGATACAGTGGCTAGGAAGGCACCCCGTGGAGAACGCAGGACATGTTGAGGCACAGAAGAAGTAAATCATGGCAATCTACTGCAAGCACAAAAGACCACAGTTGTCACGACTACTTGTACCACTGGACCGTTTTCCACTTTAAAAACTCTCCCGCACAGGACTATTGTCTTTGTTGGACAACCTAAAACATTACTCCATGATTCCGACGGGTGGAATTATAAAGGAAAATCTGAGCCCATGGAGAATGAATGCTTACTGTTTACAGCAGCAATGATCGGGATTCAATTCCTGTCACTGTCTGTACTTTCTCCCTGTGACTGCATTCCAAAGATATACAGGTTATAGTTAATAAGTTGTGGGCATGCTACGCTGGCATTGGAAACAAGGTGACACTGCGGGCGGCCCCCAGCACATCCTCAGAATGTGCTGGTCATTGACTCAATCGATTCATTTCACCGTGTGTTTCAATGTACATGTGACAAATAAAGCTCATCTTCTTCTTTATCTTAATTTGTCTATTGTGTACATGCTGCAATCTCAGACACATGATCTCACAGTACCCCCCGTTGTCTTAGTGTATATCTTATGCCTCAGATAGTTCACAGCGTGCTGGACCTGTAGTCTTTATGCCATTATTCTGGGCTTGTATGCACTGGAGTTTAGGACAATGAGGAGGGGATGAAACCCATCCATATTGAAAGACCTAGACAGGGTGAATGTAGAGAGGATGTTTTCTTATAGTGGGGGAGTCTAGGACCAGAGCAGACAGCCTCAAAATAGAGGGACATCCACTTAAAACAGAGATGAGGAAGAATTCTTTTAGCCAGAGGGTGGTGAATCTATGGAATTCATTGCCACAGGCAGCTGTGTCACTAGATATATTTGATGCGGAGATTGATAGGTTCTTGATTAGTCAGGGTGCCAAAGGTTATGGGGAGAAGGCAGGAGAACAGGATTGCCAGCCACGATGTTGTGGCGGAGCAGATTCAATGGGCTAAATGGCAGAATCAAAGCTGCTCATGGTCTTATGGTCCTCTGACATACTGGACGTTTAAATCTGGTGGGGGCTCATTTCCTTCCCCTCAACATTTACTTCCATCACTTCCTGAGATCCTGTGCTGTCATAATACATCTGCCAAGGTTGCTCTTGAAACAGACATTGAGTATTGGCAGTAATTGCTAAAACCTTGTGCTAATACATTTTAAGCAACACACACAAATGCTGGAGGAACTCAGCAGGCCAGACAGCATCTATAGAAAAGAGTACAATTGATATTTCCGGAGACCCGGGTGTGTGTTGTTTGAATTTCCAGCATCTGCAGATTTTGTCTTGTTTGTGATTGGGCTAATACATGTTGTAGACATACCAAGGAACTTAGTTACACCAGCTCAGGACCTGAAGCCTTGGACTAGTCCTTACCTGGACTGAGTTAAGCCGGCAGTATCCGTTGATTGGAAATCGAATTACATGTGTGGGATCCTGGTTCCACCCAGCGTTTACAGAGTTGCACATGACGTCCCCTGTCTCAGGGAAAATATCTTCTATTAATGACTTCTCTCCACTCAGACTGATGCGCTCTCCCAGGTCGGGGGTCACCCTCAGCACCAGACACTCACAGGGCTGGGAGTACTTCTGATGTTCTCGTTCCTGCTTCCACCTCTCGAGTTCTCTCACCATGGGCTGTAGCTGGTAATACTTTGCTTCTTCATACAACAGGCTGAAATCCTGCAACAAGAAAACTTTCTTTGGAGATACAACATGGAATAGACCCTTCTGGCCCTTTCAGCCACACTGCCCAGCAACCCACCAATTTAACCCTAATGAAAGGATAATTTACAATGACCAATTAACCTAACTCATACGTCTTTAGACTGTGGGAGAAAACTGGGGCACCCAGAACGAAAACCACACACACACACACAGGACAAATGTACAGACTTTCTTATAGAGGATGCCTGAATTGACTCCTCAAGTTGTAATAGCATTGCTCTACCCACTATAAATAAAAATTTCACTTTGAATTTATACTTCCATTCTGCATTTCCCACTCATCACAGGAACAGAAGATGGTTACTCAACTCTCGAGCCTACCCGGCCTTTTAATCATGGAATATTACACAGAAATGTATAGCTGTGTCCAACCAATTTGTGCTGGCATTTACATTCAACTCAAACTTCCTCCTGGCGATTAGCACAATCACTCAGCAGGGATCGCTTTTTAATGCTAAGGCTTTATAAGACACTGGTCAGATTGCACTTGGAATATGTGAGCCGTTTTGGGCCCCTTATCTAAAAAAAGATGTGCTGGCATTGGAACCGGTCTGGAAGTGGTTCGCAAGAACGATCCCAGGAATGAAAGGGTTAACGTATGAGGAGCGTTTGATGGCTCTTGGCCTGTTCTCGCTGGAGTTTAGAAGAATGAATGGGATCATACTACAGAATATTGAAAGGCCTTGACAGAGTGGACGTGCAGAGGATGTTTCCTATATTGGGGGAGTCTAGGACCAGTGGGCACAGCCTCAGAGTAAAGGGGCATTTGTTTAGAACAGGGGTGAGGAGGCATTTCTTTAGCCAGAGGGTGAAGAATCTGTGGAATTAATTGCCACCGATAGCTGAGGAGGCCAAGTCACTGGGTATATTTAAAGTGGAGGTTGATAGGTTCTTGATTTGTCAGGGTGTGAAAGGTTTTGGGGAGAAGGCAGGAGCATGGTGTTGAGAGGGATAATAAGTCAGTCGTGGTGGAACAGCAGAGCAGACTCGATGAGCCAAAATCAGGAAATCTGGTGGGGGCTTGTTTTCTTCTCCTGACCATGCACAGCACACGATTTATTTCCATCACTTCTGGAGATCCTGTGCAGTTATGATCCGTCTGCTGAGTGTGCTCTCTAAGCAGACACTGAGTGTTGGCCCGCGTTTTTGTCTATGTGCCTGGGGTTCACGAAAGTGGCAACTCAGGCAGATAGGGCAGGTGAATGGCCTGCCTAGATTGGCATAAAATCTTAACATCTGACTCATCATATTACAATTTGACAATACTTGTTCGACCACACTTGCAGTACTGTGTGTACTTCTGGTCACCACAATATGGGCAGGTTGATGTACTGGAGAAAATGTAGAGGGGAGCCACCAGCCATTATTTGAATTGGAGCACTCTCCTCATTCAGGTGCCACACTATTACAGCTCTGGGCCTTGAAGTTCAGAGTTCAATTCCAGCACCATTCTGTAATGAGTCTGTATATCCTCCTCCCAGTGCAATGAGTCTCTGGATATCCTCCCAGTTGCTCCGGTTTCCACCCGGTCCAAAGATGTACAGTAATGGGTAGGGTAATTGGCCATTGTAAATTGCTCTGTGATTAGCCTGGGGTTAATTAGGGTGGCAGGGTTGCCAGGGCAGCATGGCTCGAGGGCCTGCAAGGACCTGCTCCACACTGTGTCGCAAAATAAGATTTTAAAAAATGTTGTCAGACAATTGTTTCAAAAAACAATATTAGATAAATTCTTTACATGTCGTCACATTGCAGGATCATGCTAGATATAACGACTTTTGTGCTTGTTCTTTGGCTGGGGAAGGTGCTGAGATATACATGAAGATCTGTTTCATTTGGAATCCTTATTCCAGGGTGAGCCAACAGCACTGGAAAACTCAGTGATTACTCAATATAAAGTGAAATGGGTGAGGAGATTTATCTGAAATAGTTTTGCCCCCTTACCTTGAAGTCCTCTGGAAGCAGGAGCTTCGATGTCCTGAGGAAACTTAAGATGTATCGGAAAATCTCTCCATCTCGATCGATGAAATAGTGCTGCTTTAAACTGTCCAGGACGATGGGCTCTGTGCCATTGAAGAGGCGTCCTATCCTGAGAACAGAATGTGATCTTCATGTCTACCAAAATAAACTTGTAATATGTGTGAGCATCCTTTGGTACTCAATTCCAACAACTCTATCAAACCATAAACGCAACGCACTAATCAGTTCTGAGCATCTCATTAGCGCAAGGATGTGAAAGCTTTGGAGAGGGTGCACAGGAGGTTTATCAGAATACTGCCTGATTAAAAAAGAAGAGGTCTTATGAAGATTGGTTGAGTGAGCTCAGGACTTACTCTTTGGAGTGAAGGAGGATAAGAGGTGACTTGATAGAGATGTACAAGATGATAAGAGGCATTGAGGACAGACAGCCACAGTCTTTTTCCCAAAGCAGGAAAAGCTAATACCCGGGGGACATACTTTTAAGGTGATTGGAGGAAAGTATTGGAGGAATATCAGAGGTAAGTTCTTAAAACAGAGACTGGTGAGTGTGTGGAATGCCCTGCCGGTGGTGGTAGAGGCAGATATGTTAGGAGCATTTAAGAAACTCTTAGATATGGACAACTTTAAAATGCAGTGTTTTGTAGGAGGGAATGATTAGATTGATCTCAGAGTGAGTTAAAAGGTCGGCACAAATTTGTGGGCCTCAACTGTGCTAAAACGTTCTATGTTCCAACATGTAACAAATGGTCAGCCATTAGGAAATGATTTAGAGCTGCAGAATATCATGGGATGCATGTGGAACCTAACAATATAATTATATAGTGACACACATCAAAGTTGCTGGTGAACGCAGCAGGCCAAGCAGCATCTGTAGGAAGAGGTGCAGTCGACATTTCAGGCCGAGACCCTTCGTCTGTCCTGACGAAGGGTCTCGGCCTGAAACGTCGACTACACCTCTTCCTACAGATGCTGCTTGGCCTGCTGCGTTCACCAGCAACTTTGATGTGTGTTGCTTGAATTTCCAGCATCTGCAGAATTCCTGCTGTTTGCGTTTCAATTAGAGACAGATATGTTTCACATCAACATGTCTACATGAAGGCAGCTGTCAAAGGTCCAGCACAGTCATACCCTTCTTCCAACATCCCACACTCTTTCTGGACTTCTCCTTCCAGGCCTGCTAGAGTTGGCAGCAGGTCGAGCATGTCCTGCTAATTGCCCCCTGCCACCCTCCCCAGCTGATGATTGCATGCATCCCCATGTTTGAGCCCACCTGGAGGTAGTACTATGAGGGGAACTTCAATGCCCATTGCCAATAGTGGTTTAATAGCACCAGTTCACACCAAGACGCACAAATCATAAAAGGCTGTAAAGTCAAGAGGTTCTCCTGATGCTGGAAACCCAGAGCAACACACACAACACGCTGGAGGCACTCCACAGATCAGCAGGCACCCAGGGAATTTAATGAACAGTCAACGTTTCAGGCAGAGACCCTTCATCAAGACTGGAAAGGAAGGGGACAGGAGCCTTGAATTGGAAGGTGGGGAGAGGGTCAAGGCAGAGCTGGAAGATGATAGGTGAGACCTGGGTGAGGGGGGTGGGTGAAGGTGAATGGGTGGTGGAGGTAAAGGGCTGCAGAAGAGGGCATCTGGTGAGAGAGGACAGTGTGCCATGGGAGGACGGGAAGGAGGAGTGGAACTAGAAGGAGGTGACAAGGAGAAGAGAAGAGGTAGGAATGGAAAGACAAGGGGATTAGGAAAAGGCAGATGGGCAAGGGGAGGGATCTCCAAAAGCTGCAGAAAGCGATGTTCATGACATCAGGTTGGAGGCTGCCCAGATAGAATACAAAGTGCTTCCCCTCCAAAAGAAGTTTGGCTTGAAAGGATATCCCCTGCAGACTCTCCCTGAAAGGACCAACCAGGCAGAGGGGCTTTGATGGGACAAATCCGATAGACTGGCCCTGAAAGTACAAAGCCAGCAGACTATCTCTGAACGGACAAACAAGGCAAACTGGCCCTGAGAGGACAAACCCAGCAGACTGGCCATGAAAACACAAACCTGTTAGGCTATCCCTGACATGACAAACCAGGCAGAATATCCCTGACATGACAAATCCAGCAGACTATCCCTGAGAGGACAAACCCGGCAGACTGGCCATGAAAACACAAACCTGTTAGACTATCCCTGACATGACAAACCAGGCAGAATATCCCTGACATGACAAATCCAGCAGACTATCTCTGAATGGACAAACCAGGCAGAATATCCCTGAGAGGACAAACCCGGCAGACTGGCCCGAAAAGACAAACATGGCAAACTTTGCCCGGAAGGATAAACCGGATAGAATATCCCTGAAAGGAGAAACACGGCTAACTCGACCTGAATGGGCAAACCCGGCAGACTGATCCTGAAAGGGAAAATACGGCAGACTATCCATGACAGAACAAACTCGGCAGATTGGCCCTCAAAGTACAAACTGGCAGACTATCCCAATAAGGACAAATCCGGCAGACTATCCCTGAAAGGAAAAACCTGGCAAATTGGCCCTGAAAGGACAAACCAGGCAGAATATCCCTGTAGGGACAAACCCGGCAGACTATCCCTGGAAGGACAGATCTGGCAGACAGTCCCTGAAAGGACAAACCCAGCAGACTTTTCCTGAACAGACTGGATAAACCTGAAAGACTATCCCTGAAATGAAAAACCCAGAAGACTATTACAGAAATGACAACCTACATCAGGTCACCTAAAAAAAAATTTTTTTTTTTTAGAAGTGTACAAGATAATGACAGACACTGATCGTGTGGATAGTCAGAGGCTTTTTCCCAGGGCTGAAATGGCTAGCACGAGAGGGCATAGTTTTAAGGTGCTTGGAAGTAGGTACACAGGAGATGTCAGGGGTAAGTGTTTTAATCAGAGAGTGGTAAGTGCGTGCAATGGGCTGCCGGTGGCAGTGGTGGAGGCGTAGATGACAATAAACGAGGACTGAGTGTCCTCATAATCTAAACAAAAAACGATAGCGTCTTTTAAGAGACTCCTGGATAGATACATGGAGCTTAGAAAAATAGAGGGCTATGTAGTTCTAAGGTAAGGACATGTTCGGCACAGCTTTGTGGGCCAAAAGGCCTGTATTGTGCTGTAGGTTTTCTATGTTGCTAACCCTGACAGACTATCCCTGTAAGGACAAACCCAGCAGACTAACCCTGAAAGGACAATACTGGCAGACTATTCCTGAAAATACAAACCCAGCAAACTATCCCAGAAAGAACAAACCCAACAAGCTAAACCTGGAAGAACAAACCAGGCAGACTATCCTTGAAGAGACAATCCCTGCAGACAGGCCCTGAAAGGACAAAACCGGCAGTCTACCTGTAAGGGACAACCATGGCAGACAGGCCCTGAAAGGACATCCCAGCAGACAAGTCCCATGAGAAAAAAGCCAGCACACTGGCCTGTCAGGGCAAAACCAGCAGACTATGTCTGTAAAACAGCCCCGGCAGACGAGCCCTGAAAGGACAACCCCAGCAGACTTTACAGACATCCCACCTCTCCTGGAAGTTCCGGGAGTCTCCCTCATATTGATAGCGACTTCCTGACACCCGGAAATTATATACAATATCCCAGGGAGAGGGAGCATCCTGATTGGTCTCTCTTTGTGCTAAGTAGACCTATCAGTTTTCTCTGTGGTCAGGCTTTACAGTCGACCTCAAAAATAATGACAGTGTTGCTCGCTGCACTGTTTGCAACAGTGACTTTTCTATTGCCCATGGTGGGTTAAGACTGTAAAAGACATGCTGAGTTGAGTTTAACAGGCGTCATTAGCATAGCTAACGTTATTTAAACTAGCCGGCTAGCTGCTAGGGAGCTAGTCTATTGATGTCCTACGTGATGAGGCCAAACTCCCTGTAGTTGTAACGGACTAAACATAATATAAGTACATATTTTAATGTCACATTTTCTGCATATACCCATCTTGGTTTACAGATTAGACAAAATCACTAAACAAAGTATTACATACACCCTTGGAGGTCGACCGAGGGGAGGGAGGGTTGTATAAGGGGTTGTGGGGGCGGGGTGCTACCTCCCTGAAATGAGTTTTTGCAGGGTGGGATGTCTGACTTTGCCTCAAAGGACAAACTGAGCAGACAATTCCTATACCTGGCAGACTAGCCCTGAAAGGACAAACCCGGGAGACTGGCCATGAAAGGGCAAATCTTGGAGACCATCCCTGACAGGACAGAGCCGGCAGACTGACCCTGGAAAGACAATCCAGGTGGACTATCCCTGACGGGACGAACCCAGCAGAATATTCCTGTAAGAACAAACTCGAGAGACTGGCTCTGAAAGGACAAACCCCGCAGACTGACCCTGGAAGTTCAAACCTGGCAGACTGACCCTGAAAGTTCAAACCCGGCAGACTGTACCTGAAAGAACAAACCCGGCAGACAGGACTCGATAGGCGTACCCGGCAGACTATCCCTGACAGGACAAACCCAACAGACTGGCTCTGAAAGGACAAACCTGACAGACTATCACTAGAGGACAAACCTGGTGGACAATCCCTGAAATGACATCCCGGCAGACTGGTCCTGGAAGGACAAACCCGCAGGCAGGCCCTGATAGGACAAACTCAGCTGACTGACCCTGAAAGGACAAACCCGGCAGACAATCCCAGAAACTTGGCAGACCAGCCCTGAACGGACAAACACATTGAACAGGTGAGTTTCAGCTGTGAGATTCCAGACCGACCGTGGTTTTCCAACTCCAACCATGAGATGGTTCTGACTTCACTCTGTACCTCCAGTTCCGATTGCACATCGACCTACTCTCCAAATGCTTATAAATGGAGCTTAAGACATCAAAAGCAACATTCAATTTTGGTCCTTTAGAGTTTTATATCCTTTAGCTTCCCCTGCTTAAAAAAAATGCAAGCTTATCCAACTTAACCTGAAATAAATGTTTCCAGCATTCACAACATCCTCGTCTCTTTTCATATTTTTTGTATGTAATGCAGTGAGCATAGCTAAGGATAGTACAGTGCAACTGATTAATTAGGCCAGTGGTTAATCAGGGCAGCCACTTAATTGGACAACTCGTAAAGAACAGAAACTAATTATTTGTTTATTTGGAACACTACACTGCTTAATTGGGACAGGAAGCTGGTGCTGACAGTTTCTACTGTCAGTGACATGTACTTGTGTGGCCATTGGACACTACACAGTGCTTAGAGCAAACAGTTTTTAAATAGCATCTGTTGGGTGCGTTTGTTTTCAAAAACAACATTGATTTCTGTCACTGATAGTGGGCGAGAAATCAGCAGTAAGACAATTCCAAACTGTTTTGCTCACTGTGGGTTCAGCTTCAGGCTTGGAGATCCAGAAATGGCCGGGAACGAAATGATTTCACTACTTCAACAAGTTAGGACTTACAGAGAATTTTAAAGTCTTGACAATCATCTGGAATGTTACAATGAAAATGAAGGTTCGGAGGAGACAATCATTGAAAGCACGTACGAAGGCAGTCGTACATGCTAGGCGTCTGCACTGATTTGGTTCGTTTACGGTTAGTTACACCAAATGAATTCCTCCATTGAAGGTAGTGGTTAGTATGGAGATTGTCTGTAGTAGCCAATGATGATGTGGGAGAGTATTTTAAAAGTGAAAAAGCCATTGCACTGGGCAGTTCCATTCTGGAGGTCCAGATCCAGTGGTACTGTACAAGTAGTCATCACAACTGGGATCTTCCTTGGTTTCAGTGTACGACCATGACTCCACCGATATCTTCACCCTTTTCTCTCCATGGACCTCTTCACCCTTTGCTCTCCATGGATCTCTTCACCTTTCACTCTCCACCGATATCTTCACCCTTTTCTCTCCATGGACCTCTTCACCTTTCACTCTCCACTGATACCTTCACCCTTTTCTCTCCATGGACCTCTTCATCCTTCGCTCTCCACCGATATCTTCACCCTTTTCTCTCCATGGACCTCTTCACCCTTTTCTCTCCATGGACCTCTTCACCCTTCGCTCTCCACCGATACCTTCACCCTTTTCTCTCCATGGACCTCTTCACCTTTCACTCTCCACCGATATCTTCACCCTTTTCTCTCCATGGACCTCTTCACTCTTCACTCTCCACCGATACCTTCACCCTTTTCTCTCCATGGACCTCTTCACCTTTCACTCTCCACCGATATCTTCACCCTTTTCTCTCCGTGGACCTCTTCACCTTTCACTCTCCACCGATATCTTCACCCTTTTCTCTCCGTGGACCTCTTCACCTTTCACTCTCCACCGATATCTTCACCATTTTCTCTCCGTGGACCTCTTCACTTTTCACTCTCCACCGATATCTTCACCCTTTTCTCTCCGTGGACCTCTTCACCCTTCGCTCTCCACCGATATCTTCACCCTTTTCTCTCCATGAATATCTTCACCCTTTTCTCTCCATGGACCTCTTCACCTTTCACTCTCCACCAATATCTTCACCCTTCGCTCTCCACGGACCTCTTCACCCTTTTCTCTCCATGGACCTCTTCACCCTTCACTCTCCACGGATACCTTCACCCTTTTCTCTCCATGGACCTCTTCACCCTTCGCTCTCCACCGATATCTTCACCCTTTTCTCTCCATGGATATCTTCACCCTTTTCTCTCCATGGACCTCTTCATCTTTCACTCTCCACCGATATCTTCACCCTTCGCTCTCCACGGACCTCTTCACCCTTTTCTCTCCATGGACCTCTTCACCCTTCGCTCTCCATGGATACCTTCACCCTTTTCTCTCCATGGACCTCTTCACCTTTCACTCTCCACCGATATCTTCACCCTTCGCTCTCCACGGACCTCTTCACCCTTCGCTCTCCACGGACCTCTTCACTTTTCGCTCTCCATGGATCTCTTCCTGGCCACTGGATCTCACCGTAGATCTCTGCCGGAACTGGCGAACTGGCTTTACATGCTAGGACAGGCATGTGCCTATCTCACCAGGGTATGAGACCACCAGTACCCTCTCCTGGTTTCAGCTACTTGGGGATACAGGTGAGAGCTGAGTGTCCAGTTGGGGACTAATGGTGAGTGAGCTGCCCCAGACTGGACATAAAAAGTTCCTTTACCAAAGGGTCTACCCTTCCTAGACCTCCATACATCCTCCGCTGATAATTTTTTATGACATGTTTTTTAGAACTATTGGTCCTGGTAAAGACTAAATTAGCTAACTACTTCTGATAACACTGTCAACACCTTCCATAAGCTTGCTCATGCTTGTATACATTGATTGGGAGGATTACATTTATCCTTCAAGAATCTGTAGATATGCCGCCCAAGTTGCCTCTGCCGGTTTTTGTTGCTTGTTTATCCTCCCCAGTATCCCGGCAATCCCCTTCCTGCCAGGCAGGAGGTACAGGAGCCTGAAGATCCACACCTCAAGCTTCTTCCCCATTGCCATCAGGGTCAAAAACCCTAGCACCATCTTAGACTACACTTCCCTCTTCTTTCTCTAACTTGCACTGCTGCTGTTATATTTTTACTAAATAAGTTATGTATAATTTATGTTAATTTGTTTGTATGTTTGTCATGTACTGTATTGCTGCTGCAAAAAGCTAATTTTATGCCATTTACACCATGTGTATGAACACCCAACAATAAACTAACTTTTCACAACAAATTCCATTCAACATTCCTCTGTCCACTTGCTCAGTCGTTCTGCAGGCTACAACTTTCAACACACTATTGAGCACTCAGTCAAGTCCTGTATCATTTCCAAATATTTAATAATATTGGGTACATTTAAATGTTATTCACTAAAGTAAGTAAGCTCTGTAGAAATGCTTCCTGCCACTGGATCCCATAGGCTGTTATTTTTCTGTCATCAGGATATTGTCAAAAGCCTTGTTAAAATCCATATAGACTGCGTCAAATGTGTTATCCTCAATTTCCCCTCTTGTGAAATGCATAAAGTTCAATCCAAATGAACAAACACAACCTTCACATAGCAAATCCATGCTGATAATCCTCGACTAACCATCACTTTACTAAATGTTAATCAATATTTCTCCTCAGGATTTAGACAAGACTTTGGCCACCGTTATGGGGTTGGACAGACGTGTCTGATTACTTGGTCCATCCTTGTGAACCTTGATGAACATATAATACTCCTTCGGTCTTCCAGCACCGAAAGCAGGTAGAGAATAATGGTGAATCTCTGGCATTTCCTCACGTTCCCCCTGACACCCTGAAGTAGATTTCAAGTTGACCATCTGCACTTAGTGATTACATTTCACTAAACATAGACTTAGTTTATATTTTGTTCTATTTGTTCTTGTAATTGTGTCCTTCTTTTAAAAATTATGTATTATTTGTTTAGAATATAGAACATTACAGCTTAATACAGGCACCTCTGCAGACCTTATAACCATCAAGCTAACCCTTCCTTGCCACGTAGCCCTCCATTTTTCCATATTGCAAGGGTCTGTCTAAGAGTCTCTTAAATGTCCCTAATGTATCGGCCTCTCCCACCACCCCAGGAAGGGCATTCCACACACCCATCACCCCTGTGTAGAAAACCTACCGCTGACATCCCCTTTATAACTTCCTTCATCTGCTCCCAACGCAGCAGAATTATATTCAACCATGGTCCAGCGGTTCCCTCACCCTCACCTTACCATTATAATGGGTCTGGAACAATGAGATGGAGCTAACTGATCAGATCAGAACTCTGTGTGGTCACCATATCCCATCGTTAATGGTGGTGGACAATTAAGAAACTAAAAAGAAGTCTGAGTTCTGTGCATATCCTCTAACACTCTAAGGTCAAAGTCTAGAACACAAGAAACACGACTGAGTTATTTGCAATAATCCTTAGCGTTAAGTATTGTGATTGACCCATGTCAACCTCACTTAATATCCCTACCAACATTTAGTACGTTTAGCCTGCTTCATACAGACCTCTTCCCATTGCTACCATTGTGGAAGAGGTACAGGAGCCTGAAGACACACACTCAACGATTCAGGAACAGCATTTTCCCCTCCACCATCAGATTTCTGAATGGACAATGAACACATGAACACTATCTCAGTATTATTTTGCTCTCTTTTTGCACTATTTATTTAATTTATTTTTATATATACTTCTTATTGTAATTTGTAGTTTTTATTAAATATTACACTGTACTACTGCCACAAAACAATAATTGCACAGCATTAAACCTGATTCTGACTTCTGTTGGTTTTTACACTTTCATCCTCCCTGCCTCTGTAACCTGCTCAGAAGACGACAATATGCTGCATTTCAGTTGCTGCTGCCCAGGTGGTGTGGCCATCCCCAGAGTGGAGGGAGTTTCAGGATTTGGAGCTAGTCATGATGAAGGAACAGCAATATATTTCCACAGCATAATGATGCGTCATTTGGAAGGCAGGGTGAGAGAACAACCACCTTCACCTCTCCGACAATTCACCTCTTTTTTTTCCTCCATGTTGGACTCAGGCAATCCTGAGGTCTGCAAGCAAATGATCTGAGCAAGAATCCAAACTTGCTGTTATTATTAATCCAATTATTAGTGAGTAAATATGATTTTGGTTGCATTCTTAGCAAATCCTTCCATCAGACTGCTAATGATGGAGAATAAATGAGTATTGCAATAATTTGTCAGATTTGAATAGTCCATTCCTTTGCAGACAGGATGCACCAGGGCAGATTTGTTTTTACTTTGAATAGCATTGTACGACTTGAACAGCTTGGCTTGATGTGCAAAATGGTTCCCAAACACTTTCCCGCAGATGAAATGTTGTCAAGAGCCAGTGTCTTGATGTATCTAGTTGTCTCAACATTTTTGATGTTATATCAGAACCAGGTCTAATCTCACTGGCATGTGTCGTGAAATGTGTTGCTTTTCAGTCGCAGAATATTACAATACATAAAAATAGTACAAAACCTTTAAACTGCACTAAGTATATATATAAATTATTTAAGTAGGGAGAGAGGAAACAAAAGAGTTGATGGTTCATTGTCCATTCAGCAATTTGATGGCGGAGGGGAAGAAGCTGTTCCTGAAAAGTTGAATATGTGTTTTTGGGCTCCTGTACCTCCTCCCAATGAGACGGGGCTATATGAAGTGGATTGAACTTGCTAAAGATTGGTAGGGATATTAAGTGAGGTTGACTTGGGTCAATCACAATACTTAATGCTAAAGATTATTTCAAATACCTCAGTCATGCCTTGGATGGTGGCATGACCTGGGTAGGGGACCCTCAATGATAGATGCCACCTTTCAAGTTGGATGAAGTTCAGCAGAGTACTGTCAAGTTTACGGGTGTTTGAATGAGGGAGGGTGATCAGGAATGAGTTGGTATAATCGAGTCTATCTAAGGTGCAGAATGTTCAGAAGAGAAATTGGGTCCAATATCCAATATAGCTGTTTCAGATTCAGAATGGAATGGTGTCAGTGGATTAGAACAGAGCTAATGATGGGAACTGAAGACGATGGCTTTCAACTTTCCAGTCTTTTGCTGTATGAAATTCGTGTTTTATCCAGTGCCGGCTCTCAGACAAAAAGCCTGCTATTTAGAGATGATGAAAGCATCAGGAAATGGTGGTGAGATAGATCTATCATCAGCGTACATGTGGAAATGGATATGTGAAAATATCCTCAGTGGACCGCTGGTTGAAACCATGATAACTGCTACCTGCAGGGGCATTGATTAAATCCAATGCTTTACTTTGAAAGTGGTCACAAATCCATTGGAAATAAATGGCAATGCAACCTCTCCACACCAGAGGCTGGTATTTTATAGGAGCGTCTGAGCAGATGATCATTTCTCCAGAGATGCGAGGACTTGGAGAAATCAATGCTACCATTTTATACAATCAATAAGCAGTCCCTTATATGCCTGGGGTTTTATTTTCCGATTTTTTCTCTTTTTCTGTCACTCCCAATACCACTGGTTTCTGAATAAAAAATACAGCCATAGTGATAAAGATCAGAACAGACATTTTGTGGCCATTGTCTGTCCAAAACAGAAGAAATATAATCAGAAGGAAGTCATATGAACATGCTGTCATTCACTATGCTCATAACTGAACCCACATCTTGTCCACCTTCTCCAGATATTCTCTGAATCCCCAATTGTCTAAAAACCTATAGATCTCTGATCTGAATATATCAGAGATCTAAACATCCACGCCTTCCAAGGTATGCATTTACAGCATTCGGATTAAAGATAGTTCTCCTCAACTCTCTCCCAATAGTTCAACTCTATGCTGAACAACACATTTTGGCGCGAGACTCTCCAGTGAGAGACGTAACCTCTCAGCATTCAACAGGTTAATCATTTGATTCAAGCATCAAACTGTATGCTTCAATTAAAAAAACACTAATTTTTCTGAAGTTCAACCCTCATCACTGTCCCCGTAGTATATCAATCTCATTCTAGGAATCAATCTACGTAGGTCTCCAAGACAAGTGGAGAAGAGTAAGCTGGTGACAGACGAATGGCTGTTTAAGGCCTAAGATGGAGGGCTACAAGACCAAGCTCATGTTCCTTATTAGATTAGATTAGATTAAACTTTATTGTCATTGTGCCGAGTACAGATACAAAGCCAATGAAATGCAGTTAGCATCTGACCAGAAATGCAAAGAATAGTGTTATTTACAAAATAACTGTGAATAAAAAGCAAGTGCTACAGCACACAAATATAAAAGTACTGAGACAGTACAATATGGTGCAATACTGCTTAGTGCTGTGATGTGAGGTTCAGCAGGGTCACAGCCTCAGGGAAGAAGCTCTTCCTGTGCCTGCTGGTGCGGGAGCGGAGGCTCCTGTATCACCTACCGGATGGGGGGAGAGTAAAAAGTCCATATCATATCTCTAGACTGTCCCATCAAATACTTTCAGAGCGGGGACAGATTACATTCAGGGTAAATCTACACTAAAAGAATGATGTGTTATAGAAAGCATGGATAGAGCCGATAGCCAGTACAGCTTTTCCCAGGGTTGAAATACCTTATACTAGGGAGCATGCATTTAAGGGTAGAGGGGAAAATTTCAAGGGAGATGAATGGGGCGTTTTTTAAAACAGAGTGGTTAGTGACTGTTATGAACTGCCTTGAGTGGTGGTGCAGGTGAACATAATCGAGATGTTTAAGAGGCTCTTTGGGACATAAATAACCCGAGAATGGTGGCATGTACATCACGTGCAAACATAAGGGATTAGGTCTCATCCGTCTGGCTGTAGGGCCTCTGCCTTGCCGCTGTATAAAGGGCGAGGAGATCGATTATGGGAGAAAACCAGACAGTAAAAAAGCAGAGGTTTTCTAAACATTTGTTCCTTAGACTGAGGAATTAATCATGGAAATTAAAAAACTAGCAGAGATTCTAAAAGATTATTTTCTATCATCATTCCCAGCAGAAGATACGGAAAACATCTGAATAATGATGATAACCAGGAAGTGAGCAACTTAAAACCACCCCTGTCACTTGCTAATGTGACTGAAGTCCACGTAACCGCCCCCCCCCACCCGAGGAGATTGAGGCTTGCAAGTTTCCCTGCCCCCATTCTAACCACTTTCTGCGGGAACACCATCGGGAGCGCCCTGTCTGCCTGTCTGGCTGCATCGTCTGGTACAGAGCTGCAGGACACTGGACTCCAAAATCCTACCGAGGATAGTAAACTCCACCAAGAGGATCACTGGGGTCTCCCTCACCCCCATTTGTGACAGTTACCGGGAGCGTTGCAGATGAAGGGCCCAAAGCATTGTTGAGGATCCCTACCACCCATCCCACAATCTCACTGACCCACTACCATCAAGGAGGAGGTACAGGAACATCAGGTCTAGGACTGTCAGACTGGGTAACAGCTTCTTCCCTCAGTCTATGAGACTAACAAATACCCTGCCACCACCAGGGTCACATCATCAGGACAGAGAGCTAGTTACTATACTATTTACTGTTTAACTGTGCTGTGCTTTACATGCATTTTGAATTATATTTTATTAATTTATTTATGGTAATATTTTGCTTTATGTGCTGTGTGTGATATATGTTTTGTGGGTGCCCTGTAGTCCAGAGGAACATTGTTTCGTTTAGTTGTATATACGTACAGATGACAATAAAATTGAACTTGGACCTGATGGTTTGAATTATCGAGATTGATTGAAATGGCCTCTGATGTACTGGTTGCATTGGCTAGAATCTACTAAAATCCCTAGGTGTTAAAGGACTGGACATCTACAATATGACACTAATGTCTAAGAGAGGAAGGCAGCAGAAATCAGTGAAGGCTAGTTAGCCTACAGCGTGTCATGGAGAAAATGCTGGAATTCAATGTTGAGGCCAAAGCAGAACATTTTGAAAATCAAAACACGATCTAAAAAAGTGAACCTGGTTGTACTGAAGAAAAATCATACTTAACAATTTTGTAAAGCTCTTTAACATGCAAGAGTGGCCAGGGCACAGGTGAATATTATTGGACTGCAGCTGGAGTACTGCGTAGGGTTCTGGCCACCCCGTTACAGCAAGGATGTGGAGGCTTTGGAGAAGGTGCAGGAGAAGCTTATCAGACTGGTGCCTGGATTAGAGGGTGTACGCTGTAAGGATGGCCAAATTTAGATTGCTTTATCTGAAGCAGGGGAGATCTGATTAAAGATTATAACATTCTGAGAGGCATAGATAGGGTGAGACAGTCAGAATCGCTTCCAGGGTAGAAACAGCAAATAGTAGAGGATTTGTACTTAAGGAGAGAGGGGACAAATTTAAAGGAGACATACAAGGCAAGTTGTCTTTCACAAGAGCAGTAGGTACGTGGAACGGACTGCTGGGGCGAGGGGTGGAAGCAGACACCATAATGGTGCTTATGAGGCTGTTAGGCACGTGAATATGTGCAGTGACTGCAGGGATATGAATCAAGTACAGGCAGAAGGGAATCAGTTTAATTAAGCATTGCGTTCGGTAACATTATGGGTCAAAGGGCCTTGTCCTCTTCTGAATTTGTTGTTTTGTGGCAGCCATACGGTGGAATATATAACAACAAAAAACTAAAAATTACAAAAGAAAATATGTTTTTTTTTAATCAAATTAAGTAAGTAATGCAAAAAGGGTGATTTTGATCAGTTCTAACTAGTGACCAGCCTACCTGATTTCAAGTTATGACTGATCAAAATCAGATTCAGTCTTGAGCAAGGAGTCTCAGCCCAAATGTCATCAGTTTCTTCCCCTTCATGTATGTTGCTGACTCGGTGAGTTCCTCCAGCATTTTGGGTGGGTTTTGCTCAGAATCCACTGGCAAATGTCTGTGTTTTAACTATAAACCCCTCTGCCGATGATGACTGCCTGTGCCTCGATTTCAGATTCAAACCCTTACCTGGAGTCTGTGTATTTGGTTAAGGTGGCTAGGCTGCTGGTATACATGTGCCCACCAACATCAATGTGAACAGGAGCGTTGGACTTGGTGAGCTGAGCTGGCAGTGGAATGCCCTGAGATGCCACAGGTGACACAGGGGAGCGGGTCAGAGACAGCCGAGACATTGTTCTTCCCTCCTGAAAACACAACACAGACAGAATCAAAGTAACGATGATGCAGATTTACAGATCCACAGCTTTACAGCGTCAGCAATCAGTGATCAGGGTTCAATTCCCAGCACTGTCTGTAAGGAACACACACAAAATGCTAGTGGAATGCAGCAGGCCAGGCAGCACCTATAGGAAGAGGTACAGTCAACGTTTCGGGCCGAAACCCTTCGTCAGGACTAACTGTAAGAAGATATAGTAAGAGATTTGAAAGTGGGAGGAGGAGGGGAGATCCGAAATGAAAGAAGACAGGAGGAGGAGGGATGAAGCTAAGAGCTGGAAAGTGCTACAATATTGCTAACTGCCAACGGGACATCAACTGTCTCGACTTCACGACACCTTGTTCCAATATTGCCAATCAACTTTCCAGCTCTTAGCTTCATCCCTCCCCCTCCTGTCTTCTCCTATCATTTTGGATCTCCCCCTCCCCCTCCCACTTCCAAATCTCTTACTAGCTCTTCTTTCAGTTCAGTCAGTCCTGACGAAGGGTCTCGGCCCGAAACGTCGACTGTACCTCTTCCTATAGATGCTGCCTGGCCTGTTGCGTTCCACCAGCATTTTGTGTGTGTTGCCTGAATTTCCAGCATCTGCAGATTTCCTCGTGTTTGTAAGGAGTTTGTATCTTCTCCCTATAACCATGTGGTGCTTCTAAAGGATCAGGGTTAGAAAACTGTGGGCATGCTATGGTGGGGCTGGAGCTTGGTGACACTTGTGGGCTGCCCTCACCACATCATTGGACTGTGCTGGTTGTTGACATAAATGAAGCACTTCACTAAACTTTCAAATCCCTTACTCACTCTTCCTTCAGTTAGTCCTGACGAAGGGTCTCGGCCTGAAACGTCGACTGCACCTCTTCCTACAGATGCTGCCTGGCCTGCTGTGTTCACCAGCAACTTTGATGTGTGTTGCTTGAATTTCCAGCATTTGCAGAGTTCCTGTTGTTTGCACTTCACTAAACTGTATGTTTCAATCTTTCAATATACATGTAATAAATAAAGCCAATCCAATCTAAATCTTTTAGTGTTGGACTAAGAAGATGCTGGAGGAGCTCAGCAGGTCAAGCAGCAAAATGCTGAGTTGCTCCCGTATTTTTTGTGCGTTACCCAAGTTCCAGTGCCTGCAGAACCTCTTGTGTTTGTTTCAGACTGCTTGCTAGGCAGAAAACTCTCACTGGGGAGACAAAAGAAAACGTGTCTCAAAGTACTGAGATGAGAAATCCCAGCAAGTTGTGAAGGCAGTCCGTAAGCGCGTGTAGCAATGGCCCAGCATAAAATGGAAGTCTATAGACCCCACTGAAAGACACATCTTCATTACCGCTGATTCACTGTGCTCACATGTCACAATTCCCTCAGCAGCTCAGAGGGTGGGTGGGCAGATAGCCAGAGATGTGTATCCCAGAATGGTTTCACTACAGGCTGCTCTCTCTCCCGCTCCCTGAGCTTTCAGAATGTGTGCTGTTTTGAAGTCAATCATCACACTGATCTGAGGCCAATCCTCACAGTCAGAGGGTATCTCCATGACAGTGAGCAAAACCAGGCAGAAAAATCAGACAGCCACAAAATGCAATAGCTTCTCCTGCATTTTCTTCTGATTTCATTATTCATAAAAATATGGCAAATTAGGAAAAACAGTGATTGACAGTGACCTATCTGATTAGATTTTGGAGATTCTGTCTGTTTGCTGCTGCTGGAAATAAAATCACTGATGTGTGTTGAAAAACCAGCGGCCCATCAGGGAAGGCCATTTTCACAAAACTATCCGGTTCGTTCACTGGTGTGAAGATCAGCGTTAGAGTATGGGAGGAGTTATGAAATGAGCTAAAAGTAAATGGCAATGGGTCTTGGCAAGGATCGTGGAAATGGTTCAGTGTCTGAGGGTCCTGTTTCTACACACTCTGTCCCTGGAAGGCTCATATAATGGCACCAAGATTCAAGATAGCTTAATGTCATTTCCACTACACAAGTGTAAAGGAGAGTGGAAAAAAAAGTGACACTTGGCACAGGAGTGTCTGTACATCGTGACTTTGACAGGAAATGATAAAGTAGTGGTGGTTGCGGGTGTGGGGGTGGGTTAGTGGGTGGAGGTGTTGACCAGCCTTACTGCTTGGGGGAAGTAACTATTTTTGAGTCTGGTGGTACTGGTGTGGATGCTACATAGCCTCCTCCGCGATGGGAGAGGGACAAATGGTCCATGAGCAGGGTGTGTGGGATCCTTCATGATGTTACTGGCAATTTTCTGGCACCTTGCTGCATATACGTCCCTGATGGTGGGTAGGCTGGCATCAGTAACTGTCTCCCTATTCTTGCCCCAATCACAAGCAGGAAATTTACAGTCCATTTACAACTATTTCACATCTTCCACACGGGCAGAATTCCAGAATATTCTCTGTCATACTAAAAGGTTCTGAACGCTGTGGAAATCACTACCAAATAAGTCAAAATTAAAAGAAAACATGCCTCAGACAGCATCTCGCATCTCACACCTCACAACCAACACCAGAGACGTCAGTCAAGGCCTGAAACCTGGACCTCCCGGCTGAGAGGTCACATTCCAACCTTCACAATCAAGCTGTAGTTGTCACACCAGGATTATGACATGTTCAGATTCACATGTACAGTACATGGAAACATACAGTGAAATGTCTGGTCCATTCACCCATTGAGTCTGCTCTGCCATCCATCATGGCAGATTTATTATTCCACTCAACCCCATTTTCCTGCCTTCTCTCCGTAACTTTTGACATCCTGACCAAACAAAAATCTGTCAACCTCTGCTTTAAATATGCTCAATGACTTAGCCTCCACAGCCGTCTGTCACAATGAATTCCACAGATTCACCTCCCTCTGGCTAAAGAAATTCCTCTTTGTCTGTTCTAAATGGACCTTGCTTTATTCTGAGCCTGTGTCCCCTGGTCTTAGACTCCCTAATATATGAAACACCCTCTCCACATCCACTCAATATCAGACATTCAATATCCAATAGGTTTCAATGAGATTTCTTATTCTTCTGAACTGCAGCAAGTACAGGCCCAGAGCCATCAAATGCTCCCCATTTGTTAACCCTTTCATTCCCAGAATCCTCAGGAGCTTCTGCAATGCTGGCACTCCTGAGTTCAGCATGTAAGTGCCATTATAAAGAAAGAAAAACAGCACCTCTACTTTCCCAAAATTTAATGAAGATTCAGAGTGTCATCTAACCTTTTTTGGATGTGCATTGGTGAAAATATTTACTGGCAATAGAGCTTTAACCAATGGCCAACCCAGACATCAGAGGTTGGGAAAAAGGCAGGCGTGGTTTGTGGCAGTGTAATAGAGCTTTGATCAACGGTTGGGATTGATAAGTGAGAGCACATTAAAGAAAGGCATGGCAAGCACAGCGGCCATCATCTGAGTGGAAAGAGGCAGAGTGGTGATCTTAAGGCTTTAGCTCTGCGAGGCTTCAGAGAACAGAGGTTCACTCTAAGAAAACAAAACAAAGAAAAACTCGTTCTTTCCTTCTCCTCTTTATATCTGCTCAATTAGGATAGTGGAGACGATAAGTAGGTAGAGCAATGCTCCTCTTACAGGATGTTGGAAGGTAGGGAGACCTCCAGTGTCCCTGACAACTACAACTATGAGAAGTGCATCCAGATGTAGCTTCTAACAATCCGCTTTGAAAAGCTGAAGGTGGAACTGGATGAGCTGGATGGAACTGGACGTCTGTTCCCGGGACGTCCATGCTTATTTCAGCAGGACAATGCCAGACCACATTCTGCACGGGCTACAACAGTGTGGCTTTGTATTCACAGAGTTCGTGTGCTTGACTGGCCTGCTGACAGTCCAGATCTATCTCCTATTGAAAATGTCTGGCGCATCATGAAGAGGAGGATCAGACAACGGAGACCACGGACTGTTGAGCAGCTGAAGTCTTATATCAAGCAAGAATGGACAAAATTTTCAATTGCAAATCTACTACAATTAGTATCCTCAGTTCCAAAACGATTAAAAAGTGTTATTAAAAGGAAAGGTGATGTAACACAATGGTAAACATGTCTCTGTCCCAACTTTTGTTGAGTGTGTTGCAGCCATCAAATTCTAAATTTCTGTATGTTTACAAAATACAATTAAGTTGGTTAGTAAAACTATTGAAAATCTTTTCTTTGTATTTTTGTCAGTTAAATAAAGGTTCAAGTGAATTAACATATCACAGATTTTTGTTTTTATTGCATTTTGGAAAATATCCCAACTTGTCTTGAAATGGGGTTTGTATTTGAGCTATGCCTAGCCACACAGTCGTGTATATAGAGAGTAGAGCAGTGGGCGAAGCACACACCCCTGAGGTGCACCAGTGTTCATCGTCAGTGAGGAGGATATGTTATCACCAATCCACACAGACTGTGGTCTTCCGGTTAGGAAGCTGAGGATCCAATTGCAGAGGGAGGTACAGAGGCCCAGGTTCTGCAACTTCTCAGTCAGGATTGTGGGATTGATGGTATTAAATGCTGAGCTATAGTCGATGAACAGCATCCTGACATGGGTGTTTGTGTTGTCCAGGTCTAAAGCCGTGGAGAGAACCATTGAGATTGCGTCTGCTGTTGACCTATTGTGGCAACAGGAAAATTGCAAGGGGCCGGGTCATTGTTGAGGCAAAAGTTCAGTCTAGTCTTGACCAACCTCTCAAAGAATTTCATCACTGTAAATGCGAGTGCTACTGGGCGATAGTCGTTAAGGCAGTTCACATTATTCTTCTTAGGCACTGGTATAATTATTGCCTTTTTGAAGCAAGTGGGAACTTTCGCCCATTGCGGTGAGAGGTTGAAAATGTCCTTGAATACTCCTGCTATTTGGTTGGCACAGGTTTTCAGAGTCTTACCAAGATTCCATCAGGACCTTCTGCCTTGCGAGAGTTCACTCTCTTTAAAGACAGCCTAACATTGGCCACTGAGACGGAGATCACAGGGTCATCAGGTACAGCAGAGATCTTCACAGCTGTAGTTGTGTTCTCCTTTTCAAAGCGGGCATAGAAGGTGCTGAGTTCACCTGGTAGTGAAGCATCACTGCCATTCATGCTATTGGGTTTCACTTTGTAGGAAGTAATATCTTGCAGACCCTGCCAGAGTTGCCGTGCATCTGATGTCACCTCCAGATTAATACATGGATAAGGAGTTCGTGTAGGAGGGCAAGCATAAGATTTTAGGATTATTTGCCTCTCTTCCAAGGAAGGTGGAACACGTACAGAAGGGACAATTGCACCTGAACTGGAGGGGGACTATTATCCTAGCAGGAAGGTTTGTTAATGTTTGTTAATGATGGGTTTTAAATTAGATTTGCATGGGGATGGGAACCAGAGTGCCAGAACAGTTAGTGGAGAGGTTGTGGATGCAGATGCTGGTAAGACCTCAGACAAAGTTAGGAATTAAAAGGTTGAGCATGGTGTGACAAAATCAAAAATGGTGAATACAAGACTGAAGGTGTTGTATCTGAATGCGTGCAGTTTGCAGAATAAGGCAGGTGAACTTGAAGCACAGTTGCAAATTGGCAAATATGATGTTGTAGGCATCACTGAATCATGGTTGAAAGATTATAGGTAGGAGCTTAATATCCATGGATACACATTGAATTGAAAGGATAGGCTGGAAGGCAGAGAGGGTGGTGTGGCTCTCTTGGTAAAAAGTGAAATCAAATCATTAGAAAGAGATGACATAGGGTTGGAAGGTGTTGAATCATTGTAGATAGAGCTAAGGATCTGCAGGGGTAAGAGGACCCTAATGGCAGCTGTATACAGACCTCCCCAAACAGTAGTAGGGATGTAACCTACAAATTACAGAGGGAGGTAGAAAATGTGTGCCAAAAAGGCAATGTTGCAATTGCAATGGGGGGCTTCAATATGCAGCTAGATTGGGAAAATCAGGTTGATGTTGGATTATAGGAGGGGGAACTTCTAGAGTGCCTACAAGATGGCTTTTTAGAGCAGCTCATGGTTGAGCCCACTGGAGGATCAGCTTTTCTGGATTGGGTGTTGTGCAGTGAACCAGAATTGATTAGAGAGCCAAAGGTAAAAAAATCTTTAGGGGAAGGTGATAAAAATATGATTGAATTCATCCTAAAATTTGAGGAGTAGAAGCTAAAGTCAGATTATCACTATTACAGTGGAATAAGGGGAATTACAGAGGCATGAGAGAGGAGATGGCAGAATTGATTGGGAAAGAACACTGGCAGGGATGATGGCAGAGCAGCAATGGCTGAAATTTCTGGAAGCAAGTCAGAAGGCATGGGATATATACATCTAAATAGGAAGAAGCATTCTAACGGAAAGATGACACGACCATGGCTACAAGAGAAGTCAAAGCCAAGGAAAGGGCATGTAATAGAGCAATGATTAGTGGGAAGTTAAGAGGATTGAGAAGCTTTTAAAAACCAACAGAATGCAGCTAAAAAGTCATTAGAAGGTAAGGTGGAATACAAAATTAATCTAGCCAATAATATTAAAGAGGACACCAAAAGTTTCTTCAGATACATTAAGTGTAAAAAAGAGTTAAGAGTGTATATCAAACCACTGGAAAATGATGCTGGAGAAGTAGTAATGGGGGTCAATGAAATACTGGATAAACTGAGCAAGTATTTTGCATCAATCTTCACTGTAGAAGACACTGACAGCATGGTTGAAGTTCCAGGTGTCAGGGGTCATGAAGTGTGTGAAGTTACCATTACTAGAGAGATTGTTCTTGGGAAACTGAAAGGTCTGAAAAGCAAGTCACCTGGGCCAGATGGTGTACACCTCAGAGTTCTGAAAGAGTTGGCTGAAGAGACTGTTGGAGGCATTACTAAGGATTTTTCAAGAATCACCAGATTCTGGAATGGTTCCAGAAGACTGGAAAATTGCAAACATCACTCCACTCTTCAAGAAGGTAGAGAGGCAGAAGAAATTAAACTATAGGCCAATTATTCTGACCTCAATCTTTGGGAAGATGTTGGAAGTGATTAAGGATGAGGTCTCAGGGTACCTGGAGGTACATGATAAAATAGGCCATAGTCACCATAGTTTCCTTAGGGGAAAATCTTGCCTGATGAATCTATGGAATGCTTTGAAGAAGTAACAAGCAGGATAGACAAAGGAGGATCGATTGATGTTGTGCACCTGGACTTTCAGAAGGCCTTTAACAATGTGCCACACATGAGGCTGCTTAACAAGCTACAACCCCATTATAATACAGCAAAGAGTCTAGCACGGGTTCCAGTGGCTGATTGTCAGGAGGCAAAGAGCAGGAATAACTGGAACCTTTTCAAACTGCTGCCGCTGACTAGTGGTGTTCCATAGGGGGTCTGTGTTGGAACTGATACTTTTTACGTTATATGTCAATGATTTGGATGATGGAATTGATGGCTTTCTTGCAAAATTTGCATATGATACAAAGATAGTGGAGGGGCAAGAAGTTTTGAGCAAGTAGAGAGACTACAGAAGGACTTAGACAGATTTAGGGGATTAGGCAAAGAAATGGCAGATGGAATACAGTGTTGGGAAGTATATGGTCATGCACTTTGGTAGGAGAAATGAAAGGGTTGACTATTTTGTAAATGGAGAGAAAATACAGAAAACTGAGGTGCAAAGGGACTTGGGAGCCCTTGTGCAGGATTCTGTAAGGGTTAATTTGCAGGCTGAGTCTGTGGTGAGGAAGGCAAATGCAATGTTCGCATTCATTTCAGGAGGACTAGAATATAAAAGCAAGAATGTAATGTGAGACTTTATAAAGCACCGTGTGAGGCTTCAGTTAGAGTATTGTGAGTAGTTTTGGGCCCCTATCTAAGGCTACGTCCACACTAGACTGGATAATTTTGAAAACGCCGGTTTCACATAAAAACGATAGGCGTTCACACCAGGCATTTTTGAAAATCCCTCCGTCCACATTAGAATGGATATTTGGGCGAATCTCCTCCTACTGGGCATACGCAGGACACACAGAAAACAAGCAAAGAGGAAACAGTATACTTTGTGCGCGTTTGTCCAGTTACAGACTAGAAAAACTTAAAAGGAAATTGCCAAATGAAAGACTTGGTGCGCGTTTGTCCAGAAACATTTCCTACAGCCATAGTCTCTTCACCGATGAAAGGGACAACAGCTACAACTAAATGCAATAAGGCTTGTTACTGGGCAAAAGTGAAGTTTGCTGTTACCTCATTTGTTTGCCTTTACTTTTGCCATGTCTTTGTGTATTATTTTGCTGTATTTAACATATGCAATAAAATGAGTTACTGGGCAAAAGTGTCAACGCATCTATTGAACGCTTGCACAAGCAATATATTAATACAGCACCTCGTTAAATGTATAAAACACGTCTGCATCAGTGCTATCCTGTATTTCCATACAATGCTACATCAGGCTGTTACACATCTATTGTCAGATATTGTTGTGGCGTTGGAGGTTGCGTTCACGAAAACAATGAAATGCTGCGCTGCCGCCACCATTTGTTCCGGCACGTCATGACAGCGGTTTTAAAAATAGCCAGTTACCCCGTACAGACGACAACGGCCAACCGGCGTTTTCAGATTTACACACTCTGGAGAGTGTTTTAGAAAAGCTCCGTTTTCAGGGGAGGAAAACGCCGTTTCAATGTGGACAGAGGGTCAAAACGAAGAGAAAAAGCTTCGATTATGGATTTATCTGGTCTAATGTGGACGTAGCCTAAGAAAGGATGTGCTGAAATTGGAGAGGGTTCAAAGGAGGTTCATGAACATGATTCCAGGATTGAATGGCTAGTCATATGAAGAGCACTTGATGGCTCTGGGCCTGTGCATTCACTGGAATTCAGAAGAATGAGAGGTGACCTCTTTGATATCTATCAAATGGTGAAAGGCCTTGATAGAGTGGATGTGGAAAGGATGTTCCCTATGATGTAAGAGTCTAAGATCAGAGGACACAGCCTCAGAATACAGGGGCATATTTTTAGAACGGACATGAAGAAGGAATTTCTTTAGCCTAAGAGTGGTAAATTTATGGAATTCTTTGCCACATGCAGCTATGGAGGGCAAGTCTTTACGTATACTTAAGGTAGAAGTTGATAGATTCTTGATTGGTCAAGGCATGAAGAGAAACAGGGAGAAGGCAGGATATTGGGACTGAAAGGGAAATTGGATCAACCATGGTGAAATGGCAGAGACGATGCAATAGGTCAAATGGCCTAATTCTGCTCCTATATCTCAAAGTTGTATGGTTGTATCATGGCCTGATATGGTAACACCAATGCCCCTGAAGCCTACAAAATGTAGTCGATATGGTCCAGTCCGTCACAGATGAAGCCCTCTGCACCATTGATCACATCGACATCGAGCACTGTAGCAGGAAAGTAGCATTCATCATCAAGGACTCTACCATCAAGGCCATGCTCCCTTCTCACTGCTGCCATCAGGAAAGAGGTAGAGGAGCCTCAGGACCCACACCATCAAGTTCAGGGACAGTTATTACCCCTCAGCTATCAGGCTTTTGAACCAGAGAGGATAACTTCACTCACCTCATCACTGATCAATCACAATGTATGGACTCACCTTCAATGGCTCATCATCTCATGTTCTTGTTATTTATTGCTTATTCACTTATTATTACCTTAGTTGATTTTATATGGTGACATACATGTACTTTAATAATAAATTCATTTTGAATTTTGAAGTGTAATCCTACTACTTAAACAAATGAGAAAGGATATAGGAAACTACAAATTGGTCATCCTAACGTCAGTAATAAGGAATTTAATAAGATTTATTATAAAGAATATGATAACAGGGCACAAAGAAAATATCTCTTGGAAAAGGGAATCACCTGGATTTACAAAACCGTGTTTGAAAAACCAGCTGGTCGAATTGATCAGTCAGAACTAGTGAATACCAGACAACGGGGTGACCCGCTGGGGCACCCTTTGACAGAAGGGTAATGAAATCTGATGTGACCAGAATGAACATTAAATTTTCCCGAATGCTATTGCTATCTCTTTGATTTGGAAATTAAAGAAGAAAAACTCAGCTTATTAAAGAAGAAAGAGACATAACAAGACAAATATGTGACCAGAATGAACACTAAATATCCATGAAGTAAATTTGAAGGAATCGGGCTTGCTGGGTCAGGTCTGGAATTAAATGTCTGATGTAATGATGGATTTGGCCTTGAATAATCACAGAAGGATTCCATCGATTCCTAGTTGGAATGACTTCTTTGGCACCAAAGGATGTCATTTGGAAGAGGCAATTGTATGGTCTGATGTTCTTCCTGAACTCGTTTGCAATAGGTTCATCTTTGCTGTACAAATTGAGGAGTTCATTAGGTAGAGGCTGCAGATTGCCTATCCTGACCTTTCCCTTCATACAGCAGAAATGTGCAGTTTCTCCAGTGAATAGGAAGGCACGACAGTGAGGGCATACTCTGGTCATCGAACCGACGTCAGCAGAAATGTGACGGCATGCGAGTTGTGCATTTTGCCTTGCTCTTTCTCTGTCGAGGTATTGTTGTCGAAAGCGGCCATTGTCATCTTCAGCAACTCTCGCAATAATTACTCTGTGCCACATATTCTCGAGTTGATCTTTCCTTTTCTCCTCTGTCTCTCCCTCTCTCCTCCTTCTCTGCCTGTTTTTGTCATTCTGGAGACGTGCAGCCCTTTCATCCTTCATCTCTTCTACCATTTGTTCTTTCTCTCTGATCCTGGAGTCATGTGGCCCTGGCCTGATCGGATTCTTGTTCTCTCCTCCGTCTGTGCCTATTGTCATTTTGGAGACGTGCATGCCTCTCCTCCTCTGTCTCGTCTTCTCTCATCTTTTTTTGTCCTGACTCCTTGATCCTGGAGTCGTGCAGCCCTGGCCTCATCTGATTCTTGTTCTCTCCCTCCCCTTGCCGCTTCCTGACGATGTTTGGCGTCATCGCTTGACCATAATGTCCCCATTCTCTTTCCATGTGGCATAATTAGGCTATCCATATATTTTTACCCTAATGCTTGATAGAAGATAGGAAGCAGTAACACCAAAGCGTCCAGGCCGCTGAGGCTGGCCGTGCACATGCATCGGGCTGTGGCGTCCCGATTTCCGTGATGGTCCTTCAGGTGTCGGGTGAAAGGCAGCCTGTTGATTTTTGGCGAATAAGCAATTTTATACGAATATATAACTCCGAACTTTGCCTGCATTCTGTAAGTTAGCATTTTAATTCGATTTAGCCAAAAAAAAAATGCCGCTCTAATGCACCGTTTGTGCTAATTGGAGGTCACAAACAGACAGACAGACAGACGGAGCATGAGAGTTTTAGTAGTATATAGATGGTGCATTTGCATTTTTAGGAAGGTCTCTGAAGAAGACCCATATAAGAGCAAATCTAAACCCCAGTGGATTGAAAATTGGTTGACAGAAAACTGAGTTGGAATAAATGAGACATCCTTGGGAATCAGGCAGTAACTAGATATCACTGATTGAGCCCCAGCTATTCACAGTATACATTAATGGTTTTGATGAGGGAACCAAATTTAACCTTCCTAAACTTGCTTTTGATAGAAAGGCAGTTAGAATCATGTGATATTAAGAGGACACAAAGAAGCTATAAGCAACTTAGGCAAGTTAAGTGAGAGAGCAAAATATTTAAGGCAGAGATTCAGACGTCCTCAATTGATAAAGAGGTTAAGGGTTAATGAGGAGAAAACCAAGACAAGATGAACTCAAGAAATGGTATCGTGATGAAGGGTCTTGAAACAGAACAGCGATTGCATATTCCCCTCCGTCGATGCTGCCTGACATGCTGAGTTCCTCCAGCATTTTGCATGCGTTACTCAGTAATATTTTAATCAAATAGTCACAGAGCACAGAAACAGCAACTTTAGCCCAACGCATCACGCTGCCCTCTTTTATCTATATCAATCCCATATGCTTAGTTCTTGGTCCAGAGCCTTTCCATCTTGGTCATTTAAGTATTCAATGCTGTGGAAATTACCTGTCTCCACCATGCGATCAGGCAATGTGTTCCAGATTCCAACCACTGGGTGAGAACGCTCTTCCTCAGCTCATCCCTAAACAATCTTCCTCAGATCATCCCTAAACAAACACTCTTCCTCAGATCATCCCTAAACAAACGCTCTTCCTCAGATCATCCCTAAACAATCTTCCTCAGATCATCCCTAAACAAACGCTCTTCCTCAGATCATCCCTAAACAATCTTCCTCAGATCATCCCTAAACAAACACTCTTCCTCAGATCATCCCTAAACAAACAATCTTCCTCAAATCATCCCTAAACAATCTTCCTCAGATCATCCCTAAACAAACGCTCTTCCTCAGATCATCCCTAAACAATCTTCCTCAGATCATCCCTAAACAAATGCTCTTCCTCAGATCATCCCTAAACAAATGCTCTTCCTCAGATCATCCCTAAACAATCTTCCTCAGATCATCCCTAAACAAACAATCTTCCTCAGATCATCCCTAAACAATCTTCCTCAGATCATCCCTAAACAACCTTCCTCAGATCATCCCTAAACAAACGCTATTCCTCAGATCATCCCTAAACAATCTTCCTCAGATCATCCCTAAACAAACAATCTTCCTCAGATCATCCCTAAACAATCTTCCTCAGATCATCCCTAAACAATCTTCCTCAGATCATTCCTAAACAAACGCTCTTCCTCAGATCATCCCTAAACAAATGCTCTTCCTCAGATCATTCCTAAACAATCTTCCTCAGATCATCCCTAAACAATCTTCCTCAGATCATCCCTAAACAAACGCTCTTCCTCAGATCATCCCTAAACAAACAATCTTCCTCAGATCATCTCTAAACAAATGATTTCATCAGATCATCCATAAACACACACCCTTCCCAAGATGATCTGTAAAAAAATGCTCTTCCTCAGATCATCTCTAAACACATGCACTTATGCAGATCACCCATAAACACATGCTGTTCCTCAGAACATCCATAAACATACGCTACTCCTCAGAACGCAAACAACAAGAATTCTGCAGATGCTGGAAATTCAAGCAACACACATCAAAGTTGCTGGTCAATGCAGCAGGCCAGGCAGCATCTCTAGGAAGAGGTACAGTCAACGTTTCAGGCCGAGACCCCGTGTCCTGACGAAGGGTCTTGGCCTGAAACATTGACTGTACCTCTTCCTAGAGATGCTGCCTGGCCTGCTGCGTTGACAAGCAACTTTGATGTGTGCTGCTCCTCAGAATGTCCTTAAACACACGCTTTTCCTCAGATCATCCATAAACACACGATAATCCACAGATCATCCATAAACACATACTCTTGCTCAGCTCATCCCCAACACACGCTCTTCCTCAGATCATCTCAAACCACACACTCCTCCTTGGGTCATCCATAAACACACGCTCTTCCTCAGATCATTCATAAACACACGCTCTTCCTCAGATCATCCCCAAATAAATGCACTTCCTCAGATCATCTCTAAACAAATACCCTTCCTCAGATAATCTCTAAACACATGCTCTTCCTCAGATAAGCTCTGAATACATGATCTTCCCCAGATCATCTCTAAATACACACTCTTCCCCAGACTATCTCTAATCACACTTCCGGAGATCATCTCTGAACACACTCTCTTCCTCAAATCATCCAGAAACCCACGATCTTCCTCAGATCATCCCTAAACACATGATCTTTCTCAGATCATCCATAAACTCACGCTCTTCCTCAGATCAGCTCTAATCACACACTCTTCCTCAGATCATCTATAACAACACGCTCTTCCTCAGATCATTTCTAAACACACGATCTTCCTCATATAATCCATAAACACACACTCTTCCTCAGATCATGCATAAACACACGATCTTCTCAGATCATTCATAAATACACGCTCTTACTCTGATCACCCATAAACACTTGCTCTTCCTCAGATCACTCTAAACACACGCTCTTCCTCAGATCATCTCTAAACACACACTCCTCCTCAGATCATCTTTAAATACAGTCTCATCCTCAGATCATCAAGAAACACATGCTCTTCCTCCGATCATCCATAAACACAAGTTCTTCCTCAGATCATACAAAAACACACGCTCTTCCTCTGATTAGCCATAAGCACACGAGCTTCTTCAGATCATCCATAAAGAAATGCTCCTCCTCATATCATCCATAAACACACGCTGTTCCTCAGGTCATCTCTAAACACACGAACTTCCTCATATCATCCATAAACACATACTCTTCCTCAGATCATCCATTAACACATGCTCTTCCTCAGATCACACATAAACACACAGTCTTCCTCAAATGATCCGTAAACACACACTCTTCCTCAGCTCATCTCTAAACACACGCTCATCCTCAGCTCATCTCTGTGGAATCGATATGGGTAGAGCTGCATAACACTAAGGGACAGAAAACGCTGGTGGGAGTTGTGTACAGGCCACCTAACAGTAGTAGTGAGGTTGGAGATGGTATGAAACAGGAAATTAGAAATGTGTGCAATAAAGGAACAGCAGTTATAATGGGTGACTTCAATCTACATATAGATTGGGTGAACCAAATTGGTAAGGGTGCTGAGGAAGAAGATTTCTTGGAATGTATGCGGGATGGTTTTCTGAACCAACATGTCGAGGAACCAACTAGAGAGCAGGCCATTCTAGACTGGGTATTGAGTAATGAGGAAAGGTTAGTTAGCAATCTTGTCGTGCGAGGCCCCTTGGGTAAGAGTGACTATAATATGGTGGAATTCTTCATTAAGATGGAGAGTGACATAGTTAATTCAGAAACAAAATTTCTGAACTTAAAGAAGGGTAACTTTGAAGGTATGAGACATGAATTAGCTAAGATAGACTGGCAAATGATACTTAAAGGGTTGACAGTGGATCTGCAATGGTAAGCATTTAAAGATTGCATGGATGAACTACAACAATTGTTCATCCCAGTTTGACAAAAGAATAAATCAAGGAAGGTAGTGCACCCGTGGCTGATAAGAGAAATTAGGGATAGTATCAATTCCAAAGAAGAAACATACAAATTAGCCAGAAAAAGCGGCACACCTGAGGACTGGGAGAAATTCAGAGCCCAGCAGAGGAGGACAAAGAGCTTAATTAGGAAAGGGAAAAAAGATTATGAGAGAAAGCTGGCAGGGAACATAAAAACTGACTGTAAAAGCTTTTATAGATATGTGAAAAGAAAAAGATTGGTTAAGACAAATGTAGCTCCCTTACAGTCAGAAACAGGTGAATTGATTATGAGGAGCAAGGACATGGCAGACCAATTGGATAACTACTTTGGTTCTGTCTTCACTAAGGAGGACATAAATAATCTTCCGGAAATAGCAGGGGACAGAGGGTCTAGTGAGATGGAGGAACTGAGGGAAATGCATGTTAGCAGGGAAGTGGTGTTAGGTAAATTGAAGGGATTAAAGGCAGATAAATCCCCAGGGCCAGATGATCTGCATCCCAGAGTGCTTAAGGAAGTAGCCCAAGAAATAGTGGATGCATTAGTGATAATTTTTCAGAACTCTTTAGATTCTGGACTAGTTCCTGAGGATTGGAGGGTGGCTAATGTAACCCCACTTTTTAAAAAAGGAGGGAGAGAGAAACCGAGGAATTATAGACCGGTTAGCCTGACATCGGTGGTGTGGAAAATGCTAGAGTCAGTTATCAAAGATGTGATAACAGCACATTTGGAAAGCGGTGAAATCATCAGACAAAGTCAGCATGGATTTGTGAAAAGAAAATCATGTCTGACGAATCTCATAGAATTTTTGAGGATGTAACTAGTAGAGTGGATAGGGGAGAACCAGTGGATGTGGTATATTTGGATTTTCAAAAGGCTTTTGACAAGGTCCCACACAGGAGATTAGTGTGCAAACTTAAAGCACACAGTATTGGGGGTATGGTATTGATGTGGATAGAGAATTGGTTGGCAGACAGGAAGCAAAGAGAGGGAATAACCGGGACCTTTTCAGAATGGCAGGCAGTGACTAGTGGGGTACCGCAAGGCTCGGTGCTGGGACCCCAGTTGTTTACGATATATATTAATGACTTAGACGAGGAAATTAAATGCAGCATCTCCAAGCTTGCGGATGTCACGAAGCTGGGCGGCAGTGTTAGCTGTGAGGAGGATGCAGGGTGACTTGGATAGGTTAGGTGAGTGGGAAAATTCAAGGCAGATGCAATTTAATATGGATAAATGTGAGGTTATCCACAATGGTGGCAAGAACAAGAAAACAGATTATTATCTGAATGGTGGCCGATTAGGAAAAGGGGAAATGCAACGAGACCTGGGTGTCATTGTACATCAGTCATTGAAAGTGGGCATGCAGGTACAGCAGGCGGTGAAAAAGGCGAATGGTATGCTGGCATTCATAGCTAGAGGATTTGAGTACAGGAGCAGGGAGGTACTACTGCAGTTGTACAAGGCCTTGATGAGACCATACCTGGAGTATTGTGTGCAGTTTTGGTCCCCTAATCTGAAGAAAGATGTTCTTGCCATAGAGGGGATACAAAGAAGGTTGACCAGATTGATTCCTGGAATGGCAGGACTTTCATATGATGAAAGACTGGATCTACTAGGCTTATACTCGCTGGAATTTAGAAGATCGAGGGGGGATCTTATTGAAACGTATAAAATTCTAAAGGGATTGGACAGGCTAGATGCAGGAAGATTGTTCCCGATGTAGGGGAAGTCCAGAATGAGGGGTCACAGTTTGAGGATAAAAGGGAAACCTTTTAGGACTGAGATGAGGAAAAACTTCTTCAAAACAGAGAGTGGGGAATATGTGGAATTCTCTGCCACAGGAAACAGTTGAGGCCAGTTCATTGGCTATATTTAAGAGAGAGTTAGATATGGCCCTTGTGGCTAAAGGGATCGAGGATATGGAGGGAAGGCTGATACAGGGTTCTGAGTTGGATGATCAGCCATAATCATACTGAATGGCGGTGCAGGCTTGAAGGGCCAAATGGCCTACTCCTGCACCTATTTTCTATGCTTCTATGTTTCTAAATGCATATTCTCAGATTATTAACAAACATACGCTCTTCCTCAAATCATCTGTAAACACACGCTCTTCCTCAGAAAATTCTCTGAATGCACCCACTTCCTCAGATCATCATGAAACATGCGATCTTCCTCAGATCACCTCTGAACAAACGCATTTCCTCAGATCATCCATAAATACACGCCCTCCCTCAGATCATCCATGAATACAGGGTCTTTTTCAGATCATACATAAACACATGCTCCTCCTCAGTTCATCCATAAACACAGACTGTTCCACAGATCATCCATAAGCACACGCTCTTCCCTGCATCGTACATAAACACGCTTTTCCTCAGATCATCCATGAACACATGCTCTTCCTCAGATCTTACATAAACATAAGCTTTTCATCACATTATGTCGAAACACACACTCTTCCACAAATCATCTCTAAACACATGCTCTTCCTCAGATCACCTCTAAACACATGCTCTTCCTCAGATCATCTGTAAACATGCGATCTTGCTCAGATCATGTGTAAACACACACTCATCCTCAGATCATTAGTTAATACATGCTCTTCTTCAGATCATCCTTATCACACGCACTTCCTCAGATCATGTCTAAACACACGCTCTTCCTCAGATCATCTCTAGACACACTCTTACTCAGATCATCCATAAACTCACGCTCTTCCTCAGATTATCCATAAACTCATACACTTCCTCTTATCATCCATAAACAAACGCTCATCCTCAGATCACTTCTAAACACACGCTTTTCCCCAGATCATCCATAAACACACGCTCTTCCTCAGATTATCCGTAAGGACACGCTCTTCCTGAGATCATCTCTAAACACATGCTTGTCCTCACAATATCTCTAAACACATGCTGTTCCACAGATCATCTCTAAAGACATGCTCTTCCCCAATTCATCTCTAAACACATGATCTTCTTCAGATCATATGTAAACAAACACCCTTCCTCAGATCATCTGTAAACAAACACTCTTCCTCAGATCATGTCTAAACACACGCTCTTCCTCAGATCATCTCTAGACACACTCTTACTCAGATCATCCATAAAAACACGCTCTTCCTCAGAACATCCACAAACACTTGCTCTTCCTCAGATCATCCGTAAACAAACGCTCATCCTCAGATCATTTCTAAACACACGCACTTCCTCAGGTCATCCACGAATACAGGGTCTTTTTCAGATCATAAACACATTGTCTTCCTCAGATCATCTCTAAACACACACTCTTCCTTAGATCATCTCTAGACACACTCTTACTCAGACCATCCACAAACGCACGTTCTTCCTCAGATCATCCATAAACATAACCTTTTCATCACATTATGTCGAAACACACGCTCTCCACAAATCATCTCTAAACAAATGCTCTTCCTCAGATCATCTATAAACACATGCTCTTCCTCTGATCATCTCTAAAGTCACGCTCTTCCCCAGATAATCTCTAAACACACGATCTTGCTCAGATCATCCATAAACACATGGTCTTCCTCAGATCATCTCTAAACACACATACTTCATCAGATTATCCAGTAACACATGCTCTTCCTCAGATGTTCTCTGAAAAAAATTCTCTTCCTCAGATCATCTCTAAACTGACGCTCTTCCTCAGATCATCTCCAAACATACACTCTTCCCCAGATAATCTCGAAACACATGATCTTGCTCAGATCATCTCTGAACACATGCTCTTCCTCAGTTAATCCATAAACACACGCTGTTCCTCAGATCATCTCTAAACACACACTCGTCCTCAAATTATCCATTAACACATGCTCTTCCTCAGATCATCTCTGATCAAATTCTCTTCCTCAGATCATCTCTAAACGGACGCTCTTTCTCAGATCATCTCCAAACACATGCTCCTAACGAGATAATCTCTAAACACACGCTCTTCCTCAGATCATCCATAAACACACGCTCTTCCTCAGATCATCACTAAACAAACTCTTTTCATCAGATCATCTATAAACACATGCTCTTCCTCTGATCATCTCTAAAGTCACGCTCTTCCCCAGATAATCTCTAAACACGTGCTTTTGATCAGGTCATCTCTGAACACACGGTCTTCCTTAGATCATCCATAAACACATGATCTTCATCAGATCATCTCTAAACACACACTCTTCCACAGATCATCCATAAACACACGCTCTTCCTAAGATCACCTATAAATACTGGGTCTCCATCAGATCATCTATAAACACAGACTCTTCCTCAGATAATCTCTAAACACACTCTCTTCCTCAGATCATCCATAAACACACGCTCTTCCCCAAATCATCCATAAACACGTGCTCTTTCCAGATCAACTATAAACACACACTCTTCCTCAGATGATCCGTAAACACACAATCTTCCTCATATCATCCATAAACACACGATATTCCTCAGATCATATCTAAACACATGCTCTTCCTCAGATCATCTCTGAACACACTCTCTTCCCCGGTCCCGACCACTTCATTTTCACTATGGATGTCCAATCCTTATACACCTCCATTCCCCATCAAAAAGACCTCAACCCATAGTTTCTGCCTGCTCTTGTCTCACTGAACTTGTATCAGCCTACCTGGACTCTATTTTGTCACCCATAGTTCAGTCCATCCGCACCTACATCTGGGATACATCCCATGCCCTCCACCTCTTCAATAACTTCCAGTTCCCCGGTCCTGACCGCTTCATTTTCACTACGGATGTCCAATCCTTATACACTTCCATTCCTCATCAAGAAGGCCTGAAAGCCCTCCGCTACTTTCTGGACAATAGACTTCACCAGTTCCCCACCACCTCCTCTGGTTGGCGGAACTGGTACTCACACTAAATAACTTCTCTTTTGGCTCTTCCCACTTTCTTCAGACTAAGGGTGCAGCTATGGGAACTCGCATGGGCCCTAGCTATGCCTGCCTCTTCGTTGGTTATGTGGAACAGTCTGTGCTCCAAACCTATTCTGGTACCGCTCCCCAACTTTTCCTTCGGTACATTGACGACTACATTGGTGCTGCTTCCTGCACCCATGCTGAGCTCGTCAATTTCATCGACTTTACTTCAAACTTCCACCTAGCCCTCAAATTTACTTGGTCGATCTCGGACACTTCTCTCCCCTTTCTCGATCTCTCGGTCTCCATCTCTGGAGACAGACTGTCCACTGATATCTTCTACAAGCCCATTGACTCTCATAACTACCTCAACTATACCTCTTCCCGCCCCGCCACATGCAAAAATGCTATTCCCTGTTCCCAGTTCCTTTGTCTCCACAGCATCTGCTCCCAGGATGAGGCTTTCTGTTCCAGAACATCTCAAATGTCCTCTTTCTTTAAGGATCATGGTTTCCCTTCTGCCGTCATCAATGATGCCCTCACCCGCATCTCCTCCATTTCCTGCACTTCAGCCCTCACCCCGTCCTCCCGCCACAACAACAGGGACAGAATTCCCCTTGTCCTCACCTACCACCCCACCAGCCTCCGAATCCAGCACATTATCCTCCGCAACTTCCGCCACCTTCAACAGGACCCCACCACTAAGCACATCTTTCCCTCTCCACCCCTCTCCACTTTCCGCAGGGATCGGTCCCTCCATGACTCCCTTATCCACACGTCCCTCCCCACGGATCTCCCACCCAGCACTTATCCCTACAAGCGTAAGTGCTACACCTGTCCCTACACCTCCTCTCTTGTCACCATTCAGGGCCCCAAACAGTCCTTCCAGGTGAGGCAACACTTCACTTGTGAGTCTGTTGGGGTCATCTATTGCATCCGGTGCTCCTGGTGTGGCCTCCTCTACATCGGTGAAGCCCGACGCAGATCGGGGGACCGCTTTGTCAAGCACCTCCGCTCCATCCGCCACAACAAGCAGGATCTCCCAGTAGCCACCCACTTCAACTCCGCTTCCCACTCCCATTCAGATATGTCCATACATGGCCTCCTCTACTGCCATGATGAGGCTAAACTCAGGTTGGAGGAGCAACACCTCATATACTGTCTAGGTAGTCTCCAGCCCCTTGGTATGAACATAGAATTCTCTAACTTCTGGTAATTCCCTCCCCCTCCCTTCCCCTATCCCTATTTCACTCTGCACCCTCCCCCAGCTGTCTATCACCTCCCTCATAGTTCCACTTCCTTCTACTCCCCATTGTGTTTTCCCGTATTCCTTCGTCACCTTTCCTGCCTATCATCTCCTTGCCTCCCCTCCCCAACCCCTTTATCTTTCCCCTTGCTGGTTTTTCACCTGGAACCAACCAGCCTTCTCCTTCCCATCCTCCCCCCACCTTCTTCATAGGGCCTCTGCCCCTTCCCTCTTCAGTCCTGATGAAGTGTTCCTGCCCGAAACATTGACTGATCGTTTCCACGGATACTGCCCGACCTGCTGAGTTCCTCCAGCGTGTTGTGAGTATTGCTTTGACCCCAGCATCTGCAGAGTATTTTGTGTTTCCTCTTCCCCAGATATCTCTAAACACACACTCTTCCTCAGATCATCCGTAAACACACGATCTTCCCAAGATCATCTGTTAGCACACGCTCTTCCTCAGATCATCCAGAAACAAAAGCTCTTCATCAAATCATCCATAAATACAGGCTCTTCCTTGGATCATCGATAAAGACACGCTCTTCTTCAGATCATCTGTATCACGCTCTTCCTCAGATCATCCATTAACACACGCTCTACATCAGATCATCCGTAAAACAATGCTCTTCCTCAGACCATAACCCTAAACACATGCTCTTCCTCAGATCATCCCTAATCACACACTCTTCCTGAGACCATCTCTGATTACACACACTTCCTCAGATCATCCATAAACACATGATCTTCCTCAGATCATGTCTAAACAAATGCTCTTCCTCAGATCATCCATAAACACATGCTCTTCCCCAGATATTCTCTGAACACACACACTTCCTCAGATCATCCATTAACATACACTCTTCCTCAGATCGTCTCTGAACAAATTCTCTTCCTCAGATCATCTCTAAACACATGCTCCTCCTCAGACCATGAATGTACACATGTTCTTCATCTGATCATCTCTGATGACACGGTCTTCCACAGATAATCTCTAAACATACGCTCTTCCTCAGATCATCTCTAAACACGCGCTCTTCCCTAGAACATCTCTGAACACACACTCTTCCTCAGATCTGTAAACACACGCTCTTCCACAGATCATCTGTAAGCACATGCTCTTCCTCAGATCATCCATACACGCTCTTCCACAGATCATCTGTAAACACATGCTCTTCCTCAGATCATCCATAAACACACGCTCTTCCTCAGATCATCCATTAACGCATTCTCTTCCCCAGATTATCTCTAAACACACATTCTTCCTCCGATCATCTCGAAACAGACGCTCTTCCAAAGATCATCTCTAAACACACAATCATCGTTAGATCATCTCTGAACACACACTTTTCCTCAGATTATCTCTAATCACACGCTCTTCCTGAGATTATCTCTGAACACACTCTCTTCCTCAGATCATCTGTACAACACAATCTTCCTCAGATCACCCATAAACACACTCTCTTCCTCAGATCGTCTCTAAACACACGCTCTTCCTCAGATCATCTCTGAACACATGCTCTTCCTCAGATTATCTCTAATCACACGCTCTTCCTGAGATTATCTCTGAACACACTCTCTTCCTCAGATCATCTGTACAACACAATCTTCCTCAAATCACCCATAAACACACTCTCTTCCTCAGATCGTCTCTAAACACACGCTCTTCCTCAGATCATCTCTGAACACATGCTCTTCCTCAGATTATCTCTAATCACACACTCTTACTGAAGTCATCTCTGAACACACTCTCTTCCTCAGATCATGCATAAACCCACACTCTTCCACAGATCATCCATAAACACACACTCTTCCTCAGATCATTTCTGAACACACGCTCTTTTTCAGATTATCCATAAGCACTCGTTCTTCCTGAGATCACCTCAAAACACACACTCATCCTCAGATCATCCATAAACACCCGCTCTTCCTCTGATCATCCGCAAATACATACTCTTTATCAGATGATCCGTAAACACTCTTCCTCAGATCATCTCCAAACACATGCTCTTCCTCAGATCATCTGTTAACACATGCTCTTCCTCTGATCATCTCTGAATAAATTATCTTCCTCAGATCATCACTAAACATACACTTTTCCTCAGATCATCCATAAACACATGCTCTTCCTCAGATCATCCATAACCACTCACTCTTCCTCAGATCATCTCAAAACACACACTCTTCCTCAGATCATCCATAAGCACATACTCTTCCTCAGATCATCTGTAACACACACTCTTCCTTAAATCATCTCTTAACACACGGTCTTCCTCAGATCATCTCTAAACAAACGCTCTTTCTCAGATCATCCATAAACACATGCTCTTCCACAGATAATCTCTAAACACGCGCTCTTCCTCAGATCATCTCTGAACACATGCTCTTCCTCAGATTATCTCTAATCACACGCTCTTCCTGAAGTCATCTCTGAACACACTCTCTTCCTCAGATCATGCATAAACCCACACTCTTCCTCAGATCATCCATAAACATACGCTCTTCCTCAGTTCATGCATAAACACACACTCTTCCTCAGATCATTCGTAATCAAACACTCTTCCTCAGATCATCTCTAATCGCATGCTCTTCCTCAGATAATCCATAAACACACGATCTTCCTCAGATCATCCATAAACACACACTCTTCTTCCGATCATCTTGTTGGGCACATGGCCAAGTGGTTAAGGCATTCGTCTAGTGATCTCAAGGTCGCTACTTCGAGCCTCAGATGTGGCAGCATGTTTGTGCCCTTGAGCAAGGCACTTAATCACACATTGCTCTAGTCTGTGCGAGGAGTGGCGCCCCACACAGACTTCCTGCCCCTTGTAAGGCATGAAAATGCCCGACGCAGGCCTCTCATGGTCTGAGTCGACATTCCCCTCCCTTCCTCAGATCATCTCTGAACAAATTCTCTTCCTCAGATCATCTCTAAATACATGCTCTTCCTCAGATCATCCATAAACACGCAGTTGCATAGCAGTTAGTGAGAAGTATCAGAGTTCAGAGTTCAATTCTGGCGCCGTCTGTACAGATTGTGTACGTCCTCCCCATGACCTCACGGGTTTCTTCTCACAGTCCAAAGACATACCGGTTAGTAATTAATTGTAAATTGTCTTGTGATCAGGCTACAGTGAAATAGGGGTTTGCCACCCAGCATGGCTTGTTGTACCGGACGTCCTGTTCCCTGGCTACCTGCACTTCTAAATAATTAAATAAATACCACTGCTGACCCTACAATTATGCCCTTTAGTTTTAGATACCTAGAAAAGTCAAGTTATCAAGACATATATCCATGTATGTATCCCCCTCCTAACTATAGACGTCTCTATTAGGTTCCCCATCAGCCTCTGCTTCTCCAAGCAAAGAAAACAAGGTTTACCTATCCAGCCTTCCAACATCAAGTCGATTTTGCAACTAATTCTACCTTTGCTCCATGTGTTGCAAAAGCCAGGATCTTCCAGTGGCCAGCCATTTTAGTTCTGCTTCCCATGTCTACCTATGGCTAAACTGAGGTTAAATGCAGGTTATTCATTGTCTCCCAGTGGCTATCCTTTTGAATTTCACTTCCCATGTCTATCTATAGCCAAGCTGGAGTTTGTTGCAGATTGTCCAGGGACTCCCAGTGGCCAGCCATTTTAATTCCACTTTCCATGTCTATCTATAGCCAAGCTAGGGTTGTATGCACGTTGTCCAGGATCTCATGTGCAAGTTGTGTGGCCATTAGACACTATATCATGTTTAGAGCAAACAGTTTTTAAATAGCATCAGTTGGCGAATAATAAACAGTAAAACAATTCAGAATTGTTTTGTTCACTGAAGTTTTAAGCATTCAGGCTTTGAGTTACCAGAAACTGCCAGGAGTAAAAATGAAATGATTTCCCTGCTTTAACAAGTTAGGAACTATGAAGAATTTGAAGGTATCGACAATCATCTTGGATGTTACAATGAAAATGAAGATTTGGAGAATGCAATCATCAAAAGCATTGTAAGACCCATTGGACAATGTCTCCCATCCACTACATAATGTACTGGGTGGGCACAGGAGTACATTCAGCCAGAGACTCGAGATGCAGCACAGAGCGTCATAGGAAGTCATTCCTGCCTGTGGTCATCAAACTTTACATCTCCTCCCTTGGAGGGTCAGACACTCTGAGCCGATAGGCTGGTCCTGGACTTATTTCCTGGCATAATTTACATATTATTATTTAACTATTTATTACTATTTTCTATTACTATTTATTATTTCTATGACTATTACTATTTACTAAGTAATATTACTATTTCTATTACTATTTATTATTTATGGTGCAATTGTAATGAAAACCAATTTCCCCCAAGTATGACTATGACTAAGATGGCAGTCCATTACCTGCACTTGGTGTCTGCACTGATTTTGTTCATTTACAGTCAATCAAAAGAACACCGCAGCGTAAAATGAATGAATTGCTCCATCAATAACTATTAGGAACTAATACACAGTTTTATGCTACTATTGTAGTTTGGTCGTGTTCTAATTTATTTTGCATTTAATTTAAATACATAATTTGTTACTCCGTTTAAATTACATGTTAAATGTAATTTTTTTGCTACACCTTTTTAAACTATTTCCATAAAATTTCAGCTCATTGGTTTGCCGCGTAATTGGGGCAAAATGTACTGGTCCCGATGTATCCCAATTTAACTGGAATCCACTGTATATTTCATCAATTCAGTTTGTTACATTTTTGAAAATACTTAATCAAGCTGGTCAGCGGGATCTCCTCGAAACAAAACCATGCTCTTTGATTAAATCCTGCCCTTCAAGTTAAAGATTGGAATTTACTTCTCATAATTTCCCTACTACTGACATTAGACACACAGCCTGTAATTACCTGGTTTATTCCCACTGCCATTCTTGAATAAGGCACTACATTTACTGTCCTCCACCTCACCTGTGGCCGGTAAAGATTTAAAAATCTGTCCAAGCCCAAGAAATCTCTCCCCTGACCCCTATAGCAGCCTGGGAGATTTAGGCAACACACACAAAATGCTGGAAGAACTCGGCAGGCCAGGCAGAATCTATGGAAAAGAGCACAGTTGACATTTCTGGCCAAGACCCTTCATTATGACTGGAGAGAAAAACTAGATCTATCTCACTTAAGCCAGCTGAAACAATTGATTCAAGGTACAAGATTGTTTAATGTAATTTCCAGGTACACAAGTATAAAGGAGAAGAAAATAATTGTTACTCCAGATTGGATTCAGCACAAAAAAAAACACAAACACAATAATAACAGAAACCTCAATAAACATGAGAAAGCTTACATACATTGATTGTATGTCCATACGGTGACAAAGTCTGTCCATGAGGTGACTGACAGGAGATGATAAAGTAGTGGTGGTTGGGGGTGTGGAGGGGTGGGTTAGTGGGTGGAGGTGTTGATCAGCCTTACTGCTTAAGGAAAGTAACTGCGTTTGAGTCTGGTGGTCCTGGTGTGTAGCCTCCTCCCTGATGGGAGTGGGACAAACAGTCCATGAGCAGGGTAGGTGGGATCCTTCATGATGTCACAGGCTCTTTTCTGGCACCTTTCTGTACATATCATCGCTGACCACCCCCCCCCCCCCCATTTCGTCTATTAAGTGTAAGTGAAAACGTATGAGAAGTATTCACTTAAGGCCTCAACCTCTGTCCTCTGGCTCCATATATATTGTCATTTTGATCGCTAATAGACCCTATTCTAACCCTGGTTACTTTGCCCTTACTATTCTTATAAAACGCTTTGGGGCCTTCCTTAATCTTGTCTGCCAGTGATATTTTGTGTCCTCTCTTTGTTCTATTAATTTATTTTTATACTTAACCCCAATGCTTTTTCCTTTCTTTATGCACCCTTCAATATCACTCCATATCAAATGAAACAATCACATCAAAACCCCAGCGGAGGGGGTCAAAGTATATTGGAAAAAGAGAAGAAACAGAAAGGCTATCTGTACATAGAGTAAACAACCACCCTGAATGGGTGCAGGCTAATTTACTGAGAGGTGCAAACCACAGAAAGGGTTGCCATGCTTCCTCCTCCTTGTAAGATACAGGAGAGCTCCCGAAGGAACAAAACATGGCAAATGTGATACTCCTCTTCATTAAGGAGTGTAAGGAAATTCCAGGAAACTACAGGACAGTCTGCTTAACCTTGTAGAAATACTAATTTGGGGAAAGGTTAATAAGCACTTGGTCAAGTGTGATTTGATAGAGTCAGTGCAGATTTGTTAAAGAACATTGCTTTTATTTAAAGATTGGGAATTTTTTTGAGTAATTAACAGGAAAGGTTTATGACAATAATGTTGTAGATGGTGTCTGCATAGATATTCATGTGCTTAATAAGGTCTGACATAAAAGGCTAGATGGTAAAACTGAGATTCATGGCATGAAACGGTGGCACCATGGATGGGAAGTTAGCTTCAGGGTAGAAAACAGAGAGCAATGCGAAGGTTTTTCTTCTCATCGGAGGATAATGGACAACGATATCCCCAGGGATCAATGCTGGCACTGCAGATTCCTTGGTATTTTGTAAAGATATGGGTGCGCTGTTTAAAATTTTCAGATGTGCAGATGAGTGTTGTCGGTGAGGACAGTAAGAGTAGAAGATGTCACAGACCAGCCACAGATAAAATGAATATAGTCAAAGTCAGAGTAAAATTATTATCAGAGTAGTTATATGTCACCATATACAATCTTGACATTCATTTTCATGCAGACACTTACAGAAAAATAAAGAAATATAATAGAATTTACAGAAGTATATACATAGACAAAGATTGACAAATAACAAAGAATACTGTGAAGTGTTGCATCTGTGTGGAAACAGCAGACCTAATGGCATAGGAACAGAGGGACCCGTGTGATCATGGGTCACATGCCCCTTGCTCCAACTCGCCCACACCGACAGCTTGCCTACCTGCCTAGTCACAATTGCCTGCACTTGGCTCATCTCCCCCGCAACCTGTCCTAGCCATGTACCTGTCAGAATATGTTTAAACCTTGCTTCCTCTGCAGCTCGTTGAACATACCCATCTCCCTCCATGTGGAAAAGGTGGGTCTTCAGGCTCCTTTTCATCTTCTCTCCTCTCACTGTAAACCTAAGCCCTCTCGTTTTAGATCCTCTATTCTGAAAAAATACTGTGAACATTCACCATATCTGTTCCCCCTCCCCCACGATCTTATAAATCTCCATAAGGTCACCCCTTTGCCTCCTATATTCTGGGCAAAGTAGCAACAACCTAGGCAGTCTCTCCTATTAACTCAAGCCCTCCAGACCTGGTAGCATTCTTGTGAATCGTTTCTGCAAAGTAATGACATCCTTCCTTTCACTGAGTGTCCAGAACTGCATACATACCCCAAGTGTGGTCTCACCAACATCTTGTGTACTTCCAACATGATCCACCAACTCCTGCACCCAGTAACCTGACTGAGTGTTCCAAATCCCTTCTCTGCCACCCTGTCTACCCATGTTGCCACTTTCAAGGAATTCTAGTTCTCTGTTTTACACAACCTCCAGAGCCCTGCTATTTGCTGTGTAAGACTTGCACTGTTTTAACTCCCCAAAATCCAACACTGCAGTTATCCATTTCCTCGCCCACTTTTTCAGTTGATCTAGATCCTGCTGTAATCTTAGATAAATTTCTTCACTGTCCATCATAGTGCTGTCACCCACATATTTATTAGCCATGCAGCTATAATCTCATCCAAATCATTAATATAGATGGGCCAGGACCAATCCTGACAAAGCACTGCCAGTCTGACTCACTCAAGCAAGCCAGTTCTGTAAGTACTGGCTAGCTCACCCTGAATGTATAGAAATCTCTGAAAATTGTAAGTGTGCAATGAAGCATAGGGGATCTTGAGATTCACAATAGGATGATAGAAAGGTCGAAAGGTGAGTTAACAGTGTATAAGATCATGGTGAGTGTACAGGGTGTACAGCTGTTCCCATCTGCAACTAGGGGACAGCGATTTGCATTTTCTGGGCAGAAGATGTAAAGATAATGTCAGGAGAGACATTCGAGCAGGGTGGTTATTATGGAATTTACTGCTGGTGAGGGGATGTGGGAGAGAACAATTTGAAAGAGTACAGGGAAGGGGGAGGAGAATGGCATTGTTATTTTAAGAGAGGAATAAGCAGAAGCTAGGCCCAATCTACTCGTGTGTAACATTCTATCCTTCTATAATCCTAATGAAAGATGGTGCTTGTCTGTCACATCCAATGATAACAGGAAACATTTTAGAGTGGAAAAGCCATTGCACTGGGCAGTTCCGCGCTCTTGAATTCAGATGCCTGGGTCCAGTGGAACGAGTAGTCATAACTGGGGTCTTCCTTAGTTGGCAGAGGATGACTATGATGTTTTCCATGCCTTGTCATGCCCTTTGCTCTCCACAGCTGCAGGCCACCTTCCTGGCCATTGTATCCCACTGCAGGTCTCATCCATCCAGTCCTCCGGAGCTGAATTCATATGATAGGACAGGCATACCCCTTTCTCACTGGGTATGAGGCCCTCTGGTTATCCTCACCTGGTTTAGCCTGCCTGTCGAAGTGGTGTACTAGTGTAATGAAAAACGTTGCAAGCTGCATGCCCCAGATAGCTGAAAAGCACCCCATATCATAGTTGTAGTCATAGTCATACTTTATTGATCCTGGGGGAAATTGGTTTTCACTACAGTTGCACCATAAATAATAAATAGTAATAAAACCATAAATAGTTCAATAGCAATATGTAAATTATGCCAGTAAATTATGAAATGTCCAGGACCAGCCTATTGGCTCAGGGTGTCTGGCCCTCCAAGGGAGGAGTTGTAAAGTTTGATGGCCACAGGCAGGAATGACTTCCTATGATGCTCTGTGCTGCATCTCGGTGGAATGAGTCTCTGGCTGAATGTACTCCTGTGCCCACCCAGTACATTATGTAGTGGATGGGAGACATTGTCCAAGATGGCATGCAACTTAGACAGCATCCTCTTTTCAGACACCACTGTCAGAGAGTCCAGTTCCGTCCCCACAACGTCACTGGCCTGGCATGGAAACAACAATACCCTTGAGTGGAAAATCCTACAAAAAGTAGTGGCTATGGTCCACCCCATCATGGGTAAAGCCCTCCCCATTATTAAACAAACCTACATGGAGTGCTGTCACAGAAAAGCGCATCATCAGAGACCCCACCATCCAGGCCAGGCTCTCTTCTCGCTGCTGCCATCAGGAAGAAGGTGCAGGAACCTCAGGACCCACATGACTAGATTCAGCAATAGTTATTACACCTCAACCATTAGGCTCTTGAACTAGAGGGGATCATTTTGCTCGTCCCATCACTGAACTATTTCCACAAGCTGCAGACTCACTTTCAAGCTCTCTTCATCTTATGTTTTCAATATTTATTGCTTATTTATTTATTATTGTTCCTCTCTTTGTATTTGCATAGTTTGTTGTATTTGGGTTGTTTGTCCTGTTGGATGAGGTCTTTCATTGATTCTATTGAGTTTCTTGTATTTTCTGTGTATGCCTGCAAGAAAACATATCTCAGGGTTCTGTTTGGTGACATATATGTACTTTGATAATAAATTTGCTTTGAAATTTGGGAATATGCAAGGTGAAATGAAAGAAACAAAAGAAGGGCAAAGAGGGTGGAATGAAGGAAGAGGGAGACTGCGAGGTTGCTGATGAGATACTGCCTAACGAATGCAAAAGGAATATTAGGAGTAATGACATGCCAGTCAGTGTAACGTCGGTGCTGGATGAAACGGAAGTGATGATGGAGTTGTTAAGGGAAGGTCATGCCTCTCTAGAAACTGATATTTTTGAGGTGATAACAAGAACTGTCAATGGACCTAGTGGATTTGATATGATATGATATGGAACACAGAAGATTACAGCACAACAGGCCATTTAAGCCACCATTTTACCTTCTCTCTCACATTTCCCCCCCTTTCTCCTTGCAACCATCTCCCCATCTAAGAGCCTCTTAAATGTCCCTAATGTATCTGCCTGTACCACTGCCCCAGCAAGATGTTCCAGGCTCCCCCACCACCACTCTGTGCGAAAAATCTGCCTCTGACATCCCCCCATACTTCCCTCCAGTCACCCCCTTATAAACACAAGAGATCCTGCAGAAGCTGGAAATCCAGAGCAACACACACAAAATGCTGGAGGAACTCAGCAGGTCAGGCAACGTTAATGAAAATGAATAAACAGTCGACATTTCAGACTGAGACCCTCCATTAGGACTGGAAAGGAAAGGGTAAGTGGTCAGAATAACAAGGTGGGAGAGGGGAAGCAGGACTACCTGAAGGTGATAGGTGAAGCCAGTTAGGAAAGGTAAAAGGCTGAAGAAGACGACATATTCCCCCCCCCTTCTTTCTTCTTTTATTCCCCACTCTGGCCTCATCTCTTCTCCTCACCACCTAACACCTCCCCCTGTTGCCCCCCCACCTTCTTTCCTTTTTTCCTAATGGTCCACTCTCTTCTCCTATCAGATTCCTTCTTCTCCAGCCCTTTACATCTCCAACTCACCAAGCTTCACCGATCACCTTCTAACCTGTCCTCTTCCCTCTTCCTCTTCAGTCCTGATGCAGGGTCTCGGCCCCAAATGTCGATTGTTTATTCCTCTCCATAGATGCTGCCTGACCTGCTAGTTCCTCTAGCATTTTGTCTGCGTTACCTTAAAATTATCAGCCATTTCTGTCCTGGGGAAAAAGGAACTGGTTGTCCACTCTATCCATGTCTCTTATCAGCTAAACACCTCTAACAATTATTTTCTCACCTTTCTTTGCTCCTAAAAGAAAAAAACATAACTTGTTCAACCTATACTCAAAAACATGCTCTCTAATCCAGGCAGCATCCTGGCAAATCTCCTCTGTGCCCTCTCTAAGGCTTCCACATCCTTCCGATAATGAGGGGACCAGAACTGAACACAATGTGTGGATTGTAGGAAAGCCTTGAGCTATTACCACAATGGTTGGTTGAGAAAGTAAAAACCAATGGGTCCAGGGAAAAATGGCAAGATTAAAAGTTAGCTCAGTGGAAGAAAACAAAGGGTGTGTCTAATGTGAGTTTCAGCGGCTTGAAGTTGAACGCGGTGGGATTCTATGCTGCTCAGTGACATTCAGCGAGCTAAGACTTTTTTCTTTGGCGTGAAGGAGAATGAGAGGTGACTTGACAGAGGTGTACAAGATGATAAGAAGCATAGATAGAGTGGACAGCCAGACTTTTTCCCAGTGTAGAAATGTCTAATATGAAGGGATATCATTTTAAGGTGTTTGGAGGAAAGTATAGATGAGGGGGAGTTGTCAGAGTTACAGGGAGTGGCGGAATACCCTGACGGGGTGGTCTTCTTCTTATCATGTCCACGGACAGTCTACACATGGCCCAGCCAGAAATGGATGCATTTTTGCACCTTGTTGTTGAATTCAGGAAGATCTGCAACAGTACAGGGCTCCTCTAGCGAAGGGCATTGCAGGAGATGTTGCATAGCTTGTGGCTCAGTTCCACATTCACAAGTTGTTGGGCTGGTTGTATATCCGCATCTGCTCAGTGACACCTTTGAACAACCTACACCAGTCCTAAGTCTGTTAAGGCACTTCCAGGCTGCCCAGTTGCGATTAGCTCCTGGGGGAAGGCTTTCATCCGGTGGAATTTTCATCGCTGGGGGTTGTTTGGGACTGGTGAGCCGGTCTTTCCACAAGGTGATGCGGGCTTCAGATGGGGTTGATTGTAATGGAACAACACTGTCCATGAAGCTCTTCCTTGACTTCAGGCGGCTGGGTGTAGGTGTATGACCATGTAGAGGGCGCCTCTCATCTGATGTTTGACGGAATCGTTCTTTCTTGCTGGCTACCGCTCTTCTTATATCGGGGGGAGCGATACCCGCCAGGATATATAGGCTGTTAGAGTTTGTTGGTTTTAAACAACCTGTGATAAGTCGGCAGCTTGCATTCAGAACGGCATCCATCTTCTTAGCATGAGTAGATCTTTCCCATGCAGGGCAGGCATATTCGGCAGTGGATTAGCAAAGAGCAAGTGCACTGGCTCGCAATGTTTTCGAGCTTGCTCCCCATTTTGTGTTAGTGAGCTTATTCAGGATGTTGTTTTGTGCACTCACTTTTGCCTTTGTCTTATTGATGTGGTTCTTGAAAGTTAGGCATCTGTCAAGGGTGACTCCTAAGTAGACAGGGTGCTCGCAATGCCTCAGTGTTGCTCCACACCAGGTTACTTTAAGCTGTCGTTTGGCTTCACGGTTCCTGAGGTGGAATGCACAAACTTGCGTCTTTGACGGGTTTGCGCGGATGTGGGTTTCTTCATAGTAGGGTGTTAGTCCCTCCAAAGCCTCAGGAAACGTTTTCTCCACGGTGTTAAAATCAGTGCTTTGGGCAGTGATGCATAAGTCATCAGCATATAGAACAGCGTGTGACATCGTCTATAGGTTGGTCATTCGTGGAGATGTTGCTCAGCAGCGGTTCAAGCACACTTCCCTGAGGAAGACCATTCTTCTGACTACGTCACCTGCTGTGCCTCCCACCTAGTTCAGGGGTGGTGATGGCGGCATTAGAGAGATTCTTGGATGACAGAAAATGGAGGGCTAAGTGGGAGGGAAGGGTTACACTGATCTTGGGGTAGGTTAAAAGATCAGCATAACATCATGGTCCGAGTGGCCTGTATTGTATTGTTCTATGTTCTATTCTTTAAGGTATAGACAAATGATGAACTTAAAGAACTTGCCTATGATTTCAAAGTTGTAGTGTGCTTGAGCGTGTAGAAGAAAATTTTCACTGTACCGAAATACGAATGGAGTGGTTAAGATGGATATGAAAGTAGCAAAAGAAATTCAATCCAGAGAAATATTAACCATATTTGCAGAGGACAATAAAGGCAGGGAGTATGTGATGATTGGTAGTGAAGATGAAGAGCATCTTGGAGTACATCTCCATAAATCCCTGGAGATAGCTGGGCAGATTGATAAGAAGGTGTACAGAATATTGGCTTTACTGGCCAAGGCACAGTACGCCAACACGGGGAAACCATTCAAGAACAATAATAGATACTATTTAGATTATCTTCTAAATAATCTAACTAATTATCACTGGACCTTGCTAAGGAAGTGATAGAGTTAGCCCAGCTGTGGGTGAAAGAGAGAAAGAGGGCTTTTTTGCCGTTGTTGTTTGTGTTGTTCTGCTGAGCATTGTGAACATGCTATGTTGGTTCCAGAATGCGTGGTGACACCTTGCGGTCTGCCCTCAGCACAGTCTTGTACGTGTTGGTTGTTAACATAAATGGCACACTTCACAGTGTGTTTTGATGTAAGAGATAAATAAAATGAATCTGAATCAAGGATATTGTCAGTTATCAGGAGAGAGCTTGAAACAAAGCGGTGTAAAAGATAAATTAGTCCAGACGTGTAAAATTGCAAGAGGTCTAGACACAGTGATCAGGAAATACCATTTTTTTCTCAGCATAAAAGGCAACTACTGGAGAATATCGATTTAAATTAATTGCTTGAAGGGTTAAAAGAGCAATAAGGAAGATGTTTTCTGATCAGCAAGTGATTGGATGTGGAAATCAGGCTGGAAACATAAATAAAGTGCATTAGTGACTAGCTGAAGAGCCATGAATAAACCTAATGCCCACTTTGGCTGGCATGGGCATCAAAGCTCAAATGCAAGGGAAATGTTTTATCAAAGTACATATATGTCAGCAGATTCATTTTCTTACGGGCATTCACAGTAAATATTCAAATAAACACAACAGGATCAATGAAAATCCACACCCAACAGAACGGACAACAACCAATGTGCAAAACAAAACCAACTGCATAAATACAAAAGAGAAAATAAATAAACTCTAAATATCCAGACTGTGAGATGACGAGTCCTTGAAAGTGAGTCCATAGTTTGTGGTAACACACACAAAGTGCTGGAGGAACCCAGCAGGCCAGGCAGCATCAGCGGAAATGAATAAACAGTCAACATTTCGGGCCAAGACTCTTCATCAGGACTGGAAAGGAAGGTGCGGGATGCAGAATAAGAAGGTGCGGGGGTGCGGGGGGAGGAGGGAGGAGAAACTAGCAGGCAATAGGTGGAGCCAGCTGGGTGGAAGAGGAGGAAACAGTCAGAAACAGTGAAGTGGTAGGTGGAAAAGGTGAAGGGCTGAAGAAGAAGGGATCTGATCTGATGGGAGAGGAGAGGGGACCATGGGAGAAAGGGAAAGAGGAGGCAGGGCGGCTGGAGGAGGTGACGGGCAGGTGAGGAGAAGAGGTAAGAGGCCAGGGTGGGGAACAAAAGAGGGGGGGAGGTGGTAAGATCGCTGGAGGGAGAAATTGATGTTCTGGCAGAATAGTTGTGATTTTGTTTGGAGGAACATGACTTGGCAGCTGCTGAGCTGTTTCATTCCCATCAACAGCTGCAGTCGTCGGCTGCTGAAGATACGAGTGTCCACCTGAATGTTCAGAAAGCAGTCTGGGTCTGACAGCCACAACTGCTCACTTGAATCCAGCTGTTTCATTATAAAATACCCCAATTCTTGGAATCTTAGAGTTTAAAAAGGATGACGCGTGTGAAACAAATAATGTAAGCATTCTAATGATTAGAGACTGGAATTAAATTCCTTTCAGTGTGACCTATCTATAATCCCCAAATCTAAGATCATAAGATATAGCGGCAGAATTAGGCCATTTGGCCCATCAAGTCTGGTCTGCCATTCCAACAAGGCTGACTTATTATCCCTTTCAATCCCATTCTCTTACTTTCTTCCTGTAACATTTGACACCCTGTCTAATCAAGCACCTATCAACTTCCACTTTAAAATATATTAATATAAATTCACCAATTCAAGGTTTTTTTTAAAAAACTGGTCCAAAGTAATCAGGATCAGACTCTCAACTTGTCTGAATGGGTGTAAAATCTCTCAATGAGCTCAATGCTTTCGAAGACAAAGCAAACTCCCTAATTGATTTCTGATCCACGCACTAAATATGAAGTTCCCCTGTCACCAACACAGCACAAATGCAGTGAGTTATCATCTACAATATGCCCCAGAGCTTCTTCAACTATATATTCCAATTTTGAGACCTCCACTATCTGGGGGATCTGCAAATGCATGAAGACACTGTTAACTTCCAACTCATGCTCCTTTCAGCTTGAAAATATCTCAACATCTCCTTCAACATCTCTGCATTGGGTGGTAAATTGGATTAGACATTGGATTTACAGGAGAAGCCAGAGAGTGATTATAAATGGTTGTCTCTCTGACTGGAGGGCTGTGACTAGGGGTGTGTTGCAGGGATCGGTGCTGGGGCCATTTTTGTTTGTTACCTACAATGATCTGGATGATAATGTGGTTAACTGGATCAGCAAATTTGCAGATGACACCAAGATTGGGGGCATAGCAGACAGCGATGAAGACTATCACAGCTTGCAGTAGGATCTGGAGCAGCTGGAAAAATGGACTGCAAAATAAAAGATGGAATTTAATGCAGACAAGTGTGAGGTGTTGCACTTTGGGAGGATAAACCAGACTGGATTTACAAGGGGAGTAGTAGGACGCTGAGATGTGCGGTTGAACCAAATGATCTGGCAATATAGATCCATAATTTCTTGAAAGTGGAATCACAGGTAGACAGGGTCGTAAAGAGAGCTTTTGGCATCTTGGCCTTCATAAATTTAAGTATTGAGTACTGGAGTTGGGATGTTATGTTGAAGTTGTATAAGATGTTGGTGAGACCTAGTTTGAAGTACTGTGTCCAGTTTTCATTACCTACCTACAGGAAAGATATCAATAAGATTGAAAGAGTGCAGTGAAAAGTTACAAGGATGTTGCTAGTACTTAAGAACCCGAGTTATAGGAAAGGGTTGAATAGGTTACATTTATTCCCTAAAGCAGGGGCTTCTAACCTTGTTTATGCCATGGACTCCTACCATTAACCGAGGAGTCCAGGGACTCCATGTTGGGAGCCCCTGCTCTAAAGCATTGGAGAATGAACTTTGGACTTTGAATGAGGGGAGATTTGATAGAGGTATACAAAATTATGAGAGTATAGATAGGGTAAATGCAAGCAGGTTTTTCCCACTGAGGTTGGGTGAGACTAGAACTAGATATCATTGGTTAAGGGTGAAAGGTGAAATGATTACGAGGAACATGAGGGGGCACTTCTTCTCTTAGAGAGCAGTGAGAGTGTGGGAAGAGTTGCCAGCAGAAACGGTGGATGCGGGTTTGATTACAACATGTAAGAGAAATTTGCATAGGTACATGGATGGCAGGGAAATGGAGGGCTATCGTCCAAGTGTGGGTCAATGGGACTAGGCAGATTAATAGTTTGGCACAGGATAGATGGGATGAAGGACCTGTTTCTGTGATGTAATAGTCTATTACTCTAAAATCTTGGAAGTTTCTGTGTATCAACACTCTGAAAGCACACTGTAGTGGGGATGCAGGTGCTGAGGTTGAGGAAGAGTTGTGTCCATACTAAGATTTATTTTAAGTTTTTCGCCCGCTGGAATTTTCCTGCTAACAAGTACGGTCTTGTTGGGACACTATGCTGCTGTGCCGATTAGCCAAGCAAAAGCATATCCCTACGCTTGTTACTCTAAACATAATGCAATGAGTAAGATGCTGTGGTACTTGCTGCCTGGGGCTCCAAGCCTCAAGTTGGAGTTCGGCATTTCTGCCATGATGCAGCTCATCGTAATTCAGAAACTATTGACCAATTTCCTCTGCCAGTGAATGGTCTTCAATATGAAATGACATTTCTCTGGGATGCCCGTCTCTCGTCTCAACACATTGGGGGAAAAGCACAATACAAACCAAAATTTAATTGTACTCGGGTCTGAAACAAACAAGTCACCAGGAGGGTGGTGAAATAAACTGTCCTCATTGTCCCAGCAAAACTGCATCTCTTCACACTACAGCATTATAGGCACTTAAAGTGCTTCTGACCACAGGGACACGCCTGCCCTAGCAGGCGAAGTCAGCTCCGCCAGACTGGGCGGATGAGGTCCGAGGGGGTTCTGCAACGCTCCATGGAGAGAGAAGGGCATGACAAAGCACAGCCATCCACTGTAACCAAGTAAGTCCTCAGCTGTGACAACTGTTCATACCACTGGGCACAGACTTGAGGTTGAGAGATCGGAACTGTCCAGTGCAACGGCTTTTTAGTCATAGTCATACTTTATTGATCCCGGGGGAAATTGGTTTTCGTTTTTCACTTTAAAAACTCTCCCGCACAGGTTTCCCGTCATCGTCAGATACAACAGACGACCACTATTCCTCAGGTGCAGCTCCTGAAGATGTTGATTCTCCCCGTGAACCAGGGGCTCTGATAACGTCCAACAAAACGTAGTGATTCGGCAGACAGAGCCACTGCCTCCCAGGTTCAGTCCTGAGCTCTGGAGCAGTCCGTATGCCGTTTGCACTTTTCCCCAGCTGCACTGGTCTCCTCCCACATACGAACGTCGAGTGGGTTGGTAGGTGTGTGGGGGAGTGGGGAAATCCACAAGGAGTTGATGAGAATGTCATTAGAGTGGGATTGAAATAGGGTAACGTCAATGGCTGGTTGATGGATCAGCACAGACTTGGTGGGCTGAAGGGCCTGGTTTTCTTCTGTATCACACTAGGACTGTAAAAGCAAATCCTGACTCATGGCAAAAACAACACATCAAAAGTATTATAACATTAAACTCAGCTTCTCAAAGAAAGCGCAGCCCACTGGGTTCCTGTGTGTCCAGTTGGCTGGTTTAATATCAAAGTTCACAGTAAATTTTATTATCAAAGTACATATATGTCACTATATACATCCCTGAGATTAATTTTCTTGCAGGAATTTACTGTGAATACAAAGAAACACAACAGAATCAATGAAAGACCACTCACAACAAAATAGACAAACAACTAATGTGCAAACAACAACAAACTGTGCAAAGACAAAAAGAATAATAAATAAATAAGCAATAGGTATTGAGACAGGAGTTGTAGAGTCCTTGAAAGTGAGTCCATAGGTTGAGGAATCGGTTCAGTATTGGGTTGAGTGAAGTTATTCCGTCTAGTTCAGGAGCCTGATAGTTGAGGGGGAATAACTTTCTCGACCTGGTGCTGTGGGTCCTGATGCTCCTGTCCCTCCCAAGAAGAGAGCATAGCCTGGATGGTGGCCATACATTTGTACCATGCTCTTTCCAAATACAGAATGCCTTTCATTGCTTCACACCACCATTCGCACCACACCCAATGACTTTTTTCCAAATTGTGTGGAATTTACAACAGAGAAAAAAAGCCCTTTGGCCTAGAAGATTCCTACTGGAGTTTATGCTCTTCATAAGCCTCATGCTTCATCTCTTCCCACCAGCATAATCTTCTATTCCTTTACCCTCAGGTGTTTAGCCAGATTCCTTGAGTTGGGATTTGCTTTAACCACTCCCTATGGGAGTGAGTTCCACATTCTCACCGCTGTCTGGGGAAAGAGATTTATCTGTCTTAATTTATTAATATTATCTTATAATATTGGACAAGGTGCATAGAAACCAATCGCACCACACCCGTCAGAATGCTGACCTGTGCAGGGGCATGGAGATACAGTACTGGGTCCTGGTTGACACTGTTAATATGAGCTGGTGCCTCTCCTGTTATTATGGGCCTAGGCTAAGGAGGGGTTAAGTTGGCTAGGTCACCGACTCAAAGAGTAGGTGGGCAGATGTTAGTTAAAGACAATCAGGAGTACAGAAAGCCTCTGAGATAGGATGGTATAATGGTACAGTACTATGGTATCCATATCAATGGATCTTTTCTGTAGAGGATTATCATTTATACGAAGCCTAAGCAAACATCTAAACATCAGCAAAATACACACTGATTGCTGAGGTGAGGTTACTAATTGATATTGTGAGGGAAATTGATAAAATTTGTAGAGATATAGTCTGAGTAAGACAGGGAATCAGGGAAGATATTCCACTTCAGTGGGTTCTGAAGTGGCCAATGAGACCAATGTGGGAACACAGAATCTTAAAGGTATAGTTCAAAGTTCAAACAACCCTGGGATTTATTTTCTTGTGGTCATTCACAGTAAATTTTTAAAAAGTAATGCAAAATAAACAGATAAGCAATAAATATCAAGAATATAAGATGAAGTGTCCTTGAAAGTGAGTCCATAGGTTGTGGAAACAGTTCAATGTTGGGGTGACTGAAGTTATCCCCTTTGGTTCAAGAGCTTGATGGTTGAGGGCTTATAACTATTCCTGAACCTGGTGGTGTGAGTCTTGAGGCTCCTGTATCTCATTCCTGATGACAGCAGCGAGATAGCCTGGATGGTGTGGGCCTTTAACGATGGATGCTGCTTTCCTGCGACAGCACTCCATATAGACGTGGTCAATGGTGGGAAGGGCTTTACCTGTGATGGTCAAAGGAACTTCTATAGAAGGAGTGGGTATTGCCTGACAGGGTGGGTAGGTTGATACCTTCTTCCTCTATTTCTGGGGGCTTCTAATAAATACATGGCTCTCCATAACATTCCCAAATCTCCTACTCCATTTTGAGCAATCATAGGCCAGAGATTCCTGGGGGTTAGTGTAGATATTGTACTTTCAAGAAATGGGTTGAAGACATCCTTGAATCTTTTTCTCTGTCTGAATGGATATCTTTTCCAAAAGCAGAACTCTGAACAGAATAACACACACAAAATGCTGGAGGAACTCAGCAGCTCAGGCAGCATCTCTGGAGAGGAATAAATGTTGACGCTTTGAGCCAAGAACCCTCATCAGGACTGGCAAGGAAAAGGGAAGATATGAGAATAAGATGGGGAGGGGAAGGAGTACACACTGGAAGATGATAGGTAGGTGAACTGAGAGGCTGGGAGGTGGTAAGTGGGAAAGGTGAAGGGCTGGAGAAGGAGGAATCTGATGGGAGAGGAGAGTGGATCATGGGAGAAGGAGAGGACCGGGGATAGGTGAGGAGATGAGGAAAGAGGTCAGACTGGGGAAATGAAGAGGAGGGAACACGCAGAATATCTGCTTCAGACCTCTTCTGTTAAGGATGTGAAGAGCTGACTGAGTGTAACTAGCACATCAGTATTAAGGTACAAGGGGTCCAGGAAGAAATAAGCGAATGACCTGCAGTAGCGGTGGCAGATAATAAACACCTGGTAACATTTGGGCTGAAAGAGGCAGCTTTTTTATAAACCATTTCTGGCTTACAGAATTGGATAGATTAATGGGCAACAGAGAGATATAACACAAACAGGAGATGGATGGGGAAAGTGAGGTGCAGACATGGAGATGGATAGTCGTAAGAATAGCTAAGGTATTAAACTGAAAATAGTAATGATAAGTAGGCAGGCGTACCAATCTGTTAACGTAATCTTAAAGGTAATCTTAACAGACCATCTAATAAACTGATTTAATAAATTATCTTGGAACTGATAAGATTATCTAGCAATTCAGGTATCATAATTTGGTGAATAATATAACAAATAATAGCCATGGAATACTAAAGCACAGAAAGGGGCCATTTGTCCCAACATGCCCATCATGACCAAGGTGCCTTCCTGAGCTGGTATCATTTGTCCCAACATGCCCATCCTGACCAAGGTGCCTTCCTGAGCTGGTATCATTTGCCTGCACTTAGCCCATGCATTCTACAAACTCCCAATGCATGAGCTTGTTCAAAGAGTAAGAGTCCCCACATCTCTAACTTCCTTCCATCCACAGATCAACCAGCCTATGTGAAAAACTTGCCTCTCAGATCTCCTATCTTACCTCTTTCACTGAAACCTGTGGTCTCCAGTTTCAGACTCCCTTACCCTGGGTAAAAGACTGTTACCATCTATGTGCTTCATCATTTTATAAACATCTATCAAGTCATCCCTTGACCTCCTGCTTCTTCTTCCAAAGCCCATCACCCCTACTGGGGCCAGAGTCCTCTGTCCTGGGCTGAAGGTGGATTGGTCCTGTGACTTCTGCTTTCACCACGTGACTTCGTAAGTCCTCTCGGCGAAGATTCTTCCTCTCCCAGGAATAAGGTCTTCGGAGCTTCGGTTAGTGTTTCTATAGCTCGGGGATTCTACGGGATGGTTTTGCCAACCCGTGCCCAACCCTCCTCGCTTTGCAGCCAGGCTTGAGACTGTCCACGGCAGAGGTTAGCCTCCTTCGCTCCAGCCTGTCCAGCTCCTCCTTGTAAGTCAAGCCCCCTAGTTTCAGCAACAGCCTTGTGAACCTTTTCTATACTTTCTTTACCTTAATCATATCCTTCCTGTACTATAAATAATTATATTGATATGTGATATCCACTCAGTGACCACTTAATCAGGTACACCTGTACACCTTGTTAATGCAAATATCTAATCAGCCAATCACGTGGCAGCAACTCAATGCATCAAAGCAAGCAGACATGGTCAAAGGTTCTGTTCTGGTTCAGACCAAACATCAGAATGGGGAAGAAATGTGATCTGAGAGACTTTGACAGTGGAATGATTGTTGGTGCCAGTTGGGGTGGTTTGAGTATCTCAGAAACTGCTGATCTCCTGGGACTTTCACAAACAACAGTCTATAAGAGTTTACAGAGAATGATGCGGGAAGCAAAATACGCCCACTGAGCGGCAGTTTTGTGGGCGAATACACCTTGTTAATGAGAGGTCAGAGGAGAACGGCCAGACTGGTTCAAGCTGACAGGAACGTGACAGTAACTCAAATAACCACACATTACAATAGTGGTGTGCAGAAGAGCATCTCTGAATGCTCAACACATCAAACCTTGAAGTAACAGACCACAAACGTACACTCAGTAGCCACTTCATTTGGTACATGCGATACCTAATAACGCAACTACTGTGTGCAGATCTCAAAACTTTGAAACCAAACTATCACTTTTAAAGTGTAAACAGTCCTGTGCAATGCAACAGCCAATTGACTGAAAGTAAGCTCTTACAAACAGGAATACAATACTTTTCAGACAATTTGCTTACTGCAATAATGACTGATTGATAAATACTGTATACAGTACAAGCATTTGGTAGGCAACCTCCAAGTCACTTATTCACTGAGATGGACAACATAATGGGCCTTACTCTTAACACCTGAAAAATAATAAACACAAGAGATTCTACAGGTGCTGAAAATGCAGAGCAACACACACTAAATACTGGAGGAACTCAGCAGGACAGGTAGCGTCTATGGAAATGAATGCACAGTTGATGTTTCTGGCCGACACCCTTCATCAGGACTGGAAAGGAGGGGGGAGATGTCAGTATAAGAAGATGGGGATGGGGGGTGGTGGTAAAGGTGATAGGTGAAACCAGATGGGTGGAAAAGGTAAAGAGCTGGAGAAGAAGAAATCTGATAAGAGAGAAGAGTGGACCATAGGAGAAAGGGAAGGAGGGGCATCTGGGAGGTGATAGGCAGGTGAGGAGAGGTAATAGGTGAGAATGGGGAATAGAAGAGAGAAGCAAGAGTGAAAAAATATTTTACCATAATGAGAAATCAATATCCATGCCATCAGGTAGAAGGCTACCAAGATGGAATATGAGGCATGGACTCATCACAGCACAAGGGGAGACCATGGACCAATGGGTTGGAACAGGAATGGGAATAGGAATTTAAATGATTGGCCACTGAGAAATTCTACTTTAGGTGGATGGAGCAGAGGTGCCTAACAAAGCAGTTCCCCAATTTACAACGGCTTCACCAATGTAGGGGGAGCACCGGATACAATAGACAAACTCAACAGATACACAGGTGAAGTGTTGCCTCACCTGGAAGGACCGTTTGGGGCCCTGAATGGAAGTGAGGGAGGTGGTGAATGGGCAGGTGTAGCACTTTGACCTCTTGCAGGGATAAGTGCCAGGAGGAAGATTAGAGGGGAGGGATGAATGGACAAGGGATTCGTGGAGGAAGCAATCCTTGCAGAAAGCAGAGAGTTGGGGGAGTTAAAGATGTGCTTGGTGGTAGGAAGCTGTGCAGAATAATGTGTTGGGTGTGAAGACTCATGGGGTGGTAGGTTAGGACAAGAGGAACTCTATCACCGTTAAGGCAGTGGGAAGATGAGGACAGTGCAGACATCTTGGAAATGGAGGAGATGCGGGTGAGGGCAGTATCAATGGTGGAGGAAGGGAAACTCCATTCTTTGAAGGAGGAGGACACCCCTGATGTCCTGGAGAGGAAAGCCTCATCCTGGGAACAGACGCAGTGGAGGCGAAGGATAGTATAGGTCAGTGATTAGACCTTTGAAAACACGGCTCATTTTCCATTTCTCTGAAGCCACTTCTCAGTGTTGGCAAGCACCAATGATGAAATTCATCATAACCTTTAGAGTGCCAGCCTTAGGCTACTTAGGCAGATCAAAGTTTAAAGATCAGGACTTCAAACCCAGCATGAAGCTCACCATCCAGCAACAGCGGCAATTTGCATCCTCTTGTACACTTCTCAGGCATAGATTTACCTATGCCAGGTATCTCAAAATACTGGAGGGATATCACTAAGATTATATCTGATAATTCTTCCAATTCAGGTTTTTATTCCAACTAAGATACTCAGCAATGAGGCTCTCATTTTGTTCAATTGGCTCTACTGCACAGGCCATGTCGTTCGTATGTCCAATATCAGCCTTTCTACTCTGACCTGTCACTGAGCGGAACCAGCAGGTGATTAGAGGATGTCCTCAAACCTCCCTTGCCCCCCCCCCCCAGAAGTGGAGCATCTTCCCTACTAACTTGTAGGAATCCCTAACAATGGTCACTCAATAAGGGGAGAAAGCGCTCAGGATGGGGTTGAGGATTTTGTGCAGAAGCACAATAAATGCAACAGAAGTGAATCCCATCCCATCAACTATTCACTCCCACTCTACTTGTGGATTCTGCATCCATCTTATCAAGTCATCCTTAAAACCAACGGACAGGCGAGGAACATCCTAGCACATCGGAATAACTCTCTGACTCATCTTTGAAACACACACCTGAGAGAACAGAAGGGATCTTAGTCTAATAACACACCTAAACGATACCTTCAAGAGTACAACACTCCCTCAACAGATCTCTGTATAATTAGCTTTATGATCTCATCTCTAATGTGGGGCTCAGACATATAGCCTTTCATCCACTGGAGATACAGAATTATACAGCACAGACATAGGCTCTTCGGGGCCTGTGCACTGACTGAACTAAGGACGACACATCACAAAGAAGAGAAAATCTGCAGATGCTGGAAATCTGAACAACACACACAAAATGCCGGAGGAACTCAGCAGGCCAGGCAGCAACTATGGAAAGAAGTTACGGGCCGAGACACTTATTAGGTTACCGTCATGTTATTGAGTAGATTATGAGGGTAACATGATGGATAATTATCTACTTGCAGCTGTTGAAACAGACCATTCAGCCTAATTGGGTACATGTTTGAATGAGGCTCCTAACACTTTTCTTTATCTAACCCTCAAGCATATCTTTCTATTTGCAACACACACAAAATGCTGGAGGAACTCAGCAGGCTGGGCAGTATCTGTGGAGGGGAATAAGCAGCTAACATTTCTAGCCAAGATCCTTCATCAGGACTGGAAGGGAGGGGGAAGAAGTCAGAATAAAGTGAGGGGAGGGGAAGGAGGACAAGCTCGAAGGTGATAGGTGAAGCCAGGAGGGTGGGATGAAGTAAAAAGCTGAGAGGTGATGTGGAAAAGGCAAAGGGCTGGAGAAGGAACCTGATAGGAGAGGAGAATGGACAATGGGAGAAAGGGAAGGAGGGAGGGCACCGGGTGAGGTAATAGGCAGGTCAGGAGAAGAGGTCATAGGAGAAGAGTGGGGAACAGAATAAGAAGAAGGAAGAGGGGAAAATACCAAATTTTGGAGAAATGGATGTTCATGCCATCTGGTTGGAGGCTACCCAGACAGAATATGAGGTGCTGCTCCTCCAACCTAAGAGTGGCCTCATCATGGAAGAAGAGGAGGCCATGGACCAACATATCTGAATGGGAATGGGGATTAAAATTGAAATGGTTGGCCACTGGGAAATTCCATTTTTTCAATCTCTTTCTTCTTGGTTTCCCATACCTACGGTCTTGTGTACATTTCAGGCATTCGTATTATGACATCTTTCTCGCTCATGTGTGCATCCAGCTTTCCCACCTCTACTCCTTAACTCCCCCACTCATTGTGGGGACAACTTTTATATTCCTACTCACCACCCGATGAAGAACTTTTCTTGACTTCCCCCACTGAGTTTATGAAGATTTTCTTTTTTTGTGTGGTCTCTGGTTTTGGTCACATGCATGTGGAGACCACTCTATTTCTCATTTATCACATAGATTAAGATGTATTTTAGACAAAAGAACATTGGCCTGTTCAACCTTTTTCAACAGATATAACCTCTTATCCTGGAACGCATCCAGTAAATGTTTTTGCTGCTTTTCCACAACTCTGCGTCCTTTTTTATAAGGAGAATGCCAGAAATGCTCCCGACACGGTGTGAGTAACCGACACTCTGTGCAAGTTACACAAGGGTCCTATTTCTCCCTGATAAGGAACCAAACGGGGCACTGTTTGTTCTATTCCGCCGTCTATTAACCGCCTCTACTTTCAGTGACAGTCCGATGCACAACGGAAAATCTGATAAACGAAATCTCCTCCATGGTGGCTTATATCTGTCGAGATTGGGTTGAGACGGTGGGCTCCCGCTCTGAACACGGCTTCCAGCAAGCAGAGGCAGACAGCGGCGGAGCGGAGACACTCTGATGACCTGCGGGAAACTGCGCTCCGTCTGCGGCTTTCATTTCCCCAGTTATTCCAGCTGCAGAAGCTCCGGGAACTTGGATTTAACTTCGCCGGATTCCCGTTCATTCATTCAAACTTTAAACAAATCAACATTCCCGAATCCCACGCTAAACTTGCGTTTTACCCCTGAACATTGTCATTAAAACTCAGCCGATGCCTTCACAAAACCCAGCAACAACATGAATAAATTCAGCCAGGAGGAGACTGTAAAGTACTGGGAGTTCCCAGGAAGAGATGATATGCTTCTCTCCATGAGCGGTGACCTCGGCGCCCGAGCTACCGAGACCTCTAGTATCAAAAAATCGACTCAGAAAGGCGAGAGGAATAAACGGGAGCGTGAACGGGACCTGGGGCCGAGAGGGAGCCGCACGCCGGGAGGGCGGAGGCTGAACACCGGGTAACGAGAGTCGGACACCGGGAGAGGGTGTGGGCGAGGAGAGAGACCGGCTCCGGGAGAGAGCCGAACCGGCAACTCGGGACCGGACCGACAGCGGGATCGGGACGGAGAAACGGGAACCGGAGCAACACAACAACACTACCAAAGTATCAACATCCGAGACGTAGCAAGTTGCATTTTAACTGACAATGAATTAACAAAAGACACCGGGATTGCTCCGAAACTAGGGTACACGCCGGCGAATCTTACCGTGAACATCAATCTCTTCTCTTCCCTTTTCCTCGAACAACATTCGATGAAAATTCGGGGGGATTTCTCTCTCGTCTCCCTCCTCTCTCCCTCTCTCTCTGGCCAGCTTGTTTCTGTGTTAAAAGCAGATCGGGATCTGTTGCAGAATAAGAGAGAGAGAGCGAGAGAGAGAGAAAACCAATAATCAGTCTCTAAATAACACAGGGAGGCGAAGGAGGAAAAAGCTGAATTGTGCCCCTGGGCTGTTACACAGCCTCCGGCCAGGGACTGTGCTCCGATTAAATCGCTCTCTGGCTCATTTCGAAATATTTTTCTGTCCTACCGAACTGATGCGAAACAGTCTCGTCAGAGCCCTCGGTGATAGGATTATTCTCTTTTTTTTTGCTCCTTTCTGTTGCTAACGGTTCAATTTCTCAGTCCCCGATTCGGTGCCCTCCTCTACCCGGGATAACGGTTTTAATCAGATGTTCTGTCACATCTCAAAATACATTTGGCAACCCCCTCGCACCCCCCCCTCCTCCGTCCCCAAAAAATAGAGCTGATTTTAATCATTGTCATTGCTTCTGATGTAATCTTCCCCCAGGCATTCTCAACCAGGCATAAATTTTCAGTTCTGAGGAAAATAAGTAACACAGAACACGTTTGCCGCGATCTTTACCCAGCCTGATTAACAGAAATAGTGGGGGGACTTGTTGATGAAAAGGTGCCTGGTAAAATTCTATCTGCATTTTTAAACAGACGTGTGTGTGTGTGTGTGTGTGTGTGTGTGTGTGTGTGTGTGTGTGTGTGTGTGTGTGTGTGTGTGTGTGTGTGTGTGTGTGTGTGTGTGTGTGTGTGTGTTTCTGCATTTTCCTAATGTCTCCCAATGCCAAATTTCCTGCCGGCCATTAAATCCCAATGACGTGAATCCCCATGCATTCTTCTATTGTAAAAAGCGCCCTCGCAACTTGCCTCTGGCGTAAAGCGCCATTTCAATTATAGCTCCGTGTCTGGCGCTAACATTTCTCAGGGAGCTCCGCCGGCGATTGGCCTCAATTGCTTTTGTTTCTTTAAAAAAAACTACATATAAATATTTTCCTGTCTCCTATCTATTTTTTTCATAGATTGTTATAGATAATGTTTCATATTTGGTTCGATTTCGATTTTATTTGACCAAAAAAAACTTTCCCTCCCACTCTGCAGTTCATTGTAATAACTTTGCATCCGAGATAATGACATTGCAATTTGTTTTTTTTTCACACAATAAGCCTTCTATTCTCTCAATGAAGCTGTTATTGTCGTGCTGTTTGAAGGAGCGATTTCGCTCCCACCTCTTTCTGGCGCGGATTGTGAAGTGGAACGAGTAGTTCTGGAGTTATGCTCCACGGTTACCTGCAGCTCAAATTCCTGGACTTTCTTCTATCCTCTTTCACTATGATTTGAAAATTGATCTCTGGCGCCAACTAGCGACACTCTTAAGTAAGTGTGACTTTTAGCTGGAATGTTTCGGTTCAACAATGTTAAAACGCCACAAAATATACTTGCAGGTGGAATCACTTTAGAAAATTCCTAAAATTAACATAATATCCACAGTTTTCTTGAGATTCATCAAATACAAGAATTAAAATTTGTGCAACACACAAAGTTGCAGGCCAGGCAGCATCTCTAGGAAGAGGTACAGTCGACGTTTCAGGCCGAGATCCTTCGTCAGGACTAACTGAAGGAAGAGCTAGAAAGAGATTTGAAAGTTACTACTAACTCTTCCATCAGTTAGTCCTGACGAAGGGTCTCGGCCTGAAACGTCGACTGTACCTCTTCCTAGAGATGCTGCCTGGCCTGCTGCGTTCACCAGCAACTTTGATGTGTGTTGCTTGAATCTCCAGCATCTGCAGAATTCCTGTTGTTTGCATTTTTTTTAAATTAAAATCTGTGGTGGCCAGTGCTATCATGTTTGCTGTTGTGTGCTGGGGCAGCAGGCTGAGGGTAGCAGACACCAACAGAATCAACAAACTTATTTGTAAGGCCAGTGATGTTGTGGGGATGGAACTGGACTCTCTGACGGTGGTGCCTGAAAAGAAGATGCTGTCCAAGTTGCATGCCATCTTGGTCAATGTCTCCCATCCACTACATAATGTACTGGGTGGGCACAGGAGTACATTCAGCCAGAGACTCATTCCACCGAGATGCAACACAGAGTGTCATAGGAAGTCATTCCTGCCTGTGGCCATCAAACTTTACAACTCCTCCCTTGGAGGGTCAGACACCCTGAGCCAATAGGCTGGTCCTGGACTTATTTCATAATTTACTGGCATAATTTACATATTATTATTTATGGAGCAACTGTAACAAAAACCAATTTCCCCCGGGATCAATAAAGTATGACTATGACTATGAAAAGAGAGATAAACAGCGACATCATCAGATTTCTGAATGAAAAGTAAATCCATGAACACTGCTCACTATTATTCCTGTTTTTACACTACTTATTTTTCATATATACTTATTGTAATTTATAGACTTTTGATTATGTTTCGCAACGTACTGCTGCCACAAAAACAACAAATTTCACAACATATGCTAGTGATATTAAATCTGGTTCTGATGGTGATTCTGAATTCTGGAACAACACACGCAAAATGCAGGAGGAACTCAGCAGGTCAGGCAGCATCTATGGAAATAAATAAATAGTTGACATTTCAGACCGAGACCCTTCTTCATTCCTTCCCCTACCTCCACCGTCTTATTCTGGCATCTTCCCTCCTCCTTCCGAGTCCTGATGAAGGGTCTCGGCCCAAGACATCAACTGTTTATTCCTGTCCATAGATGCTGCCTGACCTGCTGAGTTCCTCCAGCATTTTGTGTGTTGCTGTGGATTTCCAAATTCTGCAGAATCTCCTGTGTTAGTGTAATCTGGACAGAGATTTGAAGAAGCAAGAGAAAATCTGCAGATGCTGGAAATCTGAGCAACACACACACAATGCTGGAGGAACTCAGCAGGCCAGGCAGCATCTATGGAAAAATGTAGAGTCAACATTTCGGCCCAAAACCCATCTCCATAGATGTTGCCTAGTCTGCTGGGTTCCCCCAGCGTTTTGTGTGTGTTGCAGAGATTTGCAGAATGTCAATTCCCAAAATATATCGTACTTTGGTTAAGGATATTCAGCTTGAAATGAATCATTCCATCAGCAGCTGTAATTTGTCGGCAAAATTTCACCTGGTTACTTTATACTTTATTGTCGCCAAACAATTGATACTAGAACGTACAATCATCACAGCGATATTTGATTCTGTGCCTCGCGCTCCCTGGAGTATAAATCGATAGTAAATATTAAAAATTTAAATTATAGATCATAAATAGAAAATAGAAAAGGGAAAGTAAGGTACTGCAAAAAAACCGAGAGACAGGTCCGGATATTTGGATCCGGGTATAAAAACCATCAGTATTGTAGACTTAGGCTAGATTCTCCTGACCAGCAGAGTTTAAAAAATTAATGCCGTGCCTTTTCTTAAATTTCTGCAGCCAGCCTGCTGAATATTCACAATTACCTTCAATGTTCGGTTCATCATGATAATCTTCGCTTGTTTCATAATCAGCATACCGTTAAGCAGCATTTATTCACTCCAACACTGACTATACACAATCAAAATCTTCATCTATAACTTTATGCAGTGTTTTCGAAATTTCATTAACTTCTGTTCATTACATATACAAGGTCACTTCCCAGAACTGTCTGTGGTGTGCAGAGGCCTGCACATCGCCTGGGAATCTTTCCAGCATCTTGCAGAATTTTCCATTTGCGATGTCATGTCCTTTAAAAAAAAATAGGATTTTGGAGGTTTTTGCATTTTGGGATTTTGGATGAGGTGTACTCAGCCGTGTTTTCTTTTTTTGGGGGAAAACTATTGAGGGTGTGGCCTCACCAACGCTTTGTACAATTGCAACGACCTCCCTGTTCTAAAACAGCAGTCCTTTCACAAAAGACCACCTTGATGTTTGTCTTCTTAACCACTAGTTGGACCTGCCTGCTAAAGTTCTGTGATTTATGCACTAAAACACCTAGGTCTTCTCGACTTTCAGTTATGCCATCTTCTGGTGCGAGTTAAGAAATGTGACTGAGTCTGGGACCCCTCCTATGGCGTCAGTAAGCATTTTCTGACTGTCTTCTACAAACAGTGATATCAGTGCACTACAATCGTCAATTCACACAGCCATCCAAGGATTCAATACTGAGACAGAGGAGGATCTCTATACTGATCGTGAAATAATTCAATCACACTCCAGTGGGAACCTCCAAGAGGACCACAGCCTCGCTGTGGTTTGGAGGCAGGCCGGCCACAATGACCTGCACAGCAATGTTGGCTGGATTCAGGGTTTTATGCTTTGGCTCTTGGTGGGGTCACCCTTGCCAAACGGGTCAAGGAGGAGAAACCAGACCAAGTGTGATCCACTGGTCCTCCAGGTTCGATGATTCAGCTTAGGGCTAGCAATTAGTCAAATGAAACTGTTACAGAAACAACAATGAAGAATCCTCGACACCTGGATGCAACTGTATTCCTGAATCTCCAACTGAACTTGCACTGCTGACAGTAGCGAAAACCGAGGGGAAGCTACTGACATGATGAAGGAAGCCCCGAACACCGCCAAAGATGGGGGACCTGCATTGCTGCCCTAAAGATCAGCAGTGTAACAGACAGTACATACTCCAGTGTAAAACATCGATGTTCACAGTCATCAACCTGTGGTCAGGAAAGAGAAAAGCAAGCTAACTTCACCAGAGTCCTCCTTTGATGCAATAACTAACATACTGTATTGTTAGAGAGACAAGCACAAAATCTCACAGAAACACCCAATTCGGTTAGATGATATCGCTCTGTGTGAATGAATGGATGCAGGAATATCTGCATCACCTACACTATGACAGGTACTATCGTGTGGATAGTCAGAGGCTTTTTCCCAGGTCTAAAATGGCTAGCACGAGAGGGCACAGTTTTAAGGTACTTGGAAGGAGGTACAGAAGAGACGTCAGGGGTAAGTTGTTTTTTTTTGTTTTTTTTTTACACAGAGAGTGGTGAGTGCGTGAAATGGGCTGTCGGCGATGGTGGTGGAGGTGGATACGATAGGGTCTTTTAAGAGACTCCTGGACAGGTACATGGAGCTCGGAAAAATAGAGGGCTATGGGTAACCCTAGGTAATTTCTCAGGTAAGGACATGTTCGGCACAGCATTGTGGGCCAAAGGGCCTGTATTGTGCTGTAGGTTTTCTATGTTCTATCTATGTTCTAAACCAGTAGCCACTGGACTGACCAACATCAAATCCTCTCTTACTTCTATCAGCCTGACCTGAAACAAAGGTAGCAACAGAAACATTACTGCGAGAAAATCAATAGGAGCCACAAGGACCTTGCAAAGACAGCTTTTCTCAGATTACACCTCACAGACAAAAGGATACAAGAGAATCTGTGATGCTAGAAATCTTGAGCAACACACACACACACACACATAATGCTAGGGGAGCTCAGCAGGTCAGGTAGCATCTATGGAGGTGAATAAACAGCCAACGGTTTGGGCAGAAACCCTTCATCGGGACTATAAAACAAAGATTTGTAAATTGATTTGTCCTAGACATGGAACATAGAGCAGTATAGCACAGGAACAGGCTCTTCAGCCTGCAATGTTGTGCTGAACCAAATAAATCAGTAACCAAATGCCCAACTAAACTAAAAACCTCTCCCTACACAATGTCCACATCCTTTTCCTCACATTCATCTGTCATTTAAACATCTCTTCAAAGTCTCCAATATTTCTGCCTCTACCCCCACCCTAGGCAGCCTATTCCAGGCATCCTCCAAAACTTAGACCACTGACATTTTAACTGTGGAATAAAGGGGACAGTAGCAGCATAGACAGAAAATTATCCAGGTGACAAAGTAGTAATCAGGTGTCTTTCAGACTACACGTTTATGTTTTACCATACTTTTCTTCAAATTTTGAAAGAATTGCATGATAAAGGATATCATAGGTGCTGTCTGATTAGTGTGTTATAATCTGTAAATAGTACATGCAATTTGTTCTTATGAAGCAAGGCAACAGCACAATCTGAATGACCTTCTCTGAGGACCAGCTTTGGCCCTGCTCAACAAAGCTGCAAATCAGCAGTTAGTTAAAATTATATCTATAAGGATTTGATAAAAGATACTCCATATCAAGAGAAACATCATTACTTTAGTGCACTTCATGTCTCAGGTCAGCCCATAGCAAATTATTTTGAGGTACTCCCAAAGTGTAGTCACTAGTGTCTTATTCTCCTTCTTTGTCAATCCCTCAGGATGGACGATGACTTGTATCCACTTCTGTTTTATAGGTTCTGAGGTGACTAATCTGGGAAATGTACATTTGGACAGCTGGAGGCTGATGGGCTGGCTGTTTTTGAGACAGTGTTTATAGAGGGCATCTGTGTGCTGCATGGGCATAAACCAAATCGTGAATGGTGGTGGACAATTAAACAACTAACTTGAGAAGGAGGCTCCGTAAATATCCCCACTTTCAGTGAACGTTGAGGAAGTTCAGAACATCAATGCAGAAGAGTGGATGATCCATTTCCGCCTCCTCCAGTGATCCCCAGCGTAGCAGAGATCCCGTAAAAAGCCAGTGCTACAGGAACGCCTGCAGAAACTCCACAGACCTCATCTCTGGGAGACGAGAGGTCTTTGCTTGGAAGACTTATGAAGTTGTGTGTGTGGTGAAGTCAGAAGCCACAGGGCTGATTAACCTTCAGCCCAGGTCAGAGAACTCTAGCAAGCTGTTGTCTGTGGCCTGTGCCCCAGTAGGAGTGATGGGCTTTAGGAGACTTGGACTCCAGAACTTGCTGTGCCCCAGGGCCAAGCTGATTCAGTACAATTTCAACACAAATATCAGCTCTTGAACCAAAGTGAAAAACCTCAACAGTACCTCAGACTTAACTCCTTTCTGTTTCAAATTGCACTGTCATAGCATTTGTTTTGTTACGTAAACTGCTAATATAAGCTAAAGTTAACTTTGTCATTTTTATATTGTGCTCTCCTGCTGATCCAAAGTTTATAATATGGGTGTGTGCGTATGACAATAAACTTGAACTTGTAATTAATATCCGAACAGGAGAAGGATTGCAGATGAACAAGGGATTTAAGTGAGCTTGTGCAAGATCCGCAGAAGTTAGCAAGCAAGTGCCAGCAACTGGTTAGGAAGATGAATGGCATGCTGTTCTTTATTGCAGAGGTGTTGGAGTTCAGATAATGCAAGTATTGCTACACTTATACTGTGTGTTACAGTAGTGGGGCCACAGCTGAGTACAGTGCAGTTTTTGCTCCCCTTATTCATCAAGAGATACATTGGCTTTGGAGTCAGTCCAAAAGAAAATCACTAGACTAGACTAACTGTTGGGATGAAAAATTTAGAAATCACCAATGGTTAAAGAAATTAAATCTATATTCCTCAGAGTTTAGAAGAATGGAGAGTGATCTTACTGAAACATGTTAGGATCCTTGAGGGGGCATATCAAAGATGTTTCCATCAGTGGGAAAAACTCAAACGAGAGGACACAGATATAAGATTAAGGGATGGTTATTTAAAATTGAGGTGCTTTGGAACAACAGAAGATGGTTAAACTCTGGAATTCTCTATCCTGAGGCTGTAGAGGCTAACTCATTGTAAAGGAGGGACAATAAATATTGACTGTTTAGGAAGCTGAGGACCCCGGGGAACAGACTCAAAGGAGGCAAGGAGGCAGATGAGACCATTATACTGAATGGCTGAGTGACTGAGCAGCCTCCTCCTCGTCCTTTCATTGAATATTACGATCACTCAGTACCCAACCATCCACTTTCTGGGGTTCACCAAATTTAACCGAATCAGCCACATAAACATTGTGATTAGAAGAGGAGAAAAGGCTTTCTACCACTCACAAGGCACAAACCACTATTTTAGTGGAACATCCTCCCTGTTCGAATACCAATCAAACAGCGGAGGACCAAGTACAATAAGTTCTCCTACCCCTCCGAACCACACATTCTCACCATATCATTGATTCACTTCTCACCATATCCTCATATTGGAGAGGGTTGGCTCATTCAGCAAACTTCTGCAGACATACCACGGACAGCATTCTAACTGGCTGCATCACCATATGGGTGGGGGTGGGGAACTTCACAGGATCAGCAAAAAAAACGCAGAAAGTTGATAATTCAGCCAGCTCCATCATGGGCACTAGCCTTCCCAGTATTGAGGACATCTTCAAAAGCGATGTCTCAAAATGGCGCCATCTATCATTAAGGATCTCCTTCACCCAGAACATGCCCTCTTCTCATTGCTACCATTGAGGAGGAGATATAGGAGCCTGAAGACACACACTTAATGTTTCAGGAACAGCTTCTTCCCCTCTGCCTCAGATTTCTGAATGGACAATGAACCAATGTACACTAACTTGTCATTTCTTTTTACTCTCTTTTTCCACTACATAAATTAATTTTTATATATATTTATTGTAATTTATAGTTTTTTTATTACTTTGTATAACAATGAACTGCTGCCATAAAACATCAAATTTCATGACAAATGCCAGTGATATTAAACCTGATTTGTTTTCACCCGACAACTCTGGCAGGGTTTGCAAGACATTACTTATTAAAAAGTAACCTAATAGCGTGAATGACAGCGATGTTTCACTTCCAGATGAACTCAACGCCTTCTATGCCCGCCTTGAAAGGGAGAACACAACTACAGCTGTGAAGATCCCTGCTGCACCTGATGACCCTGTGATCCCTGTCTCTGAGGCCGATGTTAGACTGTCTTTAAAGAGAGTGAACCCTCACAAGGCAGAAGGTCCCGATGGAGTACCCGGTAAGGCTCTGAGAACCTGTGCCAACCAACTAGCAGGAGTACTCAAGGACATTTTCAACCTCTCACTGCTATGGGCAGAAGTCGCCACTTGCTTCAAAAAGGCAACAATTATACCAGTGCCAAAGAAGAATAATGTGGACTGCCTTAATGACTATCGCCCGGTAGCACTCATATCTCCTCACTGACGATCAACACTGTCACACCTCAGGGGTGTGAGCTTAGCCCACTGCTCTACTCCGTGTATATACACATGACTGTATGACTAGGCATAGCTCAAATACCATCTATAAATTTGCTGCCGATACAACCATTGTTGGTGGAATCCCAGGTAGTGGCAAGAGGGCACACAGGATATGCCAACTAGTGGAGTGGTGCCACAGCAACAACCTGGCACTCAACGTCAGTAAGACGAAAGAGCTGATTGTGGACTTCGGGAAGAGTAAGAGGAAGGAACACATACCAATCCTCATAGAGGGATCAGAAGTGGAGAGAGTGAGCAGTTTCAAGTTTCTGGGTGTCAAGATCTCTAAGGATCTAACCTGGTCCCAACATATTGATGCAGTTATAAAGAAGGCGAGACAGCGGCTATACTTTATTAGGAGTTTGAAGAGATTTGGCATGTCAACAAATACACTCAAAAACTTCTATAGATGTACCGTGGAGAGTGTACTGACAGGCTGCATCACTGTCTGGTATGGGGGGGGGGGGGGTGGGCTACTGCACAGGACCAAAAGTAGCTACAAAGGGTTGTAAATTTATTTGGCTTCATCTTGGATATGAGCCTACAAAGTACCCAGGACATCTTCAAGGAGCGGTGTCTCAGAAAGGCAGCATCCATTATTAAACACTTGAAGCACCCAAGGCATGCCCTTTTCTCACTGCAATACTCAAAACACGCTGGAGGAACTCAGCAGGTCGGTCGACCGATCTTTTCCACGGATACTGCCCGACCTGCTGAGTTCCTCCAGCGTGTTGTGAGTGTTGTTTTGACCCCAGCATTTGCAGAGTATTTTGTGTTTACTCTTTTCTCACTGTTACCATCAGGTAGGAGGTACAGAAGCCTGAAGGCACACACTCAGCCATTCAGGAACAGCTTCTGCCATCAGATTCCTAAGTGGACATTGAACCAGTGAATACTACCTCACTTTTTAAAAAATATATAGTATTTCTGTTTTTGCATGATTTTTAATCTATTCAATATACATACACTGTAACTGATTTAATTGTTTATTTTTTTTCTTCCATTTGTATATTATGTATTGCATTGAACTGCTGCTGCTAAGTTAACAATTTTCACGACACATACCAGTGATAATACCTGATTCTGATGTGAAACTGGCCCATGTGTGAAATATCTGGTCATATGTGTGAGTAATATGTTCATATGCACTATTGCAGAGGAGAATAGTTACTTTTTCATTTGCAGCATCTCTGTCGCTGTAGAATTGCCAACTGCTCATGGGTGAACCCCTGTATACTGACAGATATGTACCAACAGCATTTGACTGTGGTATGTTTTCATTCATCTCTTTGCTCCATGAGAACACCAGGCTGTTCTGGTGGCATATCCATGTTCTCCCTTGTGGCAGAACTCGAGCTGGAGACTGCACAGAAGAGGAAAGACATCGTGTGTGCATCCATGGCACATCACCTGATCTTGTGGGTGCGACGTGTGGATTATTGCCAAAGAAGTTCACACACCCTCTTTGTAAAGATCGTGGTTTGCTGGCTTCACACAGCCATCAGGAAAATGGAGACTACCTTGCTTCTTATCATCTCCTAGATTTGGAGATGCATCTTGATTCTGTGGACCCTTCTGAGAGTGAGAGACTGGAATTTAATAGGGCACACTAATTATTATGTGAGGAGATCCTGGAGTACTCCTATTAACTGTTTGGAGAGAGACATTTATCATTGATGGTTTGTTTGGAGAGAGGGAGACGGAGACGGAGACGGAGACGGAGGAAGATTAATGGTTGGACTGTCACTTTAAGGCATTGGAAGTAACTTTGGATTTCTACTGAGTTTGGAGTTGGAGACAGCACCGAGCAGCTTGAAGGTTGCTATGGTGACCGAAGGCAGATTGTTGATGTTACTTTCAAGGACTTGTTGCCTGCTTGTGCATTTCTTCACAGACAGAGGAAGGAGGGACTCTTTAAGTGACAGGTGATGCTCAGCCTGGTGAAATAAATGGGAGGTCAGATGATACAGACCTCAGACACATGATCTGGACACTGAATGAGCATTGTTGTGCCTGCAGAGAAAGTGGGTTTTGGAGGATCGATCAGGCGGATCGATCCAAATTGCTATTCCATCGGTGAAGGAGGGGTTGACTGGTGGGGAGTTGTCTATGTGTCCACCCTCGCCGGGGTGATAGCTCCACCACAGGAAAACCGGTCCCCCGGTTAAAGTCACAGTCGGTGACTTGTAAAGGATTTCGGAGGACGACGAGAAGATCGACAGCATCAGCTCACCTGAAGACTCAACTCACTCTCTCTCTCCATCACTACTCAACTAAATACCACGAACTGAACTGAACTTTACTCAACATCGTAAGACTGTATCTTTTTACCCCTAGACTTAAAGAAGCTTAGTTTTCATACATATATATTTCCACACTTACTGATTTAGTTACTTTTATATATAATCATTGCTAGCCTGTTTCATTTATCTATATTTATATTACTGTATTGCGTAGTTACTAATAAATATTTAGTAGTTTATAGCAATACGAGACTCCAAAGTGGTTTCTATTTCTGCTGGTTCTTTATCCCCGTCACCGGGTCCGTGACAATTAACTCTTGGTCTTCTATGTAACAGAATAAAGTTGACTAGGTACAGAAAAGTATCTTGATATCAAATCAAGCCATAATGAGATCTCAAGTGAGGGTAGAAGGGAGGAGATAAACTGCAATAAAAACAATGTATGACATCCATCTGGAGAAACCGTCACCTGATTTCCTGTATCTTGTGTCAGACTGCAGCCAGCAAATGCCTGTTTCTTCTTCCCTTCTCCACTTGAATTGTTGGACATCTAAGATATCTGTGTGTTAATTCCTTAATTTACTTTACTCTCAATCATCTGGATAAGACTATTTGATCTACAGACTTACAATCTCTTCTTATATTGGTTGTAGTGAGTAGCCTGGCACCTTCCTCATCCCTCCCACACACATTTGCAAAAAACTTCCCACTTGATATTCAACTTACTGATTTACTGATGAGAATGCTCATCATTGCATTTGGGACCTCTTTTTCAACTGCACCCTTTCTCTGTGACAGTATTTATCTGTGTTGCTGTTTAAAAGATATGGTGAATACCCAAAACAGGCCCTTTGACCCACCATAACCCATTTGTCCTCCTTCCCCTCCCCCACCTTCTTCCCTCCTTCCTTTGCAGTCCTGAAGAAGAGTTTTGGCCTGACACATTGGCTATTTATTCCCCTCCATAGATGCTGCCTGACCTGCTGAGTTCCTCCAGCATTGTGAGTGTGTTACGCAAGATTTCCAGTATCCGCAGAATCTCTTGTGCTTATGCCCATGCCAGACCTTCTACTCATGTGCCCACAATTGAAGCCAATCGAAGTGCCTCTGTGCTTTTTGAACACGCTGATTAAATCTGACTCACCAAGTCCTCTTGCAGCACAAGCCAACACAAAAGCCAAAGAGAGGCCATATAACAGAGCAAAAATTAATAGGAAGTTAAAGGATTGGGAAACTTTTGAAAACTAACAGAAGGCAACTAAAAAGTCATTAAGAAGGTAAAGATGCAATATGAAAGTAAGCTAGCCAATAATATTAAAGAGGATGCAATAAGTTTCTTCAGATATACAAAGTGTAAAAGAGAGGCAGGAGTGGCTATCGAACTGCTGGAAAATAATGCTGGACAGGTAGTAACGGGGGACAAGGGAATGGCAGACGAACTGATTAAGTCTTTTGCAACAGTTTTCACTGTGGAAGACACTAGCAGGATGGTTGAAGTTCCATGCGTCAGGGCTCATGAGTGAGTGAAGTTACCATAACTAGAGAGCAGGATCTTGGAAAACTGAAAGGCCTGAAGGTACACAAGTCATCTGGACCAGATGGTGTACACCCCAGAGTTCTGAAAAAGGTGGCTGAAGAGATTGTGGAGACATTAGTAATAATCTTTCAAGAATCATCTTGCCCGACAAATCTGTTGGAATTCGTTGAAGAAATAACAAGCAGGATAGACACAAAAAAAAAAAAAAAAAAAAAAATCGGTTGATGCTGTGTAGTTGGATTTTCAGAAGGCCTTTGACAAAGTTCCACACACGCGGCTGCTTAACAAGCTACAGCCCAGGTATTACAGGAAAGATTCCAGCACGGATAAAGCAGTGGCAGGTAGGCAGGAGGTAAAGAGTGGGAATAAAGGAAGCATTTTCTGGCTGGCTGCCGATGACCAGTGGTGTTCCACAGGGGTCTGTGTTGGGTCAAATTTCTTTTAAGTTACATTTCAATGATTTGGATAATGGAATTAATGGCTTTGTTGCAATGTTTGCATACGATATGAAGATAGGTGGAGGGGCAGGTAGTTTTGAGGAAGTAGAGAGGCTACAGAAGGACTTGGATAGATTAGGAGAATGGGAAAAGAAACGGCAGATGGAATACAATGTTGGGAACTGTATGGTCGTGCACTTTGGTAGAAGAAATGAAAAGGTTGTCTACATTCTAAATGGAGTGAAAATACAAAAATCTGAGGCGCAAGGGGATTTGGGAGTCCTTGTGCAGGATTCCCTAGAAGTTAATTTGCAGGCTGAGTCTGTGGTGCGGAAGGTAAATGCAATGTTAGCGTTTATTTCAAGAGAACTAGAATATGAAAGCAAAGATAAGCACAAGAGATTCTGTAGATGCTGGAAATCCTGAGTAACACACTACCAGTGCTGGAGGAACTCAGCAGATCAGGCAGCATCTATGGAGGGGAACAAATAGTCAATGTGTCAGGCCAAAACTCTTCTTCAGGACTGGAAAGGAAGGATGGAAAAAGCCAGAATCAGAAGGAGGGGGGAAGGGAAGGAGGACAAACCAGGAGGCGTGGATATGGAGGGTCAAAAGGCCTGTTTTGGCACTGTGTGACGATAAAGCACTGGTGAGGCCTCACTTGGAGCATTGTGAGCAGGTCTGGGCTCCTTCTCTTAGAAAGGATGTACTGACACTGGAGAGGGTTCAAAGGACATTCACAAAAATGATTCTAGGATTGAATGGCTTGTCATATGTCGAGAGTTTCATGGCTCTGGGCCTGTATTCACTGGAATTCAAACGTATAAGGAGTGACTTCACTGAAATCTATCGAATGGTGAAAAGCCTTGATAGAGCAGATGTGGGGAGGATGTTTCCTATGATGGGAAATTCCAAGACCAGAAGTCTCAGCCTCCGAATAGAGGGCGTCCTTTTAGAATGGAGATGAGGAGGAATAGAGAGAGTGGTGAATCTGTGCAGTCCAAGTCTTCATGTAAATTTAAGGCAGAGGTTGATAGATTCTTGATTGGTCAGGACATGAAGGGATACGGGGAGAGGTCAGGAGATTGGGGCTGAGAGGAAAATTGGATCACCCATGATGAAATTGTGGAGCAGACTCAACGGGCCAAATGGCCTAATTCTGCTTCTATGTCTTAGAGTCTTAAATTACTCTACGCATTAAAAAAAATCTGATTGCCTGGATCCCCTTTAAATCTCCTTCCTCTCACCTTCAAGATATGCCCTCTTGTTTTTGATATCATTGTTATGGGAAAAAGGTTTTTCCCCCCATCAATGCCTCTCATAATCTGGATTGATTTGTCCCATTGAAGCAGGGAAAGGATGGTAGAGTGAAGGAACCATGGTTGACAAGAGATGGGAAACAATTAGTCAACAGGAAGAACGAAACATACAGGAAGCAAGAATCAGATAGGGCTCCAGAGATTGCCAGGAAGGATCTTAAGAATAGAGTTAGGAGAGCTAGAAGGTGCATGAGAAGGGCTTGAGGAATTCTACATGTATGCGAAGAACAGGAGGATGACCAGAGGGAGGGAGGGCTGGTCAGGGATAGAAGAGGAAACATGCCTGGAGTTGGAGGACAGAGGGGAGTTTCTCAATGAATACTTTGCTTCAATATTCACCAGAGGGGAACCCTGATAAATGTGAGGAAAGTGTAAAGCTGGCCGATATGCTTCAACATGTCAATGCTAAGAAAAAGGATGTGCTGGAACTTTTGAAAAACATTAAGACAAGTAGGTTCACAAGATCACAAGACAAAGAAGTAGGCCATTCAGCCCATCGAGTCTGCTCCACCACGAGCTAAACTATTCTCCCATCTAGTTCCAATTTCCGGCTTTTTCCCCATATCCCTTGATACCCTGACTAATTAGATACCTATCAATCTCCTCCTTAAACACTCTCAATGATCGGGCCTCCACAGCTGTACGTGGCAACGAATTCCATAAATCCACAACCCTCAGGCTAAAAAAATTTCTCATCTCTGTTTTAAATGGGGACCCTCTAATTCTAAGACTGTGGCCTTTTGTCCTGGACTCACCCACCAAGGGAAACAGCCTTTCCACATCTACTCTGTCCAACCCTTTCAACGTTCAAAATGTTTCTATGAGATCCCCTCTCATTCCTCTATACTCTTATGAATACAGTCCAAGAGCTGACATACGCTCCTCATATGTTAGTCCCTGCATTCCAGGAATCATCCTCGTAAATCTTCTCTGAACTTTCTCCAACATCAGTACATCCCTTCTAAGATAGGGAGCCCAAAACTGCACACAGTATTCCAAATGAGGTCTCACCAGTGCCCCATAGAGCCTCATCAACACTTCCTTACTCTTATGCACTATTCCTCTTAAAATGAATGCCAACATAGCATTCACTTTCCTTACTGCCGATCCAACCCGGTAGTTAACCTTTAGGGTATCCTGCACGAGGACCCCCAAGTCCCTTTGCACTTCCAATTTTTGAATTTTCTCCCCAACTAAATAATCTGCCCGATTATTTCTTCTTCCAAAATGTACAACCGTACATTTCTCAACATTGTATCTCACCTGCCATTTCTTTGCCCACTCTCCTAAACTGACCGAGTCTGCAACCTTTCCGTTTCTTCAACATTTCCTGCTCCTCTACCCATCTTGGTGTCATCCACAGACTTAGCCACAAAACCATTTAATCCATAATCTAAATCATCGATATACATCGTAAAAAAAAAGCGGCCCCAACACCGACCGCTGCGGAACACCGCTAGTAACCGGCAACCAATCAGAATAGGATCCCTTTATTCCCACCCTTTGCTTTCTGCCTATCAGCCAATGCTCCACCCATTCCAATATATTTCCTGTAATTCCATGGGCTCTCATCTTACTAAGCAGCCTCTATGCGGCACCTTATCGAAGGCCTTTTGAAAATCCAAATAGACAACATCCACAGCCTCTCCCTTGATTTGAGATTACCTCAAAAAATTCCAATAGGTTGGTGAGGCAGGATCTTCCCTTCATGAAACCATACTGGCTTAGGCCTATCTTGTCATGCACCTCGAGGTATTTCATAACCTCGTCCTTGAGGATTGACTCTAATAACTTTCCAACTACCGATGTCAGACTAATAGGTCTGTAATTTTCTTTTTACTGCCTCTCTCCTTTCTTAAAAAGCGGAACTACATTTGCGATCTTCCAGCCCTCCGGAACCATGCCAAGATCTATTGATTCCTGGAAGATCATTTCCAATGCCTCCACAATCTCCAAAGCCATCTCCTTCAGAACCCATGGGTGCACTTCATCCGGTCCGGAAGACTTATCTATTCTAGGCCATTTAGCTTCCCAAGCACTTTCTCTCTAGTAATCTTGACTGTACCTTATTCTATTCCCTGATACCTCTGGCCATCAGGTATGTTGCTAATGTCTTCCACTGTGAAGACTGATGCAAAATACTCATTTAGTTCCTCTGCCATCTCTTTGTTACCCATTATAATTTCTCCAGTATCATTTTCAATCGGTCCTATATCTACCCGTGTCACTCTTTAACTCTTCATATATTTAAAAAAAACTCTTCGTATCCTTTTTTATGTTAATTGCCAACTTCCTTTCATAATTCATCTTTTCTTTCCTGATGACTTTCTTAGTTTCCTTCTGTGAGATTTTAAAAGTTGTCCAGTCCTCAGTTTTCCCACTAATTTTTGCTTCCTTGTACTCCATCTCTTTTGCTTTTATTTTAACCTTAACCTCTCTCGTTAGCCACATTTGTGCCATTTTTCCATTCATGATTTTCTTTTTTCTTAGAATATTTATCCTGCACTTTCCTTATTTCTTGTAGGAATTTCATCCAATTCTGCTCTACCGTCCCTCCATCTAGTTTACTTTTCCAATCGACTTGGGCCAGTTCCTCTCTCATACCACTGTAATTTCCCCTGTTCCACTGAAATATCGATACACCTGATGCCAGCTTCTCTTTTTCAAATTTGAAACTGAACTCAGTCATATTATGATCACTACTTCCAAGGAGTTCCATTACCTCCAGCTCCCTAATCGCCTCAGGTTCATTACACAGCACCCAATCCAAAACAGCCAATCCCCTGGTGGGCTTATGGTCAAGCTGCTCCAAAAAGCCATCCTGTAGGCATTCTACAAACTCCCTCTCCTGAGATCCATTACCTTCCTGACTTTCCCAATCCACTTTCATATTAAAATCCCCCATAATTATCTTGATATTTTCCTTCTGACACGCTTTTTCTATTTCCAGCTGTAACTTGTAGTCCACATCCCGGCTGCTGTTTGGAGGCCTGTATATAACTGCTATTCGTGTCTTTTTACCCTTGCCATTTCTTAACTCGACCCATAAGGATTCTATCTCTTCTGATCCTATGTCCCTTCTTTCTAGTGATTTGATATCGTTACTTACCATCAGGGGCCACGCCACCCCCTTTACCTTCCTATCTTTCCTATATACTGTGTATCCTTGGACATTCAGCTCCCAGTCACATCCATCATTTAGCCACGACTCGGTGATGGCCACAATGTCATATCTTTTAACCTGTAGCTGTACAACAAGGTCATCCACTTTATTTCTAATGCTGCATTAGGGTTTAAGTACAGTACATTTAGATCAGTATCTGTTACCAATTTTACTATATTGCTATCGCACAGCAAATTATCCTACCTATTCACCTGCCTGCTCTTCTTGTCATCTTTGCTGCACAGTATCTTTGACTTATTTCTATTTTCCTCTTCCTCGGCCCTAACACCCTGGTTTCCTTCCCCCTGCCAACTTAGTTTAAACCCTCCCTAACAGCTATATTAAACAATCCCGCTGGGATATTATTACCCTTTGAGCTCAGGTGTATCCCATCGTTTTTGTATGTCTGGGAACAGATGGGATGTACCACACGTTATCATGAGAAACAAGGGAAGAGGTTGCTGCTCCTTTATTGATAATCTAAATGTCCAGTTGTACCAGAAGATTGGAGGATGGCAAATGTTATTCCTTTGTTTAAGAAGTCAGTGGGCAATTTATTGGAGAAAATTCTTAAAGAGAGGATTTGTGAGCATTTGAAGCAACATAGTCTAATTAGGGACAGTCAGCATGGCTTTATAGTCATAGTCATACTTTATTGATCCCCGGGGAAATTGGTTTTCGTTACAGTTGCTCCATAAATAATAAATAGTAATAGAACCATAAATAGTTAAATAGCAATATGTAAATTATGCCAGTAAATTATGAAATAAGTCCAGGATCAGCCTATTGGCTCAGGATGTCTGACCCTCCAAGGGAGGAGTTGTAAAGTTTGATGGCCACCGGCAGGAATGACTTCCTATGACGCTCTGTGTTGCATCTCGGTGGAATGAGTCTCTGGCTGAATGTACTCCTGTGCCCAACCAGTACATTATGTAGTGGATGGGAGACATTGACCAAGATGGCATGCAACTTAGACAGCATACTCTTTTCAGACACCACTGTCAGAGAGTCCAGTTCCGTCCCCACAACGTCACTGGCCTTACGGATGAGTTTGTTGATTCTGTTGCTGTCTGCTACCCTCAGCCTGCTGCCCCAGCACACAACAGCAAACATGATAGCACTGGCCACCACAGACTCGTCGAACATCCTCAGCATCGTCCGGCAGATGTTAAAGGACCTCAGTCTCCTCAGGAAATAGAGTCAGCTCTGACCCTTCTTACAGACAGCCTCAGTGTTCTTTGACCAGTCCAGTTTATTGTTAATTCGTATCCCCAGGTATTTGTAATCCTCCACCATGTCCACACTGACCCCCTGGATGGAAACGGGGGTCACCAGTACCTTAGCTCTCCTCAGGTCTACCACCAGCTCCTTAGTCTTTTTCACATTAAGCTGTAGATAATTCTGCTCACACCATGAGACAAAGTTTCCTACCGTAGCCCTGTACTCAGCCTCATCTCCCCTGCTGATGCATCCAACTATGGCAGAGTCATCCGAAAACTTCTGAAGATGACAAGACTCCGTGCAATAGTTGAAATTCGAGGTGTAAATGGTGCAAGTTATGAGGGCAAGTTGTGCCTCATGAGCCTGAATAAATTTTTTGAGGTAGTGGCAAAACAATTTGATGAAGGTAGAGTGGCAGATATGGTGTATATGAATTAGTAAGGTGATTGACTAGGTTTCATTCAGAAAGTCGGGAGGCATGGGATGCAGGGAAAACTGACTGTGTGGATTCAGAATTGGCTTTACAAAGAGAGGGTGGTAGTAGATGGACCATATTCTGTCTGGAGGAACATGACTGGTGGTGCTTCACAGGAATCTATGCTGGTACCCCTGATCTTTGACCTTTATAAATTACTTGGATGGGGAAGTAGAGGAGTGTGTTAGTAAGTTTGCAGATGACATAAGGGTTGGTAGTGCAGATTACCACGGGACATTGATGAAATGTGGACAGAGGCTGAGAAGTGGCAGATGGAGTTCAATCTGACGTAGCCATAGCCATAGCCTTTTATTGGAAAGGAGAGATGCTTCAAAGGGATCAAAACAAGTAAACAGCATGTTTATCCCAGTCTCCATCTCCAACCACCCAGTCAGTCCATTTTGGATTCCATATGCCTTAATCTCTGGGTCAGCCTACCATGTAGGACCCCCTCAGAAAATCTAAAGCTAGTGAGACAGGATTTCGCTCAGACAAAGCCATAAGACATAGGAATAGGAATAGAATGAGGCCATTCGGCCCACTGAGTGTACTCCATCATTCCATCATGACTGATCTGTTATCTCTCTCAACCCCATTGTTCTGCCTTTTGCCCATAATCTTTGATGGCCTAACTAATCAAGAACCAACCAACCACTTTTTTAAATATACCCATAGACTTGGCCTCCATAGCTGTCTGTGGCAAGGAATACCACCTTCTGGCTAAAGAAATTCCTTCTCATCTCTGATCTAAATGCATGTCCTTCTAGTCTGAGGCTGTGGTCCTAGATTCCCTTACTACAGGAAACATCTTCTGCATGTCCATTCTGTTTAGGCCTTTCAATATTTGATGATTTCAATAAGAGCCCTCCCCCATTCTTCTAAACTCCAGTAAGTACAGGCTCAGAGCCATTAAACACTCCTCATTCGTTAATTAGGAATGGCCACGCCAACCACTCCCAATGAACATTGCCTTACCAAATGCACACAAATCCTGTCCCTTAAAAATTTCTCCAGTATTTCCCTACACCGGTCGAGAGTTGCCTGGCTTATCCCCACTGTGCTTCTTAAGTAAGGGAATAACATTTGCAATCCTCCAATCTGTTTGTACCTCGCTGGATCCCATAAAGATGTGAACTTTTCTGTCAGAGACCCAGTTATCTCTTCGTTTCCTGCAGCCACCTGGGAAAGCTCTTGTCTGGCCCTAGAGATTTCTCTGGGCCTCCAGTGGCAAAGTCAAAACACCTATGTGTGAATTCCAAGTTCATCTTTTAGATATTAACCAGCTAAATCCTGTTTCAAACATCTTTTAAACCAGTTTTTTTTTTAAAAGGAGTCCAATTTCGCACTGTGAGAATTGGTGTAATTCTATTTCTAGGGTGTGTCTGGGAATCATGGTAACACAGCTGTTGACAAAATGAAGGAAATGCATAAAAGGTTATGGTCAGAGAAACAGAGGTTACTTAATTGTTAAGAAATGCTTTGAAGGGATTGAAACAGTTAAATAACATGATCCAGCCTGGTCTCTGCCCATATAAACTGGGATGGTAGAGAGGTGAACAAAAATGCCCTGGCTGTGGTTCAAGACATGAAGAGTAAACACCATGGATACCTTCTGCAGTGTAACTGCTGATTTCCAGGAATCTCTGCTGACTTCCGCAGGTAAGAGAAGGACCATATGGTAGCCACTGCATGTTTGATGTTAAGTGAGGATCAGGATCAGGATCAAATGCATCAGCCTGTACAATTGATTGGCCTAAAGAAATCAGGCTTCATAATAAAGCAATTGACTGAATGCCTTCCGGGTAACTAGGGAAGGGCAGAAATTCCTTCCTTAGTAATCTATCCATATGCTAAAAACAACCCTTGTAAACATTCAAGGTGAGCAGGGCAGACTAATTATTAGCCCTTTCAAAGCACAAGTCCTAGCTTTCTTTGTAATAAAATAAAAGTTGATTAGATACCGAAAAGCATCCCAGTATCACAGAGCCAGGCAAGTGTGAGGCGTCACTACGTTAAAGGAGAGAAGGGAGGGTACAAATTGGCATAAAAACTGTGCACTACATCCCGACTTGAAGAAATCAGGGTGTAGGCTGGTTGCTGGAGGCATGTTTAACATCTCCAATTCCAATGAAGGCCTCACATTTTGCCTCGGAGGCTCTGGGCTCTGGCTCACCTGGCAGGCTGGGGCCGCACCCCTTCAGACAAGCTGCTGTTTCCCCCAAGGCCTTAAGAGATCTGTTCCAGCTTTCCAGCCTGTGGGTGTTATAATTAAGTAGCTGAGAGTGCCTTGCAAATCCAGAGACAAATACGTATTAGAAATATATCTGCAACTGAAGTACAGTGTTTCTCTTGCTGCTTTAGTATTTCAGAGCACAGAGAATCTGAACTCAAATCCTGCCAAAACGCATTGCAAATTTGATTCAGTCTTACAATTCTGCAAATAAAACTCTGGAGTTTCCCTAAATAACCTTGAAGCTTTTAGATAATCAAAAAGCCTAATAGTTCACCAATATATTTTAGGGACGGACAGCAGCGTCCCCACTCTCATTGGACCCGTAAATGACTTCACTCCCAACATTACGATTAATCTTCACGTCCTCTAACTGCAGAGCAAGGTAATTTGGTAAAAAAAATAGCTTCTGAAATACTTGAAACTGCAGCAGTTTAAGAGATTGTTGTGTTCTTTTATTATAGTTCAACCACCTCATGATTACTTGTATTGAAGTTAGCTCTTCAGTTTCCAAATTCTTAAATTAGTTGAAATTCTAGAATCCCAAGTTGTGACTGGGGCATGTTATCCTTCTTATGAATTCTCCTAAGGCCTTCTATCCATTTAATTTTCTCCACAGCCCATGTACTCACTAATTTGAATCTTTTAATAGCAAAAACCAGGAAAGTGGAGTGATTATCCAAGAGGCAGGGAGGGGTCTCTGACTGCTATTACACTGAGTCATTCAGATCAGAACTTTCTAGGCTTGATCCCAATTAGTGTTAATGAAATCGATTTCAGAGTAATAATGCTGTAGTTTTCTTGATATATTTGGCTGAGTGAAAGGAAATTAAGTGGAAACCATGTTCTGTTCAATGTCAAATGATCCATTTGGCATATCAGTGCATGAACATCATGAAGGTGCAAAATACAAACAAATTCTGTAAACACTCAGTAGGTCAGGCAGCACGTGTGAAAGAGATCAAAGTTCAAAGTAAAATTATTATCGAAGTCCATAAATGTCACCATATACAAACCCCGAGGTTCATTTTCCTGTGGGCATTCACAGTAAGTACAAAGAAGCACCATAGAATCAATGAAAGACCACACACAACAGGATGGACAAACAATGTGCAAAAGACAAATTGTAAAAATACTAAAGAAAAAAAAACTAAGCAATATCAAAAAAATCAGCAAAAATATATTTTTGAAAAATTACATTTTACAATACGAAAGGCGCATACATTTTCCCAGTTTGAATTCTTTTTAAGACCATAAGATATAGGAGCAGAGTTAGGCCACTTGGCCCATCGAGTCTGCTCCGCCATTTCATCATGGCTGATCTATTTTTCCCTCTCAGCCCCAATCTCCTGTCTTCTGCCCATATTCCATAAAAACCCTGACCAATGAAGAATCTATCAAGCTCTGCCTTAAATATACATAAAGACTTGGCCTCCACAGCTGCTTGTGGCAATAAATTCCACAGACTCACCCCTCTCTGGCTAAAAGAATTCCCCCTCCTCTTCATTCTAAAAGGATGTCCCTGTATTCTGAGGCTGCGTCCTCCGGTCTTAGACTCTCCCACCACAGGAAACATCCTTTCCACATCCACTCTATCAAGGCCTTTCACCATTCGATAGGTTTCAATGATGTCACCCCTCATTCTTCTGAATTCCAGTGAATACAGGCCCAGAGCCATCAAACACTCTTCATATGACAAACTATTCAATCCTGGAATAATTTTTGTGAACCTTTGAACTCTCTCCAATTTCAGCACATCCTTTCTCAGATAAGGGGCTCAAAACTGCTCACAATATTTCAAGAGAGGCCTCACCAATGCTTTAAAAGCCTCAATATTACATCCTTGCTTTTATATTCTAGTCCTCTTGAAATGAAAGCTAACATTGCATTTGCCTTCCTCACCACAAACTGAACCTGTAAATTAACCTTTAGGGAATCCTGCACAAGGACTCCCAAGTCCCTTTGCACCTCAGATTTTTGTATTTTCTCTCCATTTAGAACAGTCATCCCTTTCATTTCTTCTGCCAAAGTACATGACCATACACTTCCCAATGCTGTATTCCATCTGGCACCTCTTGCCCATTCTCCTAATCTGTCTAAGTCCTTCTGTAGCCTAACTTCCTCAAAACCACCTGGCCCTCCACCTATCTTCGTATCATCTGCAAACTTTTCAACAAAGCCATCAATTCCATCATCTAAATCATTAACATACAACATAAAAAGAATCAGTCCCAACAAAGATTCTTGTGGAACACCACTAGTCATTGGAAGCCAACCAGAAAAGGCTCCCTTTATTCCCACGCTTTGCCTCCTGCCAATCAGCCACTGCTTTATCCGTGCTGGAATATTCCCTGTAATACCATGGGCTCCTAGCTTGGTAAGCAGCCTCATACGTGGCACCTTGTCAAAGGCCTTCAGAAAATCCAAATACACCGATTCTCCTTTGTCTATGCTGCATGTATTTCTTCAAAAAGTTCTAACTATTTATCAGACAAGATTTTCCCTTGAGGAAATCATACTGACTACAGCTTATTTTATCAAGTGCCTCCAAGTACTCCAAACAACATCCTTAAAGATTGACTGTAACATCTTCCCAACACTGAGGTTAGACTAACTGGCCTATAATTCCCTTTCTTCTGCCTCTCTCCCTTCTGGAAGAGTGGAGTGACATTTGCAATTTCCAGTCTTCCAAAACCATTCCGGAAACTAGTGATTCTTGAAAAATCATCACTAATGCCTCCAGGATCTCTTCAGCCACATTTTTTTAGAACCCTGGGTGATACACCATCTGGTCCAGGTGACTTATCTACTTTCAGATCTTTGTTTCCCCAAGAACCTTCTCCCTAGTTTGGTAACTTCACAACTTCATGACCCCTGACACATGGAACTTCCACCATACAGCTATTGTCTTCCACAGTGAAGACTGATGCAAAACTCAGACTTCAGTTCTTTGTGGTGGTGAGACCCACTCCCGGTGGCTCACACCAGACCAGGGACGTGGCCTAGAAGACGAGCGCGCCTTCAGGGTTCCGAGGTTTCGCGGCCCTGCGGACAGGCTGGTTCTAAGCCAGTGCTGCTGAATGGAGCGTTGCGGGAGAATACAGGTAGTCAGGAAGAGTGGGTCAGCTGTCAAAAGCTCTGTACTCAGTGAATCATGTGCTCTCTCTCTCTCTCTCTCTCTCTCTCTCTCTCTCGTTGGTGGAGTAAGCATTGTTGCCACGCATCTGGGCAGAGAACTCAGGCAAAATAAGCGGCACAACAGACTTTTAACACCATAAATCAGAGAGTTGGTTTGTTATGCCTCCCCTCTTGCTATGAAAGGGGACACCTGTTTCTCTTTATTCGGGAGAGAGAGTGCCTGTGGGATGTCAAACTGTTGAGGGAACGATTTGCTGTACTGCAGATCATGGTCTCTATTGGGGCTTTGTTGCTTGCTTGGTGGGTGGAGGGTACTGATGCTTCTTGAGGAGGTGGGTGGATGAGGGAAGGTTGTTACTTTGCTGTGCCTGTGCATGGGAGGGGTGGGGGGGGGGTTGGGTTCTAATGTTTTAACTGTCACTCATTCTTTGGGGCACTCTTGTTTTCATAGGTGTTTGTGAAGAAGAATTTCAGGATGTATATTTCATACATTTGACATTAAATGGAACTATTGAACTCTCAAAAATACTTATTCAGTTTGTCCACCATTACTACCTGTCCAGCATCGTTTACCAGCGGTCCGATATCCACTCTCACCTCTCTTTACGCTTTATGCATCCGAAGAAACTTTTGGTATTATTAACTATTAACGGTTTCTATTTCCACAGATGCTGCCTTATTTGTATTTATTGCATTATTTCAGATTTCCAACATCTGTATTTTTAAAAATTTTCACGAAGACCAAATTGATCTTTTTTTTAAATATTTGATTTTATGGTAAAGGATTATTTCAACTGTGACACCTTCCCGGACAATGGGGCACCACTAGTCACTGAACTCGAATCACAAAAACACTTTCCACTATCACCAACTGTTCACTATTTCCAAACCTTTCGTGGATCTTGAAATGGTCAAATGGTACAAAAGCTTACATTTCGAGATTGAAGATTGTTTAAGGTAGGTTTCAGTACACAAGGGTAAAGGAGAACAAAATAATTGTTACCGTGGATCTGATGCAGCACAACAACAGCAATAAGATAATGAACATAATAATAATTAAAGAACACAATAAATATAAATACATCACAGAGCTTATATATGTCCATAAAGTGACACTAGGCACAGGAGTGTCTGTACATCAGGTGACTGACAGGAAATGATAAAGTAGCGGTGGTTCGAGGTATGGAATCTCATGTTTCGAGCAATAAACTTGCTTGCCCTTCATTACCGAGTAATTGTGGATCTCACTGAGATGCAAGGTTAGACTGTCACTGAAACACTCAGTATATACAAACCTGTTCAATGTATTTTGGTGAGCATTACTTCAGCTCTATTGGCTGCAGTGCTGACTAGCCACCATCAATAGTTGGCAGCACCCCAAGTTTAAACTTGCAGAATAGAGCTTCTCCTAAGCATATGCATTTTGCACAGAGGCCTTAACTGTTTAGACATAATGCAATTCAGTACAAGAAGTATCGGTATGAATGTTCCCTCTAGGCTCTAGGCTGTTTGGGAGATGAGGGGGTTGACATTTAGCTAGGAAATCTTTGAGAGCCTTCCTCATATTCTCCCCTTCTTCATATGAGTCCATAAGACATAGGGGCAGAATTAGGCCATTCAGCCCATCAACTCTACTCCACTTTTCCAGCATGGCTGATTTATTACCCCTCAGTCTCATTCTCCTGCCTTCCTTGCATAACCTTTTGACACTCTGACTAGTCAAGAACCTATCAACCTCCAGAGCCATCTGTGACAATGAATTCCACAGATTCACTACCCTGTAGCTAAAGAAATTCCTCCTTATTTGTTCTAAATGGATGTCCCTCAATTCTGGGACTGTGCCTCTGATCCTAGCCTCACCTCTACAGGAAACATCCTCCCCACATCCATTCTATCTATCTTGGGCCTTTCAATATTTAACAGGTTTCAATGAGATCCACTGCACAGCAAGTACAGTCCCAGAGCCATCAAACACTCTCATATGTTAATCCTTTCATTTCCTGAATCATTCTCATGAAGCTCCTCTGGACCCTCTCCAATGCCAACAGATCTCTCCTTTGAGTCCTCAGACTGTAATCCCCAGTGCTCAGGTTGCAGGCTTGCATGCTGTGCATCCTCTGGACAGGCTGCTGTTTGCGTTTGGCAAGTCTGTGAAGCATGCAACACACTGTGATGTAGTCTCCACTGCTGAAATACAGGGAGTGTACTGCTAGGCATCTCCATAGTGATGCAATCAACAGAATCACATGTTTTAAGCAACCGGAATGATTCTGATATTTGTTGTATTCATACTCAGTTACCGAGTTGACTAAAAGAGCCAACAAAGTAAAGGATCCATATCTCCAACCATTGCTGGCTCTGAAAATGTCCAGCAGTGCGTCGCACCTTCATGACCCAGGGAGCATTGTAATGACTATCAAGAAATTGTTCTGATTATCCACAAACAGCTGTCTCTTTTTCAGTCAAAGATCTCAGGATATTGTACTGGTACAAGTGCACTCAAATCCCAGTGCTTGAGATGTTGATTTCTTCTCACAGATCAACGCCAAGAAAACAGATTGAGGGCCTCAGCAACTGGAGAACTTGAAAGTCCATTTTGTGCTGTGATGGGCAGTCAATTAAGGCACATAACATAGATCTGTGTTGCTGTCTGGATATCGACAATCACCTTCACCTTATTCTGAGAAAGAGAATTTCAGGCACAAAAAAAGGCCAAATGTTGTCCTGCTGATTGTGGCTGTCTTTGAAAATGTGAACCTGCAAATCCATTGTTCTTCAGGCAGACAGGTAGAACGTGACATCTCCTGACCCTCTGAGAATACGTTATTTACAGATACCTCCTGCCCCAAGCTTCCAAGTGGCCTAAACCAAACCTCCCAAAGTACCTATCACAATGAGTAACCGAGTACTGCTGCCAGCAGTATCAACACTGGAACACCTATTGAAAATATTACTCTGACATACTCTGTTAACAATGGAAGCTGCCTGAGCTACCCCGAGGCCTCTGTTGAAATAGGGAGACTGCCTTAAATAAAGGTAAAAGGTGAGAAACTGTCAGTTTGAGAGACTATTCCACAAAGGACATTGAGCTCCAATTTACAGTGGTGTAGGTGGAAACATGGTATGCAATGCATTAGAGACACAAGACATTCTGCAGATGCTGAAAGTTTTAAGCAACACACACAAAATGATGTTGAACTTAGCAGGTCAGGCAGCACAAGGCCATAAGAATGAGGCTATTTGGCCCAATGAGTCTGCTCTGTCACTCCATCCAGGCTGATCCATCTCCCTCTCGGCCCCAGTCTCCTGCCTTCTCCCCAATTCCCTTCATGCCCTGACCAATCACAAATCTATCAACCTTTGCCTTAAATATGTGTAAAGACTTGGCCTGATTCACCACTCTCAGGCTAAAGAAATTCCTGGCAACATACACAAACTGCTGGAGGAACTCAGTAGGGCAGGCAGCTTCTATAGAAAAAATACAGTTAATGTTTTGGGCCGAAACCCTTCGGCAGATTTTCTCTTGTTTAAAGAAATTCCTCCACACCTCGTTCTAAAAGGACCCCCTCTATTCTGAGGCTGTGCCCTCTGGTCTTAGACTGTTCCATCATAGGAAACATCCTCTCCACATCCACTATCAAGGCCTTTCAACATTCAATAGATTTCAATGAGGTCACCCCACATTCTTCTAAATTCCAATGAACACAGGCCCAGAGCCGTCAAACCCCCTTCATATGACAAGCCATTCAATCCTGGAGTCATTTTCGTACTAGCAGTAGTCATAGTCATACTTTATTGATCCCGAGGGAAATTGGTTTTCGTCACAGTTGCACCAGAAATAATTAAATACTAATAAAACCATAAATATTTAAATAGTAATATGTAAATTATGCCAGTAAATTATGAAATAAGTCCAGGACCAGTCTATTGGCTCAGGGTGTCTGACTCTCCAAGGGAGGAGTTGTAAAGTTTGATGGCCACAGGCAGGAATGACTTCCTATGACGCTCTGTGTTGCATCTCGGTGGAATGAGTCTCTGGCTGAATGTACTCCTGTGCCCACCCAGTACATTATGTAGTGGATGGGAGACATTGACCAAGATGGCATGCAACTTAGACAGCATCCTCTTTTCAGACACCACTGTCAGAGAGTCCAGTTCCGTCCCCACAACATCACTGGCCTTACGAATGAGTTTGTTGATTCTGTTGCTGTCTGCTACCCTCAACCTGCTGCCCCAGCACACAACAGCAAACATGACAGCACAGGCCACCACAGACTCATAGAACATCCTCAGCATTGTATAGGAGGTGCAGGAGCATACCAGGAACCCACGGGACATATCTATCCTGCGCCTTGTGAACTATTCCCAGAAATTTCAGCCATCTCTGCTCTGCTGTCATCCCAACCAGTATCCTCCTCCAATCCACCTGGGCAAGCTCCTCTCTCATGCCTCTGTAATTCCCTTTATCCCACTGCGATACTGATACATGTGACTTCTGCTTCTCCCAATCCACTTACATATTGAAGTCCCCCATTACAATTGTGTTATTACTTATTACGTGCCTTTTCCTCTCCCTTTGCAATCTCAACCCCACATCTTGGCTACTATTTGGAGGCCTATATATAATTCCCATAATGGTTTTTTTCACTCTTCCAATTTCTTAACTCCACCCACAAAGGTTCAGCATTCTCTGACTCTAGGCCACCTCTTTCTAAAACTATAATTCCATCTCTTACCAACAGAGCCACACCACCGCCTATGCCTTCCTTCCTGTCCTTTCGATACAAAGTATATCCTTTGATGTTGAGCTCCCAACTATGGCCTTCTTTCAGCCACGACTCTGTGATGCCCACGACGTCATAACAACCAATCTCTAATTGCGCCACAAGTTAGTCCACCTGTTTCCGGATGATACGCACATTTAAATATAGTACCTGCTCTTGCCTTCTTCGCCCTTTTGAATTTTACCTCTGTGGTACAATTTAACTCTTTGCTCTGTCTGCTTTTGTACCCAATCATTGGCTTGTCCTTCCTTGCATTCATGTTACACCCATCATCTACTTGTAAACCTGCTGGCTCATCCTCAGCTCTGTCTCCCTGTCATACTAGTTTAATATGACCAAGTGGTTAAGGCGTTCGTCTAGTGATTTGAAGGTCACTAGTCGAGCCTTGGCTGAGGCAGCGTGTGTGTCCTTGATCAAGGCACTTAACCACACATTGCTCTGCGACAACACTGGTGCAAAGCTGCATGGGTCCTAATGCCCTTCCCTTGAACAACATCGGTGTCGTGGAGAGGGGAGACTTGCAGCATGGGCAACTGCCGGTCTTCCATACAACCTTGCCCAGGTCTGCGCCCTGGAAACCCTCCAAGGTGCAAATTCATGGTCTCATGAGACTAACGATGCCTATATATATTAGTTTAATCCACTCCCAACAGCTCTAGTAAATCTGCCTGTAAGAATATTGGCCGTCCTCAGAATCATCACTTTTGTACAGACCCCTCCTGCCCCAGAACAGGTCCCAATGATCCAAAAATCTGAATCCCTGTCCCCTGCTCCAATTCTTCAGCCATGCATTTATCCTCCACCTCATTCTATTCCTATCCTCACTGTCACATGGGACAGGTAGCAATCCCGAGATTACCACCCTTGAGGTCTTGCTTCTCAGCTTCCTTCCCAATTCCCTTTATTCTTATTTCAGGACCTCCTCCCTTTTTCTTCCTATGTCATTGGTACCAATATGTACCATGACTTCTGGCTGTTTACCCTCCCTTTTCAGGATATTGTGGACGCGCTGAGAAACATTGTGGACCCTGGCACCTGGGAGGCAAACTACCATCCGTGTCCACAGAATCGCCTATCTGTCCCCTGACTATAGAGTCCCCTATCACTGCTGCCATCCTCTTCCTTTCCCTGCCCTTCTGAGCCACAGGGCCAGACTCTGTGCCAGAGGCAGGGCTACTGTTGCTTCCCCCAGGTAGGTTGTCACCCCCAACAGTACTCAAAATGGAGAACTCATTGTTGAGGGGGACAGCTACAGGAATGCCCTCCATTATCTGACGTTCCCCCTTCCCTCTCCTGACAGTCACCCATTTATCTGACTCCTGTAGCCATCGGGGTGAATACCTCCCTGTAGCTCCTGTCGATCACTGCTTCACTTTCCCTAACAAGCCGAAGGTCATCGAGCTGCAGCTCCAGTTCCCTAACTCGGTCTCTAAGGAGCAGCATCTCCATGCACCTGGTGCAGATGTGGCCAACAGGGAGGCTGGGAGTCTCCCAGGAATCGCACATCTGACACCCAGAACAGAACATTGGCTCTGCAGACATACCCCTAGTCTCTCTAGAGTTAAATAAGAAATAAGGAATGAACTTACCTAGACTCGTGCCTGTTTTTGCTGAAGCCCTGTGGAGCCAAAGCCTTCCTACTCTGACTCAAGACTTCTCTGATGACGACTGCTCTGCTAGGCGGTACTTCTCTTTTATAGAGACTGGGTCTCCTGTCAAAACCCTTTGCTGGACCTGCGCGGGAACACACCTGTTGCATCTGTGCGGTACTCCAATCAACAACACCCGTTGGAGAACTTTCTATCACACTCTTTTCAAGCTCTTTGTCACACTCCAGCCAGTCCCAGCCACTCTGTCCATACACCACGTTCCCTAACAGCACTGCGGGTGTACCTACACCTCAGGGACTGCAGCGGTTCAAGAGGGCGGCCCATCACCACCTTCTCAAGGGCAACTAGGTTTAGCCATCGACACCCACGTCCTGTAAATGAATAAATAAAATTAATCCTAGCCACGGTTCATCCACACAAATTAGGACATGGACAATTAGTTATGGAGCTGAACTAGAGTTGATTGTAGCCATCACTGGTTCATAGGCCTGGCACTGCAGAACAGTTTTAGAACACTGGCTCCCTCTACTGGGCTTTAGTGGTACATCACATTACATAGAACATCTGCCATTATCTGCACACACTACCACTTACTCAATCATACAACATAGAGACCTTTGTGATTTTACTGATGTTTTGTTTCTGTCTTAAAAATTATTCAGATATGGAAATACATGCCAAAATAGTAGTGCATACAAGATCTGTGGCAATTTCCTGTCAATCACCTTATGCCCAGACACTCCTGTGCCGAGTGTCACTTTATGGACATACAATCAATCCACGTATATAAACTATCTTATGTATTTATACTCATTGTGTTTTTTTTATTATTGTGTTCTCTATCTTATTGTGTTTTTTTTGTGTTGCATTGGATCCGGAGTAACAATTATTTTGATCTGCTTTACACTTGTGTACTGGAAATGAAGTTAAACAATCTTGAATCTTTAATTTCATCCAGGGCCAAAGTCAGTGATTTTCACAATTTTTCCAGCAACCTTCTGGTCAAAATGTAATCTTTCTCAAATACCCTTTAAACTTCCTGCCCCACACCTTGCAACATGACCTCTGGTTTCAGATACTTCCCCAATGTCGAAAGGTACCTTGAAAGTTAGATAACCAGACTTGCAGGTCTGCATGTTCCTGTTAAAGTAAAGGAGCAGGAGACCCTGGACAGTGAGGAGTTTGAGGATCTGGTCAGGGAAAGTTCAAGTTGAAGTTTAATTGTCATTCAACTATACATGAATATCCATGAATACGGCCAAACAAAATGGCGGTTCTCCAGAGCCAAGATGCAAAAAGTGCCAACAGTCAAACCCAACACAAGGCTCATATAGCAATAAATAAGATAGTGAGCACATATATAATACAGTCACACAAAAAATATAATTGTAGACAGAGTCCATGAATATTGCGGCAGTCGAATACAATACGGCTTGTCTTCTGCAGAGCGAACATCGGGGGGGGCGGGGACAACATCAACTCCAGTTTGGAGACCAGACTATGCTGCCTCTGATGGCATGGGTCAGGTACAGGTACGGGAATTGTGTAAATTCCTGGAATATAGGAGGTGCAGGAGCATACCAGGAACCCACGGTCCTTGAATTTCCGTTATCTCACGTTTAAGAGCCTTCCATATATATGCCAGGTGTTCCTTTGCCCACAAACAACATCCTCCAATTTAAAATTGCAAGATCCTAATACCATCCACATTTTGTCCCCATCGAAGCCTTTTGCACTATGACAGTCCAAATCTATATCGTGAACATAATCCCTTTCAGAAAACATTTTTGTAAATCTTTAATGGACCTTCATATCCTTCCTATGATCTGAACACACTACTGCAGCTATGGATGAACCAGCATTGGTTAAAAGTTCAGCGTAATTTCCCTGTTTTTTGTTCAAGTTTAAGTGTCCTGTCATCCAGCCAAACACGTGTATACAGCTAAATGAAACATTGTTCCTCCGGGGCCAAGGTGCAAGACATCGTATATTTATCCAAATGTTCACAGCTCATTCATTCTTTTATGCCTTTATTAATAAAACCCCAAACTGCTTATCAACATTTCAATGATCTCCCTGCTTCTGCAATAATTTTAGAACAGTATATTGTATTCCCTATAGTGTTTCTCTTTACCTACCAAAAAACATCACCTTACATCTCTCTAGCATGCATTTCCCCATTTATGCATCTGTGAATCAGCACACTGTTCACAATACAGTGAATTCCGGTTAATTGGGGTATATTGGGCCCAGTACACTTTGACCTAATTAAGTGGCTGCCTCAATTAACCAAAGTTTCATGGAAATAGTTAGAAATTGTTAAAAAGATATAAAAAAGACAAACTACCATTTAACTGAGTAAAAGAAATTATATATTGAAATGAAATACAGAACAAATTAGAACACTACCAATGCTACTACAATACTACAAACCTGTATTAGTTCCTAATGGTCATAGACAAAGGAATTCAACCAGTCTAGGCCGCCGTGTTCTTTTGATTGACTGTAAATGAACAAAATCAGCGCAGACACTCAGTGCAGATAATGGACAGCCTTCAATGCCTTCTTGTACGAAAGAGTCAAAAATCACTGCTTTTTAATTTAGTGTCCATCAGCCCAAATGATTAACTTAACAAAAGCACACATAACTGATGCAACAGTTTGCTCTGAGCATGGTGTAGTGTCCAACAGCCACTCCACCGCATACAATTGACACTAGTTTGAAACTGTTACAGCAATCGTCTTCTGTCCTAATTAAATGGCATAGTGTCCCAAATAAACAAAGGGAATCCCAGCTATTTTCTCAATTCAAGTTTGTTCTTTAAGAGTTGTGCAAATAAGTGGCTGCTCCAATTAACAGACAGCCCAATTACCAGAATCCAATATATTTCTGAATTTACATAATTGCATATTTAGAAATAGTAAGCTGCAATGTTTAGACACTAATATAGATAGTGAAAACAATGGCCCCAACAACAAACCCAGAGAAAGTTGTTATTTAGCAAACACAGCCATTCACCATCACCCCCTATGTGTGTTACGTAGCAAATGCATACCCCTGCTGTCCATGCCCCTTTCATGCCCTGTAGTTTAACCTCAGTAAGGACTTTAATAAGGTCACACATGGTCGTCTGCTATGGAAAGTTAGGTCACACAGGATCCAGGGAAAGCTCGCTAGTTGGCTTGATGACAGGAATCAGAAGGTGATGGCGGAATATTGTTTTCCAGACTAGAGACCACTGACTAGTGATGTTGCCTGGGACCTGTGCTACTTGTCACCTGCATCAATGATATGGATAAGAATGTACGTTTGTGGATGACACTGAAGTACGTGCTGTCGGTGACAATTCAGAACTCCAGAGGAACGTTGATCAGCTGGGCAATGGACACTGGAGTTTCATTCAAGTGTTGCTTTGGGAAGACAAATCAGGGTAGGATTTCCACAGTGAAAGGTAGAGCCTTGAGGTATTCTGCAGAACAGAGTGTCCAAGGAGTGAAAGTACTGATTTCCAGAAAGTGGTATTGCAGGAAGAGAGAGTGGAGAAAAAGGCTTTTGGCACACTGGTTTTCATCAGTATAGAAGCTGGGATTTATGCTGCAGTTGTACAGAATATTGCCAAGGCCACAGCTGGGATATTGTGATCAGTTTTGGTCACCCTGAAATAAGAATAAGACTATTAAGCTGGAAAGAGTGCAGAGGAGAATTAGCAACATTGCTGGGACTTGAGGAACTAAGTTATGGAAAGAAGTTGAACAGCTTAGGACTTTATTTATTGGCACATAGGAGAATGATTGGTGATGTTATAGAGATGTATAAAATCAGGGCAGGCATAGATAGTGTGGATGCACACAGTCTTTTTCGCAGGATTGGCAAACTAAAAACTAGAGGACATACATTTAAGGTGAGAGGTTTAATAGGAACTTGAGGGACAATTTTTGAACCCAGAGGGAGGTTTGTATATGTAATGAGCTGCCAGAAGTGGTTAATGCAGGTACATGAACGACATTTGAAAGCCACTTGGGCAAATACATGGATAGGAAGGATTCCAAAACTTTTTTATGCCACAGACTCTGACCCTTAACCGAGGGGTCGGTAAAGCCCAGGTTGGGAACCCCAGGTACGGGCCAAATGCGACTAGTTTAGATGGAAACCTTAGTCAGCACGGACCAGTTGGACTGAAGGGCCTGTTTCCATGGTGAATAACTGAGTAACAGAAAGTTGGTGAAGTTGTTGGTAGTGAGGATGGTATACTTAACTTACGGGACAACAGAAGTGGTACAATAGTTTGGTTAGCAAAGCTGAAACCATGGCTCCATCAACCTTCCATGTCCTAAAGACATGTGGGTTGACAGAATAATTGGCCACTATCAGTTATCCCTCGTGTTGAGATGAGAGTCAGAATCTGGAAGGAATTGTCAGAAATTCGGTGAGAATAGGTCACTGTGGATTCATCAGAATCAGAACCAGGTTTGATATCACTGGCAGCAGCGCATTGTAATGCATGATAATATAAACCACTGAATTACAGTAGCTAAGTTAGTGCAATTGGGCTGAAATGACCCCCGTCAATGTTACAAAATAAGGTTTCAGAAACAAATGGGCTACTTTCCTTCATTAGCCAGGGCACAGAATATGAAAAAAAACAGGGAGGATATGGTCACAGCGTGTGCATTCTGGTCACCACCCTGAAAGAAAGTTATGATTACACTGAGTATACAATATTATGAAGGGCACATGTAACAGATTGTAGATGATGTGGAATATGGCCTTGTGAGAGCAGGGGGGTTACACTCCAACCTTATAAAACTTTGGTCAGACCTCAGCAGGGTCCTGCATGCACCAGCAGGGTCGAGGGCAGCTTAGATGGACTCTTAGCCTCACAATCTAACTCCAATCACAAGCGAGAGAAAATCTCCAGATGCTGGAAATCCAAGCAATACACACAAAATACTGGAGGAACTTAGCAGGCCAGGCAGCATCTATGGAAGAGAGTACAGCCGCCATTTTGGGTCGAGACCCTTCAGCAGGACTGAAGAGAAAAAGACGAGGAGTCAGAATAAGAGGTGGGGGGAGAGGAGGAAGAAATACCAGGTGATAGGTGAAACTGGAAGGGGTAGGGATGAAGTAAAGAGCTGGGAATTTGATAAGTGAAGATACAGGGTTGCCCATCACCTCCGTCTGGTGCTCCTCCCCCTTTTCTTTCATTCATCATGGCATTCTGTCCTTTCCTGCGGGATTCCTCCTTCTCCAGCCCTGTATCTTCTTCACCAATCGACTTCCCAGCTCTTCACTTCACCATTCTCCCCTCCCAGTTTCACTTCATGTTTCTTCCTCCCCTCCCCCCACCTTCTTACTGCAACTCCTCAGCTCCCTCCCCACCACCCCCCAGACCTGATGAAGAGTCGCAGCCCAAAACGTCAACTGGTTTTACTCTTTTCCATAGATGCTGCCTGGCCTGCTAGGTTCCTCCACCATTGTGTGTGTTTTGCCATGATCTTGTACTTTATGGTTTACCAACACTGCACTTTTTTGTAGGTTTTACACTTTACTCTGCATTGTTGTTTTATCTTATTCTAGATCAGTGCACTAAGTAATGATTTGACCTGTATGAACAGCATTTAAGGTAGGCTGTATCAACTGCCCCTTCCAAAAGCTCCCTTTTGGAAAGTACTATAGGGCTGTTAAAACAAAAAACAACTTCATGCCTTCTTAAAAGTTTCTTCCCCCAGGCAAATAATCTGATTAGACATACTAGTTAACCCACCTCCACCCTCTCTACCTACCCCTGAGTCAATGTGTTCACTGTAAACACTTTAAACCACTTTTTATAATGTCGTTTACATTGAAAATACATGCTGGTATTTATGAATTTATGCACATTTTATTCCATACCCATGCTTCAACCTCTAACGTAATTTTATATCATTCTTTGTTCTGTGTAATTGCTGAATATTTTTGTTTTGTTGCTTGCCATGCCAACACACCACAGCAAATTCCTGATGCATGTAATTGTATATGGGGAATAGAGCTGATGAGCACTAACACCATCAGCATGATATCACACACTCAATGCTGGAGGAACTCAGCAGGTTAGGCAACATCGATGGAAGTGAATGAACTCTCGACATTTCGGGCCAAGATTCTCCACCAGTTCTGCATTATTTAACAGACAGAAGATTCTGGAACTCCAGCAAAAGAAGCATCATGACCTTCAAGCAACACACATCAAAGTTGCTGGTGAACACAGCAGGTCAGGCAGCATCTCTAGGAAGAAGTACAGTCGACGTTTCAGGCCGAGACCCTTCGTCAGGACTAACTGAAAGAAGAGCTAGTAAGAGATTTGAAAGTGGAAGGGGGAGGGGGAGATCCAAAATGACAGGAGAAGACAGGAGGGGGAGGGATGGAGCCAAGAGCTGGACAGGTGATTGGCAAAGGGGATATGAGAGGATCATGGGACAGGAGGTCCAGGAAGAAAGACAAGGAGGTGGGGGGGGGGCCCAGAGGATGGGCAAGGGGTATATTCAGAGGGACAGAGGGAGAAAAAGGAGAGTGAGAAGGAGAGTGGCTATTTGAAGCCACACTCAGGTTGGAGGAGGGTTGGAGCCAAGAGCTGGACAGGTGATAGGCAAAAGGGATACGAGAGAATCATGGGACAGGAGGTCCGGGAAGACCCATGACCTTCACTAGTGTTCAAGAAGGCAACTCATCTTTTCATCGGCAGTGAAGAACAAATAAGTTCTGGCCCTTTCCTTGCCATCAACAAACATTTTTTGAATAAATATTTAACTATTTCCACTCCAGTTAGTTACTGGTCAGTTGAGTTGATGCTTCTTTAGATTCTACTGCAGACTTGAGGCGTAGTACAGGGAGAGGAGATTTGATTAAGGAATACAAAACCATGAGGGTTAATACAGGAAAAATGTAAATAAGGTTGAAAGAGTGCAGTGAAAATTCACAAGGATGTTGCTGGGTCTGGAGGACAAGAGTTAAAAGGAAAATTGAATATGCTAGGACTGTATTCCTTAGAACATAGAAGATTGAAGGGAGATTTTATAGGTGTATAAAATTATGCGTGATATAGATAGGGAAAATTCTAGCAGGCTTTTTCCCACTGGGGTTGGGTGGGACTACAACCAGAGGTCATGGGTTAAGGGTGAAAGGTGAAAAGTTTATGGAGAAGATGAGGGGGAACTTCTTCACTCAGAGGGTGGTGAGAGTGTGGAACGAGCTGCCAACGCAAGTGGTGCATGCAGGTTTGATTTCAATGTTTAAGTGAAGTTTGGATAGATACATGGATAGTGAAGGTATGGAGGGCTATGGTCCCAGTGCAGGTCGATGGGAGTAGGCAGTTTAAATGGTTCAGCATGGACTAGATGGGCCGAAGGACCTGTCTCTAGGCTGTCCTTTTCTATGACTCTGCCCTGCGTACATCAGAGGCAAAAGTGAAAGACTGCAGAGATAAAGACAATGAAGGGTGGTCCTGTGATGCAGAGGAGCAGCTGTGGCATTACTTTGAGTCAGTGGATTGGCAGTGTTCAAGGACTTAACTGTGGATCTGAATGAATACGCCATGGTTGTCACGGACTTTATAAAAACAGTAGTAGACGAGCATGTCCCTACAAAAATCAATCAGTCTTCCCCAGCCAGCCCTGCATGGACCATGAGATCCACAATCTTCTGCGGGTCAGATCAGAAGCTTTCAAGAATGATGACCAAGAAAGTTACGAGAAGTCCAGGTACGAGCACCGGAAAGCCATTTCACGGGCAAAGTGGCAATTCCAGACTAAATCAAATCAATGAAGGATGCTCGACAGTTGTGGCAGTGATTATAAGATTGAATTCATCCTGCAGTTTGAGAGGGAGAAAGACAAGTTACATGTATCAGTATCACAATGGAATCAAGGGGATTACAGAAGCATGAGTGAGGAGCTTGTCCAAGTAGATTGGAGGAGGATACTGGGGGGGGGGGGGGGGGGAGAGATGATGGCACAGCAGAGATGGCTGAAGTTTCTAGGAATAGTTCACAAGGTGCAGAATAGATATGTCCCACAGAAGAAGTTATTCTCAAACTGCGGGGCTAGGTAACCATGGCCGACAAGGGATGTTAAGGACTGCATAAAAACCAAGGAAAGAGCATATAAGTTATCAAAAGTGAGTGGGAAGCTTTTAAAATCCAATAAAAGGCAACTAAAGATCTATAAGAAGGGAAAAGATGAAATATGAGGGCAGACTAGCCAATAATGTAAAGCAAGATACCAAATGTTTTTCAGTTATATAAAAAGTAAAAGGGAGGTGAGAGATGATATTGGACCACTGGAAAATGATGCTGGTGAGGTAGTAATCAGGGATAAAGAAATGGCAGATGAACTTAGTGTGTACTTTGCATGTCTTCATTATGGAAGACACTAGCAGTGTGCTAGAGGTCCGTGAGTGTCAGGGACCAGGACTGAGTTCCATTGCTGTTACAAAGGAAAAATGCTAGGCAAGCTCAAAGGTCTTAAGGTGAATAAGTCACCTGGGCCAGATGGATTCAGAGTCCTGAGAAATATTGCTGAAGAGATAACTGATGCAAAAATATTGAATTTTAAATGAAGAAAAAAAACACTACACTATATAAAAAAAAGAAAAAAAAATGGGACTGGGCAGTCCATTTTGAGGATATGACCAAAAAAAAAAAAAAAAACTTTTTGATCAAATCTAAAACTTCGAGAAAAAAAATATTGGGAGTAATAAATCAAATTAAATGAAAATATTGAATAAAAGGTCGCCAGATTTGCTCAAATTTAAAGGATGTATCAAATGTCTGACTTATTTTCTCTAAACTTAAACAGGACATAATGGAGGAAAGCCAATAAAAGACAGCAGGTGGATTAGAATCCTTCCACCTCAGTAAAATGGCTCTCCAAGCCAATAAAGTCAAAAAGGCTATCACACATTGAGCGGAAACAGGAATATTTCCTGCTTCCAATGGGATAATCCCAAAAATTGTTTTTTCTTTCCTCTTTATGAACTGATAAGAGGAGAATTGTTTTCATTTTTTTTATTATATATTTTATACTAACTGAACAATATGTATGAATTTGAAAATGTCTATCTTAATCTCGGTTTGTATTGTTATTGATAGATATAAGATAATTCTCCTCTTGTTTGTATTTATGTTCCTTTTAAATCAATAAAAAGATTAATAAAAAACAAGAAAAAAAAAGAGATAACTGATGCATTGGCCATGATCTTTCTGGAACTGGAAAGATTGCAAATGTCACTCCACTCTTTAAGAAGGGAGGAAGACAAAAGAAAGGACATTTTAGGGCAGTTAGCCTAACCTCAGTGGTTGGGAAAATGTTGGAGTCTATCATTAAGGATGAGGTTTTGGGGCACTTGGAGACTAATGATAAAATAAGTCAAAGTCAGCATGGTTTCTGTAAAGGGAAATTTTGCCTGGCAAATCTGTTAAGAGTTCTTCGAGGAAGTAGCAAGCAGGGTGGACAAAGGAGAGGCAGTGGATGTCATTTACTTGGATTTTCAGAAGGCATTTGATAAGGTGCCACACATGAAGCTGCTTAACAAGATAAAATCCCATGACATTACAGGAAAGATACTATCATGGATAGAGGAATAGCTGACAGGAGGCAGCGAGTGGGAATAAAAAGGGCTGGTTCTGGTTGGCTGCCAGTGACTAGTGGTGTTCCTCAGGGGTCAGTATTGGGACCGTTACTTTTCACATTGTTTGTCAGTGATTTAGATAGTGGAATTGATGGCTTAGTGGCAAAGTTTGCAGATGAGGCAAAGACAGGTGGGGGGGATAGGTAGTGCTAAGGAAGCAATGTGATTGCAGCAGGACTTAGACAAATTGGAAGAATGGGCAAAAAAGTGGCAGATGGAATACAGTGTTGGGAAATGTATGATAATGCATTTTGGTAAAAGGAACAATAGTGCGGACTGTTATCTAAATGGGGGAGAAGATTCAAACATCAGAGGTGCAGAGGAACTTTGGAGTCCTCATGCAAGACTCCCAGAAGGTTAATTTACAGGTTGAGTCTGTGGTAAAGAAGGCAAATACAATGTTGACATTTATTTCAAGGGAAATAGAATATAAAAGTAAGGAGATAATGCTGAATCTTTATAAAACACTAGTCAGACCACACTTGGAGTATTGTTAACAGTTTTGGGTCCCTTATCTCAGAGAGTCATTGGAGAGAGTCCAGAGGAGGCTCATAAGGATTCTGGGAATGAAGAGGTTAACATACGAGGAGTGTTTGGTAGCTTTGGGTCTGTACTCACTGGAATGCAGGGGGATCTCATTGAAACCTACCGAATGTTGAGAGGACTAGATAGGATTGATGTGGGGAGGATGTTTCCTATGGTGGGGGTGTCCAGAACTAGAGGGCACGGCTTCAAAATTGAGGGTCAACTTTTTAGAACAGAGTCAAGGAGGAATTGTTTCAGTCAAAGAATGGTGGATCTGTGGAACGCTCTGCTACAGACTGCGGTGGAGGCCAAGTCCGCAAGTATATTTAAGGTGAAAGTTGATAGTTTCCTGATTGGTTGGGGCATCAGAGGATGTGGTGAGAGGGCAGGTGTACGGGGTTGAGTGGGAGCTGGGATCAGCCATGAAGGGATGGTGGAGCAGACTAGATGGGCTGAATGGCCTAATTCTGCTCCTTGTCTTATGCTTAAATGCTTTTAGCTCTTATAAAGGAAAATAAAGTGACATAGGCAACAGTAGGGCTTTGCTTCCAGGTGAGCTCAATGCCTTTTGTGTTCACGCTGACCGTCAAATTATGGAGGCACCATCACGAACCCCAACAGCCCCCATTGATCCTGTCAGGCTGATCATGAAGGTTGATCCTTCATGAGGGTGAACCCACGAAAAGCTTCCCGCCATATTCTGAAGAAATGTACTGATGAACTTGCTCAGTGTTCACGGAGATCTTTAACCCTCCGCTTCAGTAGTCTGAGGTAGCCGCCTGTTTCAAGCAGGTTTCAAACATGGTAACCTGCCTCAGTGACTATTGTCCAGTAGCACTCGCATCCACAGTGCAGAAGTGTTTTGAGAGGTTGGTGATGAAACATGTCAACTCCTGACTGAGAAGTGACTTGATTTTGTTCTGGTTTGCCCATCGGTACCACTGGTCCACAGTAACTGCCATATCAGAGGCTTTCCACACCACACTGTTACATCTGTACAGCAAAGATAAACCACAACCTGGCATTCAATAGCATCATCCCCTTAAGCTCCAAGACCTTGGCCTCAATACCTCCTTGTCCAGTTTGATCCTGGATTTCCTCATTTGCAGACTCGTCAGTTTGGATTGGTAACATCTCCTCCACAGTCTCCATCAGCTCTGATGCACCGCAAGGCTGTGTGTTTAGCCCCCGCTCTGCTCGGTTTACACCAACGGCTCCAACGCAGACTGAAGCTTGCTGATGACACCTCTGTCGTTGGCCAAGTCAAAGGCGGTGACGAATCAGTGTGTGGGAGGAAGACTGAAACATGGCGGAGTGGTGACACAGCAACAACTTCTTACCTCATGTCAACAAGACCAAGGAGCTGGTTATTGACCTCAGGAGGAGGAAACCAGAGGAACATGAACCAGCCCTCATCAGGAGATCGGAGGTGGAGAGAGTCAGCAACTTTAAATTCCTGTGTTATCAGTTCAGAGGACCCATCCTGGGACCAGCACGTACTCTAAGTGCCATTATGAAGAAAGCACGGCAGCACCTCTACTTCCCTAGGAGTTGGTGAAGATCCTGTCTGACAGCTAAAATGTGGACAAACTTCTATAGATGCTTGGTGCAGAGACTAGTAACTGGTTGCATCACGGCCCAGTCTGGAAACACCAACGCCCTTGAATGGAAAATTCTACAAAAAGTAGTGGATATGGTCCAGCCTATCGTGTGTAAAGCCCTCTCCACCACTGAGCACATCTACAGGGAGCACTGTTGTAGAAAAGCAGCGTCCATCACCAAGGATCCCCACCACCTAGGTCATGGCTCTCTTCACTGCTGCTATCAGGATGATGATACAGGAGCCCCAGGACTCACACCACCAGGTTCAGGAGCAGTTATTACCCCTCAACCATCAGATTCTTGAACCAAATGGATAACTTCACTCATCCCATTACTGAAATAAGACCATAAGACACAGGATGGTCTCATTTCAGTGATGGGGCAAGTACTTCTACAACCTAGGGGCTCACTTTCAAGAAATCTTCATCTCCAGTTCTTGATATTTGTTGTTTACTTATTATTATTATTTATTTATGCTTGTATTTGAGCAGCATTTTGCCTTTGTACCCTGGTTAAACACCCAGGTGACACACACTTTCATTCTTATTATTCTATTATGGATTTATTGAGCATGCCCACAAGAAAGTGAATCTCTGGGTTGTACATGGTGACGCTGTCCTTTGACAATACATTTACCTTGAACTTTGAACTGTAAGTGACTGGTATCACAACTCTTCTGCCTCGAGAGGTGCTGTTCATTTTGTATACAGTTTGATTTGTACAAATGCAACGCCATGGGTCACATTTCTACTGTTATGCTGTAGACATTTTATCCAAGCAGATTCCTGCAAAAGCAGTGTGTCCTGCGGGTAGACCGTTTTGGTTTCAGCTCAAGGAGACATGGTGATCAACTCAGGGTGGTGGGATCAGAAGGTTCTAGAGAGATTTGTGAGGGACAGTAGTCTGGGCTGGGGTCTTTTGGCAAGAGCTGCAGAGCAGGACACCAGAGAATGCCACTGGGAGGAGCGTTTCTGTTGTAAGGAACGTTTTGCGAAGATGAATGGCTCCAAGGAGGAAGGGCCAACCCTCCTGAGAGAGAGCCAGTTTGTTCAAGATGGACTTTGAGGGAATTTTGTAGCGTGGTGGGTGCTTTCACGCAGAGTGTGGGTCCAGCACATGAGTAAGAGATACACTCCCGAATATTTCAGTATGAAGTCCACCAGTTATGTGCAGATTGGACTGGTTTAAACTGTGATGGGCCCTTCTCTTTTCTTTTGTCCTATCAACTGTTTGATAAAGCTAAAATTGGTAAATATATTTTATCATTTTATGCAGTGTACAATCTGCTATTTCTTCCCGACTGATAATTGTGTCTGGCCAGTATTTGCACAGCATTTGCTCCCATTGAGACTCCGTTAATTGGAACATCACCACATTCCTGTTCGGCTGAACCCCAAATCATACCGACCCAAGACGTATATTACTTATGAAAGGTGGCTTTCCCACCACTGAGTTGCACGGCTGTTAGCAGAGTTTGTACATGAGCCCTGCGGAGAGGGCTACACAAACTTCACTTCCTGTGCCTATTAATTTGGATTTTGACTTGAAGCACAACAGTAGAAAAACATCCATCTTCATCCACTCTTTATTTGCCCTTGAAACAGCAATTGTTGAGAGTCTTAAGCTTCTCAATATTGGTAAACATTTAGTCCATGCACTTCCAAATTTACAAAGTGTATTTATTATCAGAGAACGTACGAATTCTACTACTTTGAGGTTTGCTTGTTTACAGTAAGTTGCAAAGCAAGGAATTCGAAAGAACCCAATTTAAAAAAGACCGACCCCCAATGCGCACAGAGAAAGAGGGGGAAAAAAAAAAGCACAAAACAAATGAAACATCCCCATTTCCTTCACTGCGCAAGTCTAGGGAACACGACCTCTGGCCCCGCCAAACTCGCGAGATTGAGATGCTGTTGATCCCACCCCAAACCTCGGTTTGCGTGGATGCTGTGTGATTTGCTACCCTGTTACAAATTAATGCCACAAAATAACAGACACTACACTGCATGCGGTTAAAGTAATTATGTTTATGAATCTTAACTGAAGGGTTAGTAAATAATAACAAAAACAAAAGGGTCCATTCTAATTAAACAGTCAAATGTGCACAAGTTGGAGCTCATCTTGAACCTCTGTCACTCACACGCTGGGCCCTCTGTCAACATGAAAACACACACCACCTTCCAAATGTCGCTCGCAATCCATCTCAAACAAACGGGTCTCCCACTGGATTGTATGCTACGACCGGTTCTCCCCAGTGTCTTCTCTCTTCTTCTCCTCTTGAACAAAATCCCCAAGACCAGTCTCATTGTCCCTCACCAAGGAAACTTCCCGCTAATTGGATGGCACACGTTCCACATCATCCCTCATCTTCAACAATAACCCAAACAGGCTGAAAGCAGAACAGCAGCTCTTACAGAATTGCTAAATGGAATACCTACAGCGTAACAGTAGAGATGTGAACCAGGGCATTACACAAACCATATAAACAATAGAAGCAAGCAGCAACAACGACAGCATTTTGAACCAAATTGCGTCTTTAGATCCAAATCCCTGGAGCAGCCTGGGATAGGCCCAAGGCCTTGGTATTCAGTTCACATTAGCGGGGCAAATCGCTGCAAAGTTTGCAGACATGAAGCACAGCAGCTGGGGGTGGGGGGGGGGGCGGGGGAGGGAAGTCTCACAGCCTTAGCGTTGGTGAAAGACTATCCCAGACTATCTGGGTTGGCTTTTAAATTGTCTAAACCTTACTCTAGGACCCAGGCCCCACCACTGGCAAATCACTGCAGGCCTACATTTCTCTGAAGAAGCCATTCTCAACCTCTCAATTTGGCTTGGCACTAGGGTTGCCAACTGTCTTGTATTAGCCGGGACATCCTATATATTGGGCAAAATTGGTTTGTCTGATACAGGACCGCCCTTGTCCCATGTTTCCCTGCTAAGGTAGAGCGTTCCTGTGAAACCGTTTGTAAGCCGAAATGGCGTAAAGTGCAAAAGCGATTACCGTTAATTTATATGGGGAAAAACTTTTGAGCGTTCCCAGACCCAAAAAATAACCTACTAAAATCATACCAATAACAAATAAAACGGAAAATAACACTAACATATAGTAAAAGCAGGAGTGATATGATAAATACACAGCCTATATAATGTAGAAATGATGTATGTATAGTGTATCAGAATCAGGAAGATTAAGCCAAAACCGATTTGTAGAAAAAACAGGCACGTACGCGCATGCGCACACAGGTGCCCGCGCAAGGCTTCATGGTCGTGGTAGTCTTTCTCAGGGTAAACACAAGTGTCCCGTATTTGACTGCTACTTTTGTCCCTTATTTGGGAGGGAGAAAGTTGGCAACCCTACTCGGTGCCCAGAGTGATCAAACCTCGCCCGACTCTCGATACCCTGCCTTCTCAGTCTATCTGAGCTGGCATTTCGATTGTCCAAACAGCACATTGTACCTTGCAGTAGTGCTCGGGCCTCAGCGTGGCAAATTGCTCCAGGCTAGAACACAGCACCCAGTGACTCACTTCAAACCTTTACCTTGCTGCCTAAGAAGCCATTCTTGACTGTTCAATTCAGCTCAGCCCAGAGCAATCCACCTTGCACCCAGTTTAGTTGGACAGGCATTGGCCTTCGTCTGCCCCATCTTCTCCCTTCCGAATCGGTCGCTCCAACCAGCACGACTCCATCTGCACGTGTCGATTTTCCAGCACACATCCTGTGAATTTGCTTTGCCTTCTCTCGCTTCTTTGCTGCTTACAGTGATAGTTTACCATAATTTACTTTGAAGAAAGTGTTATTAATAACAGTTTTAATCAGATTCTTTTGCTTTTGAACTACCAGTGATGGTGTCGCACATCTTTGGTAGCGCCACCTTAAACGGGAACTTTGAAGGAAATATGTTCATCACTATTAAGCTACGGTTGTGCTATGGGTTTGCTCTAGTCCGCAGCACAGCTATAGAACGTTGCATGTATGTATTACCTTGTTTAAACTTGAGTATGAAAATAATTGATAATAATGGTATATTCAGGCTTGTGACGACTCTGTATTAACTTAACTTTTACTTAAGTTTTTCCCTGAACTTTCTGCAGTTTCACAAAGTTTTCTCATTAAAAACCATGAAGAAAGCTGCCAGCTTGGATGATTTTTGAGAAGGTATTTAACTCCCGGCCTAGCTTTGTACACAATGCAGTGCGAGGGCAGTAGAATGATTTTCTATAAATATCAAGCCTCATTATCCAATACATGCAAACTGAAAATAAAATAAATCGTAAAACAATTCCATCAAAGTGAATTTTTTATTCCACAAGTTTTTTTTGTTTCTGAATTAATTTCCATTACCAGAACTGCTGTAACGGGGGAAGTCAACTCCGATCAGCAAACTGTGTATTCTTCGTTAATCAAACAGGGTAGGGAAATGTTGGCTTCCTGCTGAGGCAGTGTGACTCCCTGACCCACTGGGCATGTTTCTTGGTGCAATGGCTCCCTCTCCTGGAACAAACTGGCTTTGCTGCTCATATCATTGCAAACTGATGCTTGTCAATTACAGGGGAAGTAACCTGTGCAGGAGAGATTTTAAAGTGGAAAAGCCACTGTACTGGGACAGTTCCTCTCTCTTGACGTCAGAGGTCCGGGTCCAGTGGTACGTGGAGCCACCACAAACTGGGGACATCCTTAGCTGCAGTGGATGACCATGATTTACTAATTCTGTACCCTGTCATGCCCTTCGTTCTCTACAAAGCTTTGCCTGGCCATTGGATCTCACTGGAGCTGACTTCACGTGTTAGGACAAGCATGTCCCTATCTCACTGGGGTATGAGGCACACCAGCTACCCTTGTGAAAATTTTTGCACGATTAACGTGGTGCTGATTTGCACAGTGTGGAGGTACCTGACTAACTTATTAGTCTCATTAGCAAAGGTTGATTGCAAACACAAACCAGCTGACTTTATTAATTCCCTTCTTCCTGTGAATACTTTGCTGGACGGTGAAGACTGTCTAACCCATTATGCCATGCCATGGGAATGTGTGATATGAGACTTATGTTGCATGTAAACTATACTGTCTCTGCTCTGGAAGCATGTGATGGTGTACAGACAGTTTCACTGTGTCTAACACATGTTCTGGGAGTGTGTGATGGGAAAATATAGAGGGCGCTTTACTCCGTGTCTAACCCTGCAAGTGTGTGGTGGGAGAATGCAGCGGGAGCTTCATACACAGATACAATAGGGTCCTTTAAGAGACACTTAGATAGATACATGGAGCTTAAAAAAGGGCTATGGGGTAGGGAAATTCTAGGCAGTTTCTAGAGCAAGTTACCTGGTTGTGGGCCAAAGGGCCTGTAATGATTTCTATGTTCTAAGTCTCATATCATTCTGTACTCCACTATTAAGTCACCCTCACCCTCCTTCACTCCAGAGAGAAAAATCCATCTTGTGCAACCTCTCCTCATATGACAGACAAATAACATATCATAATTAGACATTTGCGAAAACTTGGCATATCTAAAATTTGTATAGATCTGTGGTGGAGAGTATATTGACTGGTTGCATCACAGTCTGGTATGGAAACACCAATGCCCTTGAATGGAAAGCCTACAAAAGGCAGTGGATGTACCCCATCCACCACCAGTAAAGTCCTCCCCACCATTGGGCACATCTACATGAACCTCTGTCACAGGAAAGCAGCATCCAGCATCAGGGATTCACACTGCCCAGGCCATGCTCTCTTCTCACCGCTGCCATCAGGAAGCAGGTACAGGAACTCAGGGCTCACACCACCAGGTTCAGGAACAGTTATTACCTTTCAACCATCAGGCTCTTGAACCAAAGGAGCCAAACTTCACTCAACATCACTCGCCCCATCACTGAACTGGACTCACATTCAAAAACTCATCATCTCAAAGTATTTCAGTTTTTCCTCTTTCTTATTGTACTTAGTTTGTTTTCTTTTTGCACATTGTTTGTCTGCCCAGTTGGACGTGGTCTTTCATCGATTCAATTGTGTCTGTATTTATTATGAATGCCTTCAAGACAATGACTCACGGGGCTGTATCATGTGACATATATGTACTTTAATAACAAGTTTACTTTGAACATAGATCACCAGACAACCCATCATTATCTACTCTGGATGGAAACTTCAAAAAGCAGAGGCTCTATGAGTTACATTGCAGCCAATATGTGGCAGTGGTGAAGAAAGGGAGCGAGGAAATTGGGTGATAGATCGGGAGATATTCAAACTGGCTGGTATATGGGTTATTACTTACATGCACCCAGATATAGAGCAGAGCTTTGCCGTTCCCAATGGTGTTAATGAGTTGTTGGCATGGCAATCATCTGTGTATTCCATCACAGCCTGGCTTCTGCGGTGTAGATGAAAAGGCTTTGGGAGTGTCAGCAGGTGAGTCACTCACTACAGTATGTTCACCCAGGACATGCCCTCTTCTCATCGCTCCCTTCAGGGAGGAGGTACAGGAGCCTGAAGGCACACACTCACCGTTTCAGGAACGGCTTCCTGCCTTCTGCCGTCAGATTTCTGAATGGACAATGAGCCCACGTTCATGACCTCATCCGTGGGACAAGAAGGATTTTTCAAAGCTGAGCTTTGCCTGTGGACAAATTGAAAGACTGGCCTAGGACAGAGAATTCTGACGAGCTGCTGTTGGTAGCCTATGCCCCAGTGGGGGTGATGAGTTGAAGCAAGACTGACATCCCCCTCCTCCCCATTCCCCTCTACACCGTCTTGTCACACAGATCTCAATAACATAAGGAACACATGCAAGCCACAGGACATAGAAGCAAAATTATGAATCTGCACTGCCATTCCATGATGGCTGATTTATTCTGCCCCTCTACCATGTTCTCCTGCCTTCTCCCCATAACCTTTCACACCCTATCAAGAACCTGTCAAACTTCACTTTAAATATACCCAGAGACTTGGCCTCCGCAGCTGTCCGTGGCAAGGAATTCCTCAGGTTCACCACCCTCGGGCTAAAGAAATTCTACCTCATCTCGGTTCTAACAGGACATCCCTCTAGGACCAGACGGCAGAGCTTCAGAATAGACTCCCCGCTATAGGAAACATCCTCTCCACGTCCACTTTACCTAAGCCATTCAATAGGTTTAAACAAGATCAGTATTTTTACACAAAGTGCTGGAGTATCTATAGAGGGGAATAAACAGTTGACATTTCAGGCCAAGACCCTTCAGGAGAATGTGAAAATATTAAGAGGCAAGAAAGGAATGTAGGGGTTTGAATAGATTCTCTGCAGAATTCCATCAATACCTCACTACCCTAATGTTTCCTCAGTTCTAGGAGCAATTTTTAATGATTTCATTGGAAAATTGACTTGAGACAGCTTTCATGTCAATTTCAGAGCAAACAAAAACCTAGTATCATTTTCTCTAAGACTGAGAGCCCCAGAATGGGGTGCACACTGGGAACACAAGGACACCCCAAGATTAAGACAATAGGCTTGTGAAAACAAAGACTTTGGATCCAAAGATGATCTTAGTACAATTGGGGAGGTGTGGGGGGGGGGGGCGCTGAAGATGAATAGACAATAGGGCAGTTGTTTCAAAGAACATATGAACGTGCTGCGATGGAGAAGCTATGGGGAGCATTGTGGCACTGCCATCATGCTAAGTGGGGTAGAAATCAAACGCATCCAGTGACTCAGGACAGGACAACCATGAGGCACTGGGGACTACAGCAGAGCAGAATTGCACTCACCCACAATCAGAAACGTACAACACTACAGGCCCTTGGGCCCACAATGTTATGCTAACACAACTCATAGCCCTCCATTATTCTGATGTCAATGTGCCTATCAAAGTTGTTTGTTTTTTTTTAAAAACGTCCCTAAAATATCTGCCTGTACCACCATCTCAGGCAGTGTGTTCTACGCATTCACCACTCTGTGTATATATAAAAAACCCACCTCTGACATCCGCGACATTGGCAATTGCCGCCCTGGGAGAAAGGCACCATCTGTCCACTCCATCCAAGTCTCATATATAGCTCCAATGAGAAAAGCCTTAGCTTGCTCAACCTTTCGTCATCCCTTCTCTCATCCAGACAGCATCCGGGTAAATTGCCTCTTCACCCTCTGTACCACCAGGGAGGAGGTACAGGAACATCAGGTCTATGACTGCCACACTGGGTAACACCTTCTTCCCTCAGTCTGTGAGACTAATGAATACCCTGCCACCATCCAGGTCTCATCATGAGGAGTTTGCTGTTTCAAAGTTCAAGGTAAATGGTATTATCAGAGTACATATATGTCACCATATACAACCCTGAGATTCATTTCCTGTGGTTATACTCAGCGAATCTATCGAATGATAACTATAACAGGATCAATGAAAGATCAAGCAGCATGCAGAAGACAAACTGTACAAATCAAAATACAGTGCCCATGAAAAGTATTCACACCCCTCCCCGGAAGTTATCATATTTTACAATATTGAATCACAGTGGATTTAATTTGGCTTTTTTTGACATGGATCAGCAGAAAAGGCTCTTTTATGTCAAAGCGAAAACAAATGTCTACAAATTGGTCTAAATTTATGACAATTATTAAACTCAAAATAATTGATTACATAATTATTCACCCCTTCAAGTGAGCATTTAGTAGATGTACCTCTTTCCAGCAATCGAGTCCAGCCACAAATTCTCAGTTCGATTGCGGCCTGCACTCTGACTTGGCCACTCCAGGACATTAACTTTGTTCTTTTTAAACCATTCCTGTTTAGCTTTGGCTTTATGCTTGGGATCATTGTCTGACTGGAAAACAAATCATCTCCCAAGTCACAGTTCTCTTGCAGACTGCATCAGGTTTTCCTCCAGGATTTCCCTGTATTTTGCTGCATTCATTTTACCCTCTACCTTCACAAGCCTTCCAGGGTCTGCTGCAGTGAAGCATCCCCACAGCATGATGCAGCCACCACCATGCTTCAGAGTAGGGGTGGTGTGTTCTTGATGCCAAACATAGCATTTAGTCAAAAAGCTCAATTTTGGTTTCATCAGACCATAGAATCTTCTTCCAGCTGACTTCAGAGTCTCCCATATACCTTCCGGCAAACTCTTGCCAAGATCACGTGAGTTTTTTTTTCCAACAGTATCTTTCTCTTCACTACTCTCCCATAAAGCTACAATTGGTGAATCACCTGGGCAACAGTTGTTACATGTGCAGTCTCTCCCATCTCAGCCACTGAAGCTTGTAACTCAGTTGTCATAGGTCTCTTGGTGACCTCCCTCACTCGTCCCCTTCTTGCAAGGTCACTCAGTTTTTGAGGACAACCTGCTCTGGGCAGATTTACAGCTGTACCATAATCTTTCTGTTTCTTGATGATTGACTTAACTGTACTCCAAGGGATATTCAGTGAATTGGAAATTTTCTTGTATCTATCTCCTAACTTGTGCTTTTCAAGAACCTTTTCACAAAGTTGCTTAGAGTGTTCTTTCATCCTCATGTTGTAGTTTTCACCAGGATACGGACTCACCAGCAGTTGGACCTTCCAGATCCAGGTGTATTTTTACTACAATCAATTGAAACAGCTTGACTGCACACGGGTGATCTCCATTTCACTAACTATGTGGCTTCTAAAACCAATTGGCTGCACCAGTGATGATTTGCTGTGTCATATTAAAGGGGGTGAATACTTATGCAGTCAATTATTGTGTTTTATATTTGTAATTAATGTAGATCACTTTGTAGGGATCTGTTTTCACTTTAACACAAAAGAGTCTTTTTCTGTAGATCAGTGTCAAAAAAGCCAAATTAAATTCAATGTTGTAAAATAGTAAAACATGAAGACTTCCGGGGGGGGGGTGTTATGAATACATTTTATACAACCCTGAGATTAATTTTCTTGTGAGCATTCACAAAGAAACACAAGAGAATCGATGAAAGACCGCAGATACCAAGATACACAAACATCTAATGTGCACACAGCAAACTTTTTATAGGCACTGTATAAATAAACAGCAATAAATAATGAGAAAAAACATGAAATAACAAGATAAAGAGTCCTTAAAGTGATATCATTGATTGTGCGAACATCTCAATGGATGGACAAGTCAGTGTAGTTATCCCTTTTTGCTCAAGAGCCTGATGGTTGAGGGGTAGTAACCTGGTGGTGCGTTGAGGGGTAGTAACCTGGTGGTGCGAGTCCTGGGGCACTTGTACCTTCTACCTGATGGCAGCAGTGAGAAGACAACATGGCCTGGGCAGTGAAGTTCTCTGATGATGGATGCTGCTTTCCTATGACAGTGTTTCAAGTAGATGTGCTCAATGGTTGGGAGGGCTTTACCCATGATGTTCAAGGCCAAATCCACTACCTTTTGCAGGATTTTCTATTCAAAGGCATTGTTGTTTCCATACCAGGTTCTGATGCAGCCAGTCAATATCCCCTCCACCACACATCTGTAGAAGCTTATCAAAGTTTTGATGTCATGCTGAATATCTCCAGACTCCTAAGGAAATAGAGGTACTACTGTGATAGGTCCTCTGAGATAGTGACACCCAGGAATTTAAAGTTACTGACCCTCTCCACCTCTGATCCCCCAATGAGGACTGGCTCATGGACCTCTGGATCCCCTCTCCTGAGGTCTACAATCAGTTCCTTGGTCTTACTGACCCTGAGTGAGAGGTTGTTGCTTTGACACCACTTAGCCAACTCTTTAATCTGTGTGCTGATTCACCACCTCCCTTGATACAGCCCACAACAGTGGTGCCATCAGCAAACCTGTATGTGGGATTAGAGCTGTGCTTAGCCACACAGTCATGTGTAAAGTGAATTAAACGGAGGGCTAAATACTCACCCCTTTGGTGCACGTGTGCTGATGGAGATCGTGGAGGGGATGTTTTTGCCAATCCGAACTGACTGGGGTCTATAAGTGAGGAAATCCAGGATCCAATTGCACAAGAGGATATTGAGGCCCAGGTCTTTGAATTATCGATTAGTTTTGAGGGGTCGGTGGTATTAAATGCTGAACTGTAGTCAATGAAGTACATCCTGATGTATGCATCTTTGCTGTCTAGATGTTCCAAGGTTGTGTGAAGAGCCAATGAGGTGGTCAAAAGCTTTAAGTTCCTCGGGGTCAATATCACAAATGACCTGACTTGGTCCAACCAAGCAGAGTCCACTGCCAAGAAGGCCCACCAGCGCCTTTACTTCCTGAGAAAACTAACGAAATTTGGCCTGTCTCCTAAAACCCTCACTAATTTTTATAGATACGTCGTAGAAAGCATTCTTCTAGGGTGCATCACAACCTGGTATGGAAGTTGTCCTGTCCAAGACCGGAAGAAGCTGCAGAAGATCGTGAACACGGCGCAGAACATCACACAAACCAATCTTCCGTCCGTGGACTCACTTTACACCGCACGCTGTCGGAGCAGTGCTGCCAGGATAATCAAGGACACGACCCACCCGGCCAACACACTTTTCGTCCCTCTTCCCTCCGGAAGAAGGCTTAGGAGCTTGAAGACTCATACGATCAGATTTGGGAACAGCTTCTTTCCAACTGTGATAAGACCGCTGAACAGATCCTGACCCAGATCTGGGCCGTACCCTCCAAATATCCAGACCTGCCTCTTGGTTTTTTTGCACTACCTTACTTTCCACTTTTCTATTTTCTATTTATGATTTATAATTTAAATTTTTAATATTTACTATCGATTTGTAATCCAGGAAGCGGGAAGCGCAGAATCAAATATTGCTGTGATGATTGTACGTTCTAGTATCAATTGTTTTAGCGACAATAAAGTATAAAGTATAAAGCATCTGCTGTAGACCTATTGCTCCAGGAGTTGGTCTGTCAGCTCTCAGACAGGACTTGATATCTTTCATCACCAACCTCTCCAAACACTTCATCACTGTGGATGTAAGTGCAACTGGACTGTAGTCACTGAGGCAAGTTACTACACTCTCTTCTTGGGCACCAGTATAATTGAAACCTGCTTGAAACAGGTGAGTACCTCACACTGCCAAAGTGAGAGGTTAAAGGTATTAGTGAACACACCAGTCAGGTCTTTAGTCCGTGGCCAGGTTCCCTGTCCAGTCCAGATGCTGTCTGTGGGTTCACCCCCTGAAGGCAGCTCGCACGTTAGCTCCAGACACTGACATCAATGGATTATCAGGAGATGTTGTGGTTCGTGATGGTATCTCAGTGCCCTGTCAGTCAAAGCAAGCATAGAACTGAAGCCCTGCAGTCCCCCAGGTCACCTGATGTAACCTTGTAGGAGATGATAGCATTCAAACCCTGCCAGAGCTGTCCAGCATCCCTCGTTGATTCCTGTTTGGTCCAGAATCTCCACTTCGCCCATGAGATGCTTTTCAGAGATCGTACCTACATCTCTTGTAGCATTCTTTGTCTCCAGCCTTGAATGCCTCTGATCTGGCCCTCAGCAAATTCCCAATCTAACTGGGAAGGTTCTGAATGATTTAGTGGGGAGACACTGATATGCAGCTGTTTAATGAAGTCCGTTACAACCCTGGTGTATTTGTTCGATCTCTAGTTGAGTGCTTGAACGTGACTCAAAGCCAACCAGTACTCGCTCCTCTGCCTCCCGCGACTATCTCTTCATTGTCCTAGTGCCTGGAGCCCTGCTCTTTAGGCTCTCCTTGTTTGCAGGTAGGAGGAGGACAACCAAGTGATCCAATTTATCAAAATGTAGTCTGGGCAAGGAACGGTACGAATTCCTCATCTTATTGCAGCAGTGGTCAAGTGTGCTGGGACCTCTGGTGCTACAGGTGTTATGCTGGTGATAATTGGGCAGAGTTTTCTTCAAACAGACCTGGTTGAAGTCTCCGACTACAATTTGAAATGCGTTGGGACGGGCTATTTCTTGTCTGCAGGCAGTGTCACCAGTGCTTGCTTATAGTCGGCTGCTGCTGGTGTAGATGTTCTGGATCACTGATAAGAGCTCCCAGGGCAAATGGAACAGTCTGCATTTGATCATTAGGTTTCCAAGTCAGCAGAGCACAAATTTGACAGAACCACCATGTCGAAGCACCAGTGAGAATCGATCATAATATACACGCCTCCTCCCCTTGCCTTCCAAGAGCCTTGAGTTTGGTCCATTCAGAAAATTGAAAATCCTTCTGGTCTGACTGCTGTGTCCAGCGCATTCACAGATAACCAAGTCCCCATACAGCAAACAATTGAGGTATTTCTCATCTGCCTCTGATACAGCAGCCGCCCTCAGATCATCAGTTTTGTTCTCCAATGACTTCATGTTTGTCAACAAGATACTGAACAGGGGAGGTCTCATCCCTCTGTGTTTCAGCTTGGCTTGGAGTCCTCCTCTCTGAAAACACCTGACTGGTCCAGGTGTTCAGTCGATCGTGACTAAAGAACAGAACTGTTTACTATTTAACTGTACATGCACTTTTAAATTATATTTATCTTAGCTATGGTAATATTTTGGCTTATGTGCTATGTGATATGTTTTTAGGTGCACCGTGGTCCTGTGGAGTGTTGTTTCATTTGGTTGTATACATGTACAGTCAGATGACAATGAACTTGAGCTTGGAAATGTCCCTAGCTGTCTGCCTTCAATGGGTATTTTCTAAAATCCTGGCATGTAGTTAGTTTCAGCAAGAACTTTCCCAGGAGCAAAAAGATAGTGATTCCCATTGAGAAGTTCGGAAAACTTCGGTATCCTCCAATTTTTCAAAACAATGTGGCTGAACTGCACAAGTTCTTTCAAGGTGGCCAGAGTCCGTGTAGTTGTGAATGGAGGTGGAGCTAGCTGGAATTTGCTAGAAGTGTTAGTCACCAAGTTATCGTGTTGTTCTTTCCATTCTGTACTATCCAGAAACTTGGCCTTGCTTTTTTAAGTGATCAAGTTTATTTCCCCCAGCATTTCCACTCTAGTTTGTTCTGAGTTGCTTATCTGTGAAAGGACGTGGAATCACCCTCAAAACTCAGTGCTCTATATCCATGCTTGTCTGCTCTGACATTGTGGATCAGAAGTAACATCTCCTCCTGGCAGACAATCAACACAGGTGCACCTCAAAGATACACGCTTAGCCCACTGCTCTGCTAGATAGAATGGACCTGGAGAGGATGCATCCCATAGTGTTGGAGTCTCGAACCAGAGGACATCCTTGTCTTCTGAATCTAGGATCAGAAGACAAGCACGTCTCTTTAGAATGGAAATGAGGATGAATTTCTTTAGCAGGGGGTGGTGAATCTGTGGATTTCATTGCCACAGGCAGCTGTGGAGGCCAAGTCATTGGGTATATTTAAAGTGGAGGTTGATAGGTTCTTGATTAGTCAGGACATCAAAGGCTACAGGAAGAAACAGGAGATTGGAGTCGAGAGGGATAATAAATCAGCCATGATGGAGTAGTGGAACAGAATCAATGGGCCGAATGGCCAGATTCTGCTCATGTCTCGTGGTCTTATGGTCTAAACTTCAAATCCTTCCTCTGATCACATAGCCCAACATTTCCTCACTCAACCTTCACCATGAAACCAAGGGCTTGACTCTGGTTCAAGGAAAATTGCAGGAGGCTATGCCTGGAGCAGCGGCAGACAGCACTGTAGCTAGCAGTTGGCACAAAACTTTAGTGTTCACCAATCAAGGTCAAATCAAAAATCTGGCTGAATGGTGTCATAACCCCAACCTCTCACTCTACGTCAACAAGACCAAAGAACTGATTGTAGACTTCAGGAGAGAGAAACCAGAGGTCCATGAGGCAGTCCTCATTGGAAGATCAGAAATGGAGAGGGTTAGCAACTTCAAATTCCTGGGTGTCACCATTTCAGATGACCTGTCCTGGGCCTGGCATATAAGTGCATTTGTGAAAAAATCACGGCAGCACCTCTACTTTGTTAGGAGTTTGACTTGATTCAGCATGACCTCTGAAACTTTGACAAACTTCTATAGGTGTGTAGTGGAGAGTATATTGACTGGGTGCATCATGGCCTGATTTGGGAACACCAATACCCTTGAACAGAAAATCCTACAAAAAATAGCGGATTCACCCTAGCAGATGATGGGTAAAGCCCTCCCAACCATTGAGCACATCTACATGAAACACTGTCGCAGGAAAACAGTTTTCACATTAGGAACCCCCTCCACCCAAGTCATGCTCTCTTCTCGCTGTTGCCATCAGGAAGAAGGTACCAACGCCTCAGTACTTGCACCAGGTTCAGGAACAGTTACTACCCCTCAACTATCAGGCTCTTGAACCATAGGGGCTAACTTCACTCGCCCCACCACTGAGATGTTCTCACAACCAATGGACTCACTTTCAAGGGCTCTTCATCTCATGTTCTCGATATTTATTGCTATTTATTTATATTTGCCTTTGTACAGTTTGTTATTTTCTACATTCTGGTTGATCTTTCATTGATGCTGTTACAGTTACTATTCTATAGATTTGTTGAGTATGCCCACAAGAAAATAAATCTCTGGGTTGTATATGGTAACACACATGTACTTTGATAATAAAATTTACTTTGAATTTTGAATTCCCACCACTAACTGCAAGGAGTTTGTATGTTCTCCCCATAACAGTGTAGGTTTTCTCCAGGTGCTCCATTTCCTCCTACATGTAGGTGTTAAGGTTAGAAAGTTCTGGGTATGCTATACTGTATTGGTTCCAGGAGCATAGCGACACTTGCTGGTTGCCCCCAGCACCTCCTCGTTTTGTGTTGGTCATTGACGTAAATGATGCATTTCACTGTGTGTTTCATTGTACATGTGATAAATAAAGCTCATCTTAATCTCACCTCAAGATGAGGGTCAACCTGGTGAAGCTACAAGACTGGGCTACCTCCAAGCCAACAGCACAAACGACAGAGTTACGCAGTGGATCAGTCCTGCCACATCCATTCATGGACAGTCAAATGACTCATGGGAAGAGGGGGTTCCACAAATATCCACACTGTCAGTGATGTGAGAATATCACTGTGGTAATTCTGAGAGGGTCTCCTGAGATTTACAAAGACCTGTCCAAACGGGAGAGTGTTAGATACAAAGAAAGATCAGCTAGGTTGGTCTTGTTCAATTTGGTTATGTAATGAGTCATGAGTGACTTAGGGGAGGTAAAGATGAACAACCTCCTTCCCTGGTCAGAGAATAACTAAATGATGTAAACTTGGGGTGACAGTGAGAAACAAAAGAGTACGAATATTTTTCTTCACCTGGGACTGTTGGGGGCAGTAAGTACAGAAACTCTCAGTGTGTTCGAAAGTTCCCTGGTGCTCAGTTTATCTGCTTTAATATAAAAACTAGGATTAGTGTGACATCTCTTCATTGACCAGGAGGTACATGACAGATCCACCTCTGTCCTAAATGGGTGGTACTTTATTCTAGACAATGAGCCCTTTTTCTAGATCAGCGGTCCCCAGCCACCAGGCCGTGGACCGGTACTGGGCCGCAAAGCAGGTGCTACCGGGCCGCGAGGATACGATATGAGTCAGCTGCACCTTTCCTCATTCCCTGTCACGCACTGTTGAACTTGAACATAGGGTTGCCAAATGTCCAGTATTTGCCAGGACATCCCGTATATTGGGCTAAATTGGTTTGTCCCATACGGGACCGCCCTTATCCCATATTTCCCCCGCTAAGGTAGAGTGTTCCTATGAAACCTTTCATGCCAAAATGACGTGAAGCGAAGAAGCAATTACCATTAATTTATATGGGAAAAATTTTTGAGCGTTCCCAGACCCAAAAAACTAAACTACCAAATCATACCAAATAACACATAAAACTGAAAATAAGTAACAGTAACATGTAGTAAAAGCAGGAATGATATGATAAATACACAGCCTATATAAAGTAGAAATAATGTTTGTACAGTTTAGTCGGAAAGATGAAGGCAAAACCGATTTGTGGGAAAAAAATCGGCACGTACGCGCATGCGCACACAGGTGCCCGCGCAAGGCTTCATGGTCATGGTAGTCTTTCTCGTGGTAAACACAACATATTTGACTGCTACTTTTGTCCCTTATTTGGGAGTGGGAAAGTTGGCAACCCTAACTGTAAAAGACATGTTGAGGTGAGTTTAACCCTACTTGAACACCCCCCACACCCCCGGTGGGCCGGTCCACAAGAATATTGTCAATATTAAACCGGTCCGCGGTGAAAAAAGGTTGGAGACCCCTGTTCTAGATTCTCTCACAAGAGGAACCATTCTCTCTGCATCCATCTTGTCAAGACTCCCCAGGATCTTAAATGCCTCAATTAAATTATCTCGACCTTTGCTAATTTCCAGGCCTACCCTGTAAAACCTACCTCGTTGTCAATCCACGCTGGAGGTTAGATGCTGGAGGCTGGAGGCAAAAAGGGCAGCCCGTGCTGAGGTTCGAGGTCTGGATGTATGTGTGTGGGAGGGAGGAATGGGGTTTCTTTTGCAGTTGTTGCTTTGGTACATCTTGTGCTCTCTGTTGTTCCGCTGAGCATGTTATGTTGACACTAGAATGTGTGGCTTCACTTATGGGCAGCCCCCAATACATCCCTGGGTGTATTGGTTGTTAATGTTAAAGCTGTATTCCACGGTATGTTTCCATGTACATGTGATAAATCAATATGAATCTCTATATCTTTCTATTTATTTATCCAGTTAAACTGGCTCAATTCCTTAAACAAGAATGACTATAGAACAGTACAGCATAGTACAGGCTCCTCAGCCACAATGTTGAGCCAACATAATCTAAGATCAATCTAATCCTTCTCTCCCATATAACCCTACATCTTTTTAACCATGTGCCTATCTAAAAATCTCTTAAATGCCCCTAATGTATCTACCTGGCAGGGCATTCCACGCACCCACCACACTCTGTGTAAAGAAAAACCTAGCTCTGACATCCCCCTGTGCTTTCCTCCAATCACCTGAAATTTCTGCCCCCTGGAATTAGCCATTTCACCCTGTGGGGAGAAGACCCCGGCTGTGCACTCGATCTATGCCTCTTATCATCGTGTCCACCTCTATCAGGTCACCTCTCATTCAGCTTTGCTCCATAGAGAAGAGCTGTAGCTTGCTCAGCCTGTCTTCATAAGACATGCTCTCGAATCCAGGCAGTGGGGATGACTGATACAATACCCAGTATTCCAGACTTTTGTATTTGGTTCCCTGCTGCGTGCTGGTGTGTACGGCCTTTAACTTTTGACGCACTGGATTGGCTTCATAATGGATCGATTCTCCCTTTAAAACAAACTTAATCTCAGTTCCACTATCTGCTGGAGACTCTTCCCTCTCTAGCGCCATCAGTTGGCTGAAGAATTTACCAGATCAGTGAAGTGATGTATCTTCAGAGAAATGAAGAATAAGGAGAGTTGACATTATCCAAATGGGCGTATGAAAGTCACTGTAGCTGATAGAGCATGTTGAGAATACTGTTAAGAAGTTCAATGAGATCCTTGATGTTATTAACAGGCACAGAAAGCAAGGAAATCGTGCTGAATCCTTTGCACATCATGTTAAAGTGCAGCTGAAGAGACTGATGGGATTAGGCTTTAGAGTGAGTACCAGAAATAAAAAATTTGAACATTTTTGGACAAAAAGGCAGCATGAGTCTTTAAGGACCCAGGACTTTCCTTCTTCTCGTTGCTACCTTCAAAGGAGATGGGACAGGAACCTGAAGACACACGCTCGACGTTTCAGGAACAGGATCAGACAAGATGGCACTAGTGACATCCTGGGGACAGCTCACAAAACTGCTTTTAAAATATGCTTCTGCTACAAAACTATGTGTGATTGTAGCCTGTAATTTACATTTTGATGCTGTGTTTTGGGGCCAATTGAGTGACCAGGTGCTTTAGCTACCTCCAGGGGGATTCACTGAGGTGGAGAGTGGAGTGTGCGGCCCAGAGAAGGAGCATGAACCCATGATTGGGGCCGTTACTCCTCACTGATTTAAAGCGTCAAGTAAGATTGGAATTGACACGGATGAGAGCGGAAGGTGAGTGAACACTCGGCGCCGTCTGCCAGCATTTATCTGGTCCCTGTCTCCGTCTCACTCACTGCTGCCAGGGGAAGGTGCAGGAGTCTTCCTTATTCTGGAAGAAGTGATTGGCATGGCTGTGGCTGTGGATTCGTTTTGGAGACCCTGCAGTTCAGATTACACATGTTTCTGGTTTCTGGTCACTCTTTTTGCATGGTTTGATTGGGGCACTTTGGCTCAGGTTGGCTCCACAGCCTGCGGTCAACGAGCAACACACCACTGAACGGAACTGAACACTCCCAGACTGTCTCAAAGACTTTGCAGTTTAACGTTTAATATTCTGTGTGTTATTTACTCGCTTTTTGCCATTTGTGCGATTCATTCTTCTTTTCATGTGTTGGATGGTTGATGTTTTCTTTGGACAGGTTCCATGGTGTTTCTCCGTTTCGTGGCTGTCTGTGGAAAGACGAATCTCAGGGTTGTATACCTCTTACATAGTTTGAATCTCTGAATCTTCCCCATCACCACTGGTTTTCTGAACAGACAATGAACCCATAAACACTAACTCACTATTTTCTTCATTTTCTGTTCTCGTTTTGGATGATTTTTATTTATTACTGCGATTTATAGCTTTTTAATTCTGTTTTGCATTGCACTGTTGCCGCAAAACAACAAATTTCACAACATATGCCAGTGATATTAAACCTGATTTTGATTCTGATAACGGCCAGGTCGGAGAAGATGGGATGGGGCAGTTGGAAAACTATTGGCGCTGTTGTGAGTTCCAGATCCCAATCTGGGAATTCCCAAAAATCTGAACCAGAGCTCGGTGAGGACCCAGCCCACCCACTCTGTGGAAGAACAGCAAACCTCAAGTACATCTTCTCATCTCAAGGAAGATACACATGGAGACACAACCAGGTTCTCAGATGTGCGGCATCCATTGTGGAGAAGCAAGGACTGAATAACAACTCTAAACCCCACATGACTGGAGGACCACCATCCCCTTTGTCTGGCAAGGACAGACAGTGCCACGTTCTGTGACACGGTTGATGTCAGGCATATTGGGGCCTGCTCCTGACTGGAAAATGGCTATTGACCTTGACAGAAGGCTAATATTTCCCCTGGAGATAGCCATGACTACCATTAGATCAGATTTGGTCTTGTGGTCCAGCAGTCTGAAGGCTGTGGTAATCTCAGAGCTCAGGACCCTGGGAAGATGCACTCTGGGAGGTGTATGAGCAGAATCATGTAAGATACGCTGAGCTGGCCACAGGTACCAGGCAGCTTGGATGGAAGGTGCAGATTTTCCCAGTAGAGGCTGGCTGCAGAGGATTTGTGGCTGCTTCCATGGTCAGATTGCTGAAGGGGTTGGGAGTCTGAGGCCAGGGCCAGCGGCAAGCTATGGAAGAACTCTCAGAGGCAGTCGAGCAGGGCAGCCACTGGTTATGGATGAAGAGGAGTGATGGCAGCTGGGCCCTAAAATGACCCATGGGTGGAGAGATGTGAAGAGGGTGCACCTGGGACGCCGGGTTGAACTGCTGAGCACTCTGGAGATGTAGTGGGTCTAAATTGATGAAACGTTTAAGAAAGGGGGGTGCCCACCTGATGACACCGGGAGGATCTGCCACGCACAAAGCCCCACCTCAAGATCTCTATGCTATGACCCGAGTTAGGATCTGCTTACCAAAGGGATTGAAATATCTAGTCCTAGGAGCTTGAAATGTGACCACGTTGGTGTGTTTCAGATGTTCCAGGTCCTTCCACTTTAATTGTCCATTGTAAGTGGTCCCACGGTATAAGTAAGCATCAGATCTCCCAGTCCAGACCCAGCTAACTGGAGTCACCTGCCACTTATTTCTAACTCCTCACCTGCAGCCTATTTAAACCCAGTTTGCATCCACCGTCTTTGTTCACTCAACCAATCAACTACTCCAAGCCTTCAGTTACCTTCTTGCCTTGTCATGTTGAGTATGTAATCTCTCTTGTTTTATGGCTTCTTGTGGGTTGTTATTTTGCAATTTATTATTAAAGTGATCTTTCAACACTAAATCATCTCCACTGCTTTGTGTTTAGGTTAAGCCTCCTCTACATCTCCTGATGGCAAATGTCAAAATGATCAGAGGGTGCTGGGGTATGTACAGGTGCTGGTGGGTGTGTCAGGGTGCTGAAGGGTGTTGATAGGTATGTATGGGTATAGATGGGTGTGTATGGGTGTGAAAGGGTGCAGATGGGTATGTAAGGGTGCAGATGGGGGTATAACGGTGTAACGGTGCTGAATGGTGTTGATACATATGTACGGGTGCTGATGGGTATGGAAGGATGCTGAAAGGTGCTGATCAATGTGTAAGGGTGCTGAATGGGATTGATGGATGCTGATGGGTATGTAAGACTGCTGGGGTACATAAAGGTGCTGATAGGTATGGAATGGCGCTGAAGAGTTCTGATAGGTGTGTAAGGGGTGCTGATGGATATGGAAGCGTGCTAAAGAGTTCTGATGGGTATGGAAGGGTGATGAAGGGTTCTGATGGGTATATAAGGATGCTGAAGAGTCCGGATGTGTATGTAAGGGTGCTGATGGGTATGGAAGGGTGCTGATGAGTATGCAAGGGAGCTGATGGATACTGATGGATATGGAAGGGTGCTGAATGGGATTGATGGTTATGGAAGGGTGCTGAAGGGTGCTGATGGTTATGGAAGGGTGCTGAAGGGTGCTGATGGTTATGGAAGGGTGCTGAAGGGTGCTGATGGTTATGGAAGGGTGCTGAAAGGTGCTGATGGTTATGGAAGGGTGCTGAAGGGTGTTGATGGGTATGGAAGGGTGCTGAAAGGTGCTGATAGGTATGGAAGGGTGCTGAAAGGTGCTGATGGTTATGGAAGGGTGCTGAAGGGTGCTGAAGGGTGCTGATGGTTATGGAAGTGTGCTGATGGGTATGGAAGGGTGCTAATGGGTATGTAAGAGTGCTGATGGTTATGGAAGGGTGCAGATGGTTATGGAAGAGTGCTGAAGGATGCTGATGGGTATGGAATTTGCAGGTCTGTGGGAAATTGTGTAAGAAGGAAATGGGGCTGAGGGATTGCTCTGCTGAGAGACAGTAGGAAGCAGGAATTGCTGTGAGAAGAGGTGGTCAAAATCATGCAGATTTTGGAATGAGAAAGCAGGAAAAGTCTAATTAAAAGATTAGCTTTATTTGTCACATGTACATCGAAGTATGCAGTGAAATGCATTGTTTTTCGTCAATGCCGTGCTTCCGGTGCCAGCATTGCCTGCCTACAACTTACTAACCCTGACCCATACGTGTTTGTAATGTTGACGAAAACCAGAGCACCCGGAGGAAACACACATGGTCATTGGGAGAACATACAGACAGTGGCAGGAACTGAACCTTGATCACTGGCAGCGCAGTAAAGCGTTATGCTAACCGCTACACTACCATACTGAACTGTGCTTGGAAGCTCGGTAACTGGAGAACAGGATTAAAGGGACAAAATATAATGTTACTACAAGCTGTCTAGAAGGACGATATGGGACAGGAACTTTCAATATTTTTTCAACATTATCTTTATGTACTTATCAGAAGTACATTGAAACAAACAGTGAAATTTGCATCAAATCAAATCAGCAAGGATTGTGCTGGGCAGCCGTCAAGTGTTGCCAGGTTTCTGGCACCAACGTAGCCTGTCCACAACTTACTAACCCAACCCCATAGGTCTTTGGCATGTGGGTTGATAACCACACAGGTATGGGGAGAACATACAAACTCCTTCCAGACAGTAGAATCGAACCCGATTGGTGATTATTGGCACTGTAAAGCGATAGGGCTAACTGCTACACTACCTTGCCAGAAGTGGGAAAAGCAAGAGTCTGTGACTGATTGGCGAAGACCTACAAAGAGCTGGGGCACATCACCATAGAGACATACAGAAGTATATCACAGAAAAAGGCCATTCAGCCCATCTAGCCTGTACCAAACCATTTGAACTATCTACTCCCATCAAACTGCACTGAGGTCATAGCCCTCCACACCCCTACCATCTGTACCTATCCAAATGCCTCTTAAACACTGAAACTGAGCTCACGGGCAGCATGTGCACTGGCAGCTCGATCCACTCTTTCACGGCCCTAAACCAGCTGTAGTCCCACCCAGCCTCAGTGGAAAACACCTGCATGTAGTTACCTTACCTATATCCCTCATAATTGTGTATACCACTATCAAATCTCCTCTCAATATTCTGCATTCCAAGGAATAAAGTCCTAACCTATTCAATCTTTCCTTAAAACTCAGGTTCTCCAGACCCAGCAACATCCTTGTAAATTTTCTCTGTATTCTTTCAACCTCTCTTACATCTTTCCTGTACATAGATGACCAGAACTGCACACAATACTCCAAATTAGGCCTCACCAATGTCTTGTACAACTTCAACATAACATCCCATCTCAGGTACTCAATCCTTTGATTTAAGAAGACCAATGTGCCAAAAGCTTTTTTTACGACCCTATCCACCTGTGACACAACTTTCAATGAGTTATGGATCTGTATTCCCAGATCCCTCTGTTCCACCGCACTCCTCAGGGCCCTATCATTCACTGTGTAAGACCCACCTAACCTGGTTGGTCCTACTGAAGTGCAAAGCCTCACACTTAGCTGCATTAAATTCCATCTGCCATTTTTCAGCTCAATTTTCCAGCTGGGCCAGGTCCCACTGCAAGCCATGATAGACTTCCTCACTGTCCACTTACACCCACAATCTTGGTGTCATCTGCAAGTTTGCTGATCCAGTTCACCACATTATCACTCAAGATCATTGATATAGATGACAAACAACCATAGACCCCGCACAAATCCCTGTGCACTAGTCACAGGCCTCCAGTCAGAGAGGCAACCCTCTATTACCACTCTCTGGCTTCTCCAACAAAGCCAATGTCTAATCCAGTTTACTACCTCATCCTGAATGCCAAGTGACTGAACTTTCTTGGCCAGCCTCCCACGTGGGACCTTGTCAAATGCCTTACTAAAGTCCATGTAGACAACATCCACTGCCTTGCCTTCATCCACTTTCCTGGTAACTTCCTTGAAAGGGTCTATAAGATTGGTTAGACATGACCTACCATACACAAAGTCATGCTTAATCAGTCCATGTCTACCCGAATAATTATATATCCGATCCCTTAGAATACCTTCCAATTACATCCCCACTGCTGACATCAGGCTCACTTGCCTATAATTTCATTGTCTCTGTTTAGTGCTTTTTTCAAACAATGGAATGACATTGGCTATCCTCCAATCCTCCGGTACCTTACCTGTTGTTAAAGATGATTTAAAGATCTCTGCGAGGGACTCAGCAATTTCTGCACTTGCCTCTCGCAGGGGGCAAGGTCCTGGGGATTCATCCACCCTGATTTGTCTCAGGACAGCAAACATCTTATCCTCTGTAATCTGTACAGGGTCTATGAAGTTGATACCACTTTATCTCACTTCTATAGACTCTGTGCCCATCTCCAGAGCAAATACAGATGCAAAGAATTCATTTAAGGTCTCCCCCATCTGTTTTGGATCCATGCATGGATTACCATTTTGATCTTCCAGAGGATCAATTTTGTCCGCTGTAATCCCTTTGATTTTAACATATCTGTAGAATCCCTAAGGATTCTCCTTCACCTTGTCTGCTAGGGCAACCTCATGCCTACTCTTAGCCCTTCTGATTTCTTTCTTAAGTGTTCTCTTACATTTCTTATACTCCATAAGCATCTCATTTGTTCCTACCTGCCTATATTTGCTGTACACCTCATACCTTATCTGAACCAGGTCCTCAATATCCCTTGAAAACCAAGGTTCCCTATACCTGTCAACTTTACCTTTTATTCTGACAGACACAATCAAGCTTTGTACTCTCAAACTTTCACTTCTGAAGGCCCCCCACTTATCAAGTATACCTTTGTCAGAAAACAGCCTGTCTCAATCCATACTTAACAGATCCATTCCGATACCTTCAAAATAGGCCTTTCTTCAATTTAGAATCTTAATCCATAGACCAGACCTATCTTTTTACATATTTATTTTGAAACAAATTGCATTGTGGTCATTCATTGCAAAGTGTTAAGCACTGGCGTGACATTTTCCCTGAGTAGTATTGCCTCCCCGTCTCCTTTAATCCCTCCCGCTTAGATGCAACTGAAAAAACAATGGAACCCTGGAATACTGAGCTGCCAGTCCTGCCCCTCCTGCAACCATCTCACTGGTGGCTACAGTGTCGTAACTCCAGGTGTCCATCCATGCCCTGAGCTCATCCACCTTTCCTACCATACCTCTTGCATTGAAATACACGCAGCTCAGGACACCAGTCTCAACCTTTTGATTTACGGCATCTGTCTCCACCAACTCTTCTGACTCTTTGGTTCCTATCCTTCCTGTAATTCTAGCTTAAACTCTCGCCCCACCGAACAGCCCAGCAAACCTTCCTGCTCGGATATTAGTCTTCTACTAGTGCAGGTGCAAACTGTCCCTTCTGCACAGGTGCCACCTTCCCTGGAAGAGAGCGCAATGGTCCAAAAATCCAATCACAGGACAGTTTACAATGACCATTTTACCTACTAACCAGTATGTCTTCGGACTGTGAGAGGAAACTGGAACACCAAAAATGCATCAAATTACTCTCCCTCGAGAGCCACTCAACTGTCCCAATTGTTTCCAACAACTCCAAGCTGGAGGGTCGCAGAGCTAGGGATTGTGTGCACAAGAAACAACTCTCCGTTACATCTCTCCTGTGTCATTTCTCTTTCAATGTGTCTGTGTTGGGAAATAGATAGTAGCTACTCTTTGTAGATTACAAATTAACTTTTTCCACCTGAGCCGAGTCAACCTTGCTGTATCTCCCAAACCTGTGGAGTCCCTGATCGTGGAGTTAAATGTCCTCTCCAACCTACACATCTTGTTGACAGAAATTGCTGGGAACACACAGCCCTGACTTTGTACTATTGCTGATGTTCCCTTTGTTCTATTCATCTTTCACCTCTCACTGCCAGTTAAAATTACTATGTTTTATCACCTTTCTTTGACCGTAAATGCACTGTATCTCCAAATAAATAGATATATAGATAGATAGATAAGCAAGTTTGTATGTTCTTCTCGTGAGTGCTTTGGTTTCCTCCGGGTGCTCCAGTTTCCTCTCACCATCTGAAGATGTTTCAGTTAGTAGGTTAGTTGGTCATTGTAAACTGTCTTGTGTTTAGGTTGGGCTGAAACAGGTAGGCTGGTGGGTGGCTCGGCTCATTGGGTTGGAGGGCCTGTTCCACACATTAAAAATAAATCTACCATCACCCCAGTGCCGGCCATACTTGCCCCCAGTGCTAGAGCAAATGCTGCCCACTAGATTTCCTGGGTTGGGATCTAATGAGGTCACTATATTGGCCTTGGCCAAAGTGAGCTAGACGAGCACCAGCACAGTGGGGTGTGGACGGCGGAGAGTCTACAGTGGGGAGGAAGGATCTCACTCCATCCCCACTATATCCTCCAGTTTACGCTGGGCGCTGCCCTTCAGTGTTCATTCGGTGCTGTTCTCCCGTGTTCGCTCAGTGCTGCTCTCCCGTGTTCGCTCAGTGCTGCCCTCCAGTGTTCGCTCGGTGCTGCCCTCCGGTGTTCACTCGGTGCTGCCCTCCAGTGTTCGCTCGGTGCTGCTCTCCGGTGTTCACTCAGTGCTGCCCTCCGGTGTTCACTCAATGGAAGAACAAGTTGGACCAGGCCAACTTACCATCAATCTTCAGTCATGTCACTCAGGGACCTGTTATTATTTTTTTTCTTCGTCACTGCATGTTTTTCTGAAATTATAACCATATGCTACTTGTGCAATGTGTTGTGTGCTGTTGGTAATGTTTTGTACCTTGGCCCGCAGAAATGCTGTTTCATTTGGTTATATTCATGTAAGGTTGAATGATAATTAACTTGGAAAAACTCATTGAGTCCCATCTCCTTTCGTCAGTTAGATCACCTCCACTATCACTTAGGTCCCATGCCCTGAGATAGGTCCCCCCTTTACTGTCACGAGAGTCCCATCCTTTTCCCCACCCCACCCTCCCATGCTCCCACCTCAGGAAGGTCGTGCCCATCACCCACCCATTTGCCAAGTTCCACCCGTGCTACAACCCCACCCCTTCAGTCTGGCCCCACCCCCACCCTGGTTCGAACACCCCCCTCACATAGCTCTGCCTCAGCCCTGTTCAAGCCCCACCCCAACACTTGTTCGAGCCCCACACCTTCAGTCTAGCCCTGCCCCAAAGGACCGCGTATAGTTGAACATGGTGTAGTCGGCAAGGTAGAAGTCTTGGGCGCGGCGGCGCTCGTCGGCGGACAGCTGGGCGAGGTAGCGGCGGCTGAGACGCAGGCTGGTGCGCTCCACCCCCCGGTGTCGGTCCTTGAAACGGGGGAAGGTGAGGTTGGCAGGGGCACCGACCAACCGCAGCAGCGCCTGGGCCTCTGCGCCCAGGCTCTCGAAATGGCCGATGAAGTCATAGCGGATGAGGCAGGGGCTGCAGAGACGACCGACCCGCTCCCAGTGGATGTCCAGGCCGAGGGGCCGCCGCGGGTCTAGCAGGTAGCGTACAAACTCGGGGAAGGTGACTCCCGAGCCGGAGAGCAGCGCCTGGCGGGTGGCATTGGGCCGGTAGTGGGCAATGATGGCACGGCCGAAGACTGGGTGATAGTAGGCGTTGGGCTGCTCGAACTTGTCACGGAAGGCCGAGACCAGGCGCTCGAGGGGCTCGCGCACGAACAGCGCCTTGGTGTAGGTGCGGAGCCGCCAGGCCATGCCGGCCCGGTCGAAGCTGTCGAGGCGACGCAGCGAGTTGCCGTAGTGTGCGACCTGGTGCTCGATGTGAGCCGGCGAGCTGGCCAGGCCACTCAGCACCATGAGCACCCGCTTCCAGTTGGAACATCCGGCCTTGGGCACCTCGCAGTACAGCAGCTGGTGCCGGTCTTCCACATAGATCCTGGAGACGTGGTGCGGTGAGAGCAGACTGGGACCCAGGGAGCTGCTACCTCCCCGGTACTTGAGACAGGCTTCTTCCACCAACTGCCGGCGGCCTTGCTGTACGTCCCCAAGCCCGCGGCGCCCCTGCGATCGCCGCTCCCCCCGCTGGTCAGGTGTCCACTGGTGGTGGTGACGGCGCCACTGTAGCGCTGTCTGCCTCATCCCGTCCGATGCCTCCCTCCTACGCCTGTGCCGCTGTCTGCGGAAGGATGGGCTCTGAGGCAGGGCCTGTCGCCGGCGGGGCATGGCCCTGTGGGCGGAGCTCCACGTCAGATGGTCAGGGGTCGCGATGGGCTGGGCAGCAGGGCTCCAGTCACACTCACCCTGGGGATAAAAGAACCTATCAGATCAAAGATTACTCTCAAGGGGAGGGGCTTCTCTGGCCAGTTACTATTGGTTGGCTATTTGACCATGGTGGGCACGGCTCCTTGGGCTGACCTGGGAGCCATGCCACACTCCGGGGGAAGCATTTCAGTACAGGCCCTTGGGCCAACGATGTTGTGCCAACTCTTTAACCTACTCCAAGATCAGTCTAACCTTGTCCTTCCACTTAGCCCTCCATTCTTCTATCATCCACATTCCTGTCTAAGAGTCTCTTAATTGTCCTTAGTGTACCTTCCTCTACCACCACCCCCAGGAGCATGTTCCATGTTGACAAACACTTGCCTCTGAGATCCCTCGTATCAGGGTGGGCGAGTGGTGGGAGAAGCCCTGTGCTGCTCGGTGAGTTACTGGACACTGGCTCAGTTCTCCTGTCAGACGTGCGTAAGTGTTGCTGTGGAATGGAGGAAGTGAAGCTCTCTGTTCCTCTGAGTGATAACGACCAGCTGAACTCGAGCTCCTGTCTGTGGCATTCTGCTTGAGTACACATTGGTTCCTTAAAGTTGTCATAGCGGCGTGAGAGCTGGGTGGGGTGCTGGGGATACGCTCCCACTACCCATTAAATGCCCCCATTGGCACATATCTCAAATAGCCCCTGACAACCACATCCAGATCCTGGTCTTCATGTGTGGCTTGGCTACTGAGACCAGCAGACCTGTTTCTACTGACAGGAGGATGGACAAAAGGAGGTTACTGATGCCTTAAAGCCAGTCGCTTTGGGCAGATGGGTCTCGTCAGCTGTGGTTGGCAGCTAAACTTTGATCTCAAACCTCCACTGCCTTGCAGCTATACCCACGCATGGGGAAGGCTTCAGGAGTTAACCTACTAATCGGTACGTCTTTACATGGGAGGAAACCCACACGCACTGGGGGCGTAATGTACAAGCTGGCTTACAGAAAACGCTGGAATTGAACTCTGACCTTCGACACCCTGAGCTGTAACTACTTACACTGCTGTGGAGCCCCGTGTTCGATGCCGTGTCAGAGCGAGGCTGCTCGGAACAGGAGTCAGGAATTACTGCCAGTCTGATCAATGGCAATACAGATCCCTGACCGAGAGAAAACCGAGTCTGAAAGACCTGACCGCACTGGTCTGGACCAGTGACAGGTAAATGGAGCTGAGGTTCATCTTTCTAGAACAGAACGAGCACCATGGGGCCAATGTGCTCTTCTCATTTCTGTCGTATCACAGAGGTCCAGGCTGTGAACTCAGTCACCACCAGCTGAGGTCTCGGCCCCAATTGCCTGAATGGGAATATTTGGGGGGGTGGGGAGGAGGAAAGGGAGAAGGGGGAGTAAGTGAACAGCAGGAAATGGGGTGGGGGACATCCAGGCAGTCCACTGTGAGAATACAGCTAAAGGCAGGAACAGAGTGAGACCCATCAAGCCTGCTCCGCCATTCACTCATGGCTGATTATTTTCCCTCTCAACCCCATTCTCTTCTCTCCCATAACCTTTGCTGCCCTGACTAATCAAGAACATATCAAATTCCACTTTAAACATACTCAATAACTTGGTTGCCACAGCAATGAATTCCACAGATTCACCACCCTCTGGTTACAGAATTCCTCCTCATCTTTGCTCTAAATGGACATCCCTCTATTCTGAGGCTGTGCTGTCTGGTCCTAGACTCCCCTCCCACAGGAAGCATCCTCTCTACATCCACTCTATTCTAGACCTTCCAATATTTGATAGGTTTTAATAAGAACCCCCCCCCAATCCCTCCCCCCTCGTTCTACAATCTGGACTGGTCAAAGAACACTGAGGCTGTCTACAAGAAGGGTCCGAGCTGTCTCTATTTCCTGAGGAGACTGAGGTCCTTTAACATCTGCCGGACGATGCTGAGGATGTTCTACGAGTCTGTCGTGGCCAGTGCTATCATGTTTGCTGTTGTGTGCTGGGGCAGCAGGCTGAGGGTAGCAGACACCAACAGAATCAACAAACTCATTCGTAAGGCCAGTGATGTTGTGGGGATGGAACTGGACTCTCTCATGGTGGTGTCTGAAAAGAGGATGCTGTCCAAGTTGCATGCCATCTTGGTCAATGTCTCCCATCCACTACATAATGTACTGGGTGGGCACAGGAGTACATTCAGCCAGAGACTCATTCCACCGAGATGCAGCACAGAGCATCATAGGAAGTCGTTCCTGTCTGTGGCCATCAAACTTTACAACTCCTCCCTTGGAGGGTCAGACATCCTGAGCCAATAGGCTGGTCCTGGACTTATTTCATAATTTACTGGCATAATTTACATATTACTATTTAACTATTTATGGTTCTATTACTATTTATTATTTATGGAGCAACTGTAACGAAAACCCAATTTCCCCGGGGATCAATAAAGTATGACTATGACTGTTCTACAGTGAGCACAGAGCTATCAAATGCTAATAATACAATAACCCTTTCATTCCCAGTATCATTCTTGAGAACCTCCTCCAGACCCTCTTCAATGCCAGCACATCCTTCCTTAGATATGACATGGTTGTTTTGCTCTACAGGTCGTCTGTAGCTTGAGTCGCACGACTGTCTTTTAGCCTGGCTCAGAGCTCTGCGAACCCCTCCCTGCATGGACCAAAAAGTCGCTGGCTGACCATTCTATTAACCTGTACACTTCCATCAAGTCACCGCTCATCTTCCCTTACTCCAAAGAGAGAAGCCCCAGCTCACTGGAAAATCGTGCGGAGGATGTAGAGATATCGATAGGTTAAGTGAGTGGGCAAGGATATGGCAGATGTGACCCATGCGAGGTCATCCACTTTGTAAGAACAAATAGTGGCTATCGTAACGTTTCACCGCGCCTGATGTAAAATTGGAGTTCGATTCCCATCGTTGTCTCTAAGGAGTTTGAATGTTCTCCCTGTGCCCACGTGGGTTTCCTTCGGGTGCTCCAGTTTCCTCCCACATTCCAAAGACGTGTGGTTGGGGTTAGTAAGTTGCAGGCATAATATGTTGGCATTGGAAGCATGGCGATTCTTGTGGGCCGTGCTCAACACCGTCCTCACTGATTTGATTTGACACAAACGATGTATGACGTGACAAATAAAGCTAATCTTCAAGCCAACGGAAGAACAGATTATTATTTACCTGGCGAAACAATGCAGCATGTTGTTGTGCAGAGGGATCTGAGCCTGCTTGTGCATGAATCATTACTTCCAACCCTTGTTTTTATGAATCTCCCCTCTAAGCTGCAGTCACCACTGCCCTCCTCAGGTAAGTGTTTTGTTGTTTTCTTCTGTGGCTTGCATTCAAAAGCAGCATTAGGGGTGTTGCTAGAGGTTAACTCTGGGAATTTCTGAAGGGTGGGGTGCATTCTTTGATCGTGACGCTCTCGACAGTGTCTCAGCCCACCTCCTGAGGCATCTGGAACCAACCACACCTGAGTGTGGATGTCCACAATTGGGCTAGGGACCCCCAACCCATCCTCTCATCTTTCACCGTTATCTTGTCTGTGGACAAAATAATGGCACATGGGTGATAGAAAATGGATGGCTACCTGGAAGGGAAGGGAAGGTTGATCTTGAAGGAGGTTAAAGCATTGGCATGACATCTACCGTCAGGAAGCAGGTACAGGAGATCAGGACTAGGACTGCCAGACTAGGGAACAGCTCCTTCCCTCAGACTGTGAGAGTAATGAATACCCTGCCACCACCGGGCTCCCGTCACTAGGACAGCGAGCTGTTTACTGTTTACCCCTGCTGCACATTACATGCACTTTGAGTTATATTAACTTATTTAGAGTATAATAGTTTGCTATATGTGCTCTGTGTGAGATGGATCGTGGGTGCACCCTGGATCAGAGGAAAGTTCCTTCATTTGGGTGTATATATGTACAGTCAGCTGGCAATAAACTTGAACTTGCCCATCGTGGACTGAAAGGCCTGCACTCTGCTCTAATGATCTTAAACCGATCTCCCTGCAAGAAGTGTGTGATCACTTCTCCGCCTGTCATAGAGAGCAAGAAATCACCGATTTCTCCCTCCCACTCCCATCACCCTGCCCCAAGACCCACTCTCATAACACTGCCTCTCATCCCACCTCCCCATTATTCACCCACCCACCCCTTCCCCATCTTGTCACCCTGCCCCCACCCCCACCCCTCCCCTCTCATTACTTCTCACCCCATCTCCCCCATCTCATCACCTCACCCTCACCCACACTACACTCCACTTACCTCCATTTACAGCCCCACCACAACCCTTCCCCGTTCTCGTCACCCAGCCCCCACCCCTCACCCTCACCCTGCCCTCACTACACCCACACCCCTCACCCTCACCCTGCCCTCACTACACCCCCACCCCTCACCCTCACCCTTCCCTCACTACACCCCCACCCCTCACCAAAACTACACTCCACCTACCTCCATTTACAGTCCCACTCCATCCCTTCCCCGTTCTCGTCACCCAGCCCCCACCCCTCACCCTCACCCTCCCCTCACTACACCCCCACCCTTCACCCTCACTGCACTGCACCTACCTCCATTTACAGTCCCACCCCATCCCTTCCCCGTTCTCGTCACCCAGCCCCCACCCCTCACCCTCACCCTGCCCTCACTACACCCCCACCCCTCACCCTCACCCTTCCCTCACTACACCCCCACCCCTCACCAAAACTACACTCCACCTACCTCCATTTACAGTCCCACTCCATCCCTTCCCCGTTCTCGTCACCCAGCCCCCACCCCTCACCCTCACCCTCCCCTCACTACACCCCCACCCCTCACCCACACTACACTCCACCTACCTCCATTTACAGTCCCACCCCATCCCTTCCCCGTTCTCGTCACCCAGCCCCCACCCCTCACCCTCACCCTCCCCTCACTATGCACCCACCCCTCACCCCCACTACCCTCCCCCTACCTCCATTTACAGTCCCACCCCATCCCTTCCCCGTTCTCGTCACCCAGCCCCCACCCCTCGCCCTCACCCTCCCCTCACTACACCCCCACCCCTCACCCCCACTACACTCCCCTACCTCCATTTACAGTCCCACCCCATCCCTTCCCCGTTCTCGTCACCCTGCCTCCACCCCTCACGCTCACCCTCCCCTCACTACACCCCCACCCCTCACCCCCACTACACTCCACCTACCTCTATTTACAGTCCCACCATATCTCTTCCCCGTTCTCGTCACCCAGCCCCCACCCCTCACCCTCACCCTCCCCTCACTACACCCCCACCCCTCACCCTCACCCCCACTACACTACACCTACCTCCATTTACAGTCCACCCCATCCCTTCCCCGTTCTCGTCACCCAGCCCCCACCCCTCACCCTCACCCTCCCCTCACCCTCCCCTCACTACACCCCCACTACACTCCACCTACCTCCATTTACAGTCCCACCCCATCCCTTCCCCGTTCTCGTCACCCAGCCCCCACCCCTCACCCTCACCCTGCCCTCACTACACCCCCACCCCTCACCCCCACTACACTCCACCTACCTCCATTTACAGTCCCACCCCATCCCTTCCCCGTTCTCGTCACCCAGCCCCCACCCCTCACCCTCACCCTCCCCTCACTACGCACCCACCCCTCACCCCCACTACCCTCCCCCTACCTCCATTTACAGTCCCACCCCATCCCTTCCCCGTTCTCGTCACCCAGCCCCCACCCCTCGCCCTCACCCTCCCCTCACTACACCCCCACCCCTCACCCCCACTACACTCCACCTACCTCTATTTACAGTCCCACCACATCTCTTCCCCGTTCTCGTCACCCAGCCCCCACCCCTCACCCTCACCCTCCCCTCACTACACCCCCACCCCTCACCCTCACTACACTCCACCTACCTCCATTTACAGCCCCACCCCATCCCTTCCCCGTTCTCGTCACCCTGCCTCCACCCCTCACGCTCACCCTCCCCTCACTACACCCCCACCCCTCACCCCCACTACACTCCACCTACCTCTATTTACAGTCCCACCATATCTCTTCCCCGTTCTCGTCACCCAGCCCCCACCCCTCACCCTCACCCTCCCCTCACTACACCCCCACCCCTCACCCTCACCCCCACTACACTACACCTACCTCCATTTACAGTCCACCCCATCCCTTCCCCGTTCTCGTCACCCAGCCCCCACCCCTCACCCTCACCCTCCCCTCACTACACCCCCACCCCTCACCCCCACTACACTCCACCTACCTCCATTTACAGTCCCACCCCATCCCTTCCCCGTTCTCGTCACCCAGCCCCCACCCCTCACCCTCACCCTCCCCTCACCCTCCCCTCACTACACCCCCACTACACTCCACCTACCTCCATTTACAGTCCCACCCCATCCCTTCCCCGTTCTCGTCACCCAGCCCCCACCCCTCACCCTCACCCTCCCCTCACTACGCACCCACCCCTCACCCCCACTACCCTCCCCCTACCTCCATTTACAGTCCCACCCCATCCCTTCCCCGTTCTCGTCACCCAGCCCCCACCCCTCGCCCTCACCCTCCCCTCACTACACCCCCACCCCTCACCCCCACTACACTCCACCTACCTCTATTTACAGTCCCACCATATCTCTTCCCCGTTCTCGTCACCCTGCCTCCACCCCTCACGCTCACCCTCCCCTCACTACACCCCCACCCCTCACCCCCACTACACTCCACCTACCTCTATTTACAGTCCCACCATATCTCTTCCCCGTTCTCGTCACCCAGCCCCCACCCCTCACCCTCACCCTCCCCTCACTACACCCCCACCCCTCACCCTCACCCCCACTACACTACACCTACCTCCATTTACAGTCCACCCCATCCCTTCCCCGTTCTCGTCACCCAGCCCCCACCCCTCACCCTCACCCTCCCCTCACTACACCCCCACCCCTCACCCCCACTACACTCCACCTACCTCCATTTACAGTCCCACCCCATCCCTTCCCCGTTCTCGTCACCCAGCCCCCACCCCTCACCCTCACCTCCCCTCACCCTCCCCTCACTACACCCCCACTACACTCCACCTACCTCCATTTACAGTCCCACCCCATCCCTTCCCCGTTCTCGTCACCCAGCCCCCACCCCTCACCCTCACCCTGCCCTCACTACACCCCCACCCCTCACCCCCACTACACTCCACCTACCTCCATTTACAGTCCCACCCCATCCCTTCCCCGTTCTCGTCACCCTGCCTCCACCCCTCACGCTCACCCTCCCCTCACTACACCCCCACCCCTCACTCCCACTACCCTCCACCTACCTCTATTTACAGTCCCACCACATCTCTTCCCCGTTCTCGTCACCCAGCCCCCACCCCTCACCCTCACCCTCCCCTCACTACACACCCACCCCTCACCCCCACTACACTCCACCTACCTCCATTTACAGTCCCACCCCATCCTTCCCCGTTCTCGTCACCCAGCCCCCACCCCTCACCCTCACCCTCCCCTCACTACAACCCCACCCCTCACCCACACTACACTCCACCTACCTCCATTTACAGTCCCACCCCATCCCTTCCCCGTTCTCGTCACCCAGCCCCCACCCCTCGCCCTCACCCTCCCCTCACTACACCCCCACCCCTCACCCCCACTACACTCCCCTACCTCCATTTACAGTCCCACCCCATCCCTTCCCCGTTCTCGTCACCCTGCCTCCACCCCTCGCCCTCACCCTGCCCTCACTACACCCCCACCCCTCACCCCCACTACACTCCCCTACCTCCATTTACAGTCCCACCCCATCCCTTCCCCGTTCTCGTCACCCTGCCTCCACCCCTCACGCTCACCCTCCCCTCACTACACCCTCACCCCTCACCCCCACTACACTCCACCTACCTCTATTTACAGTCCCACCATATCTCTTCCCCGTTCTCGTCACCCAGCCCCCACCCCTCACCCTCACCCTCCCCTCACTACACCCCCACCCATCACCCTCACCCCCACTACACTACACCTACCTCCATTTACAGTCCACCCCATCCCTTCCCCGTTCTCGTCACCCAGCCCCCACCCCTCACCCTCACCCTCCCCTCACTACACCCCCACCCCTCACCCCCACTACACTCCACCTACCTCCATTTACAGTCCCACCCCATCCCTTCCCCGTTCTCGTCACCCAGCCCCCACCCCTCACCCTCACCCTCCCCTCACCCTCCCCTCACTACACCCCCACTACACTCCACCTACCTCCATTTACAGTCCCACCCCATCCCTTCCCCGTTCTCGTCACCCAGCCCCCACCCCTCACCCTCACCCTGCCCTCACTACACCCCCACCCCTCACCCCCACTACACTCCACCTACCTCCATTTACAGTCCCACCCCATCCCTTCCCCGTTCTCGTCACCCAGCCCCCACCCTCACCCTCACCCTCCCCTCACTACACCCCCACCGCTCACTCCCACTACCCTCCACCTACCTCTATTTACAGTCCCACCACATCTCTTCCCCGTTCTCGTCACCCAGCCCCCACCCCTCACCCTCACCCTCCCCTCACTACACACCCACCCCTCACCCCCACTACACTCCACCTACCTCCATTTACAGTCCCACCCCATCCCTTCCCCGTTCTCGTCACCCAGCCCCCACCCCTCACCCTCACCCTCCCCTCACTACACCCCCACCCCTCACCCACACTACACTCCACCTACCTCCATTTACAGTCCCACCCCATCCCTTCCCCGTTCTCGTCACCCAGCCCCCACCCCTCACGCTCACCCTCCCCTCACTACACCCCCACCGCTCACTCCCACTACACTCCCCCTACCTCCATTTACAGTCCCACCCCATCCCTTCCCCGTTCTCGTCACCCTGCCTCCACCCCTCACGCTCACCCTCCCCTCACTACACCCCCACCGCTCACTCCCACTACACTCCACCTACCTCCATTTACAGTCCCACCCCATCCCTTCCCCGTTCTCGTCACCCAGCCCCCACCCCTCACCCCCACTACACTCCACCTACCTCTATTTACAGTCCCACCATATCTCTTCCCCGTTCTCGTCACCCAGCCCCCACCCCTCACCCTCACCCTGCCCTCACTACACCCCCACCCCTCACCCCCACTACACTCCACCTACCTCCATTTACAGTCCCACCCCATCCCTTCCCCGTTCTCATCACCCAGCCCCCACCCCTCACGCTCACCCTCCCCTCACTACACCCCCACCGCTCACTCCCACTACCCTCCACCTACCTCTATTTACAGTCCCACCACATCTCTTCCCTGTTCTCGACACCCAGCCCCCACCCCTCGCCCTCACCCTCCCCTCACTACACCCCCACCCCTCACCCCCACTACCCTCCCCCTACCTCCATTTACAGTCCCACCCCATCCCTTCCCCGTTCTCGTCACCCTGCCCCCACCCCTCACCCTCACTGCACTCCCCCTACCTCCATTTACAGTCCCACCACATCCCTTCCCTGTTCTCGACACGCAGCCCCCACCCCTCCCCTCCCCCTCACATCATCCCAAACTGCACCTCTTCCCCTTTGTCACCCCTCCTCCCCCTGTAAAACCACAATCCCACTCTTACCTGTGTCTCTCCGGGATTGAGCGGAGCCCCGATTTCTGGAATGAGAGGGAATGTGTTATTGGTAACACGAGAGAGACCTTGATCTTCCGTTTACCCCTGTGGAACAGGAGGTCACTCACACCTATAAACCACCCTCCAAATCTTTCTACGGGCAGCAAGGAGCATGTTGACAACAGGAAGGAGGTACAGGAGCCTCAGGGTCCACACGGCCAGAATCAGAGATAGTTATTACCCCTCAATCACTGGGCCAGGAGTACAGGAGCCTCAGGGTCCACACGGCCAGAATCAGAGATAGTTATTACCCCTCAATCACTGGGCCAGGAGTACAGGAGCCTCAGGGTCCACACGGCCAGAATCAGAGATAGTTATTACCCCTCAATCATTGGGCCAGGGGTACAGGAGCCTCAGGGTCCACACGGCCAGAATCAGAGATAGTTATTACCCCTCAACCACTGGGCTAGGAGTACAGGAGCCTCAGGGTCCACACGGCCAGAATCAGAGATAGTTATTACCCCTCAACCACTGGGCTAGGGGTACAGGAGCCTCAGGGCCCACACGGCCAGGATCAGAGATAGTTATTACCCCTCAACCACTGGGCTAGGGGTACAGGAGCCTCAGGGCCCACACGGCCAGGATCAGAGATAGTTATTACCCCTCAACCACTGGGCTAGGGGTACAGGAGCCTCAGGGCCCACACGGCCAGGATCAGAGATAGTTATTACCCCTCAACCACTGGGCCAGGGGTACAGGAGCCTCAGGTCACATGCAGCTAGGTTCAGGAATAGTTATCACCCCTCATGGTAACCAGGCATATAGATGAGGGTAGCGTAGTGGATATGATCTACATGGATGTTAGTAAGGCATTTGACAAGGTTCCACACGGTAGGCTTATTCAGAAAGTCAGAAGGCATGGGATCCAGGGAAGTTTGGCCAGGTGGATTCAGAATTGGCTTGCCTGCAGAAGGCAGAGGGTCGTGGTGGAGGGAGTACATTCAGATTGGAGGATTGTGACTAATGGTGCCCCACAAGGATCTGCTCTGGGACCTCTACTTTTCGTGATTTTTATTAACGACCTGGATGTGGGTGTAGAAGGGTGGGTTGGCAAGTTTGCAGACAACACAAAGGTTGGTGGTGTTGTAGATAGTGTAGAGGATTGTCAAAGATTGCAGAGAGACATTGATAGGATGCACAGGTGGGCTGAGAAGTGGCAGATGGAGTTCAACCCGGAGAAGTGTGAGGTGGTACACTTTGGAAGGACAAACTCCAAGGCAGAGTACAAAGTAAATGGCAGGATACTTGGTAGTGTGGAGGAACAGAGGGATCTTGGGGTACATGTCCACAGATCCCTGAAAGTTGCCTCACAGGTGGATAGGGTAGTTAAGAAAGCTTATGGGGTGTTAGCTTTCATAAGTCGAGGGATAGAGTTTAAGAGTTGTGATGTAATGATGCAGCTCTATAAAACTCTGGTTAGGCCACACTTGGAGTACTGTGTCCAGTTCTGGTTGCCTCACTATAGGATGGATGTGGAAGCATTGGAAAGGGTACAGAGAAGATTTACTAGTGTGCTGCCTGGTTTAGAAAGTATGCATTGTGATCAGAGATTAAGGGAGCTAGGGCTTTACTCTTTGGAGAGAAGGAGGATGAGAGGAGACATGATAGAGGTGTACAAGATAATAAGAGGAATAGATAGAGTGGATAGCCAGCACCTCTTCCTCAGGGTACCACTGCTCAATACAAGAGGACATGGCTTTAAGGTAAGGGCTGGGAAGTTCAAGGGGGATATTAGAGGAAGGTTTTTCACTCAGAGAGTGGTTGGTGCGTGGAATGCACTGCCTGAGTCAGTGGTGGAGGCAGATACACTAGTGAAGTTTAAGAGACTACTAGACAGGTATATGGAGGAATTTAAGGTGGGGTATTATATGGGAGGCAGTGTTTGAGGGTCGGCAAAACATTGTGGGCCAAAGGGCCTGTACTGTGCTGTACTCTTCTATGTTCTATGTTCAATCACTGGGATGGAGGTACAGGAGCCTCAGGGCCTATACAGCCAGGTTCAGGAACAGTTATTATCCCTCAACCACTGGGCCGGGGGTACAGGAGCCTCAGGGCCCACACGGCCAGGTTCAGGAACAGTTATTACTCCTCAACCACCAGGCTGCAGGGACAGGAGCCTCAGGGCCTACACAGCCAGGTTCAGGAACAGTTATTATCCCTCAACCACTGGGCTGGGGATGGGCTGGGGGTACAGGAGCCTCAGGTCCTACACAGCCAGGTTCAGGAACAGTTATTACCCTTCAGCCACCGGGCCAGAGGTAGGGGAGCCTTAGGTTGCACGTGGCCAGAGTCAGGAACAGTTTTTACCCTATAACCATTAGGTTCTTGAACCAGAGAGATAACTTCACTCAACTTGACATTGAACTGATTCCACAAGTTACAGATTCACTTTCAAGGACACTACAACTCATGTTCTCAATATTATTTCTTTGTACTTGCAGTCTATCTTTTGCACAATAGTTATTTGTCAGTCATTGTCTGTACAGCACCTTTGGAAGTTTTCATGTTTTATTGTTTTACAACATTGAATCACTGTGATTTAATTTGGCTTTTTTTGATACTGATCAACAGAAAAGGCTCTTGTCAAAGTGAAAACAGGTCTTTACAAAGTGATATAAATTAATTACAAATATAAAACACAAAATAATTGATTGCATAATTATTCACCCCCTTCAAGCGAGCATTTAGTAGATGCACCTTTTGCAGCAATCAAGTCCAGCCACAAATTCTCAGTTCAATTGAGGTCTGGATACTGACTTGGCCACTCCAGTACATTAACTTTGTTGTTTGTAAGCCATTCCTGTGTAGCTTTGGCTTTATGCTTGGGGTTATTATTTTGCTGGAAAACAAATCTCCCAATTCGCAGTTCTCTTGCAGACTGCATCAGGTTTTCCTCCAGGATTTCCCTGTATTTTGCTGCATTCATTTTATTCTCTACCTTCACAAGCCTCCAGGGCCTGCTGCAGTGAAGCTTCACAGTAGGGATGGTGTGTTTTTGATGATGTGTGGTGTTTGGCTTATACCCAACATAGTGTTTAGTCTGATGGCCAAAAAGCTCAATTTTGGTTTCATCAACCATAGAACCTTCTTCCAGCCGACTTCAGAGTTTCCCAGATGCCTTCTGGCTCTAGCCATACTTCATGTGAGTTTTCTCAACAGTAGCTTTCTCTTTGCCACTCTGCCATGAAGCTGTGACTGGTGAAGCGCCTGAGCAACAGTCGTTGTCTGCACAGTCTCTCCCATCTCAGCCACTGAAGCTTGTAACTCCTCCAGAGTTGTCACAGGTCACTTGGTGACCCCCCTCACCAGTCCCCTTCTTGCACAGTCACTCAGTTTTTGAGGATGGCCTGCTCGAGGCAGATTTGCAGCTGTGTCATATTCCTTCCATTTCTTGAGGATTGACTTAACTGTACTCCAAGGAATATTCAGTGACTTGGAAGTTTTTCTGACTTGTGCTTTTCAATAACCTTTTTGCAGAGTTGCTTGGAGTGCTCTTTTGTCTTCATGGTGTAGTTTTTGCCAGGATACGGACTCACCAGCAGTTGGACCTTCCAGATCCAAGTGTATTTTTACTACAATCGATTGAAACAGCTTGACTGCACACAGGTGATCTCCATTTCACTAACTATGTGGCTTCTAAAACCAATTGGCTGCACCAGTGACGATTTGCAGTGTCACATTAAAGGGAGTGAATATTTATGCAGTCAATTATTTTGTGTTTTATATTTGTAATTAATTTAATTCAAGTCAAGTCAAGTCTCTTTTTATTGTCATTTCGACCATAAACTGCTGGTACCATACACAGTAAAAACGAAACAACGTTCCTCCAGGACCATGGTGCTACATGAAACAACGCAAAACTACACTTGACTATGTGAGACAGCACAAGGCTACACTAGACTACGTAAGACAACATAAAAACTACACTAGACTGCAGACCAACACAGGACTACATGAAGTGCACAAAACGGTGCAGGGCAGTACAATAATTAATAAACAAGACAATAGGCACAGTAGAGGACAAATTACAATATAATAATAAATGAGGTAGATGTCAGTCTAGACTCTGGGTATTAAGGAGTCTGATGACTTGGGGGAAGAAACTGTTGCACAGTCTGGTGGTGAGAGCCCGAATGCTTCGGTATCTTTTGCCAGATGGCAGGAGGGAGAAGAGTCTGTATGAGGGGTGCATGAGGTCCTTCACAATACTGTTTGCTTTACGGATGCAGCCAGTAGTGTAAAGGTCTGTAATGGCAGGAAGAGAGACCCCAATGATCTTCTCAGCTGACCTCACTATCTGCTGCAGGGTCTTGCGATCTGAGATGGTACAATCCCCAAACCAGGCAGTGATGCAGCTGCTCAGGATGCTCTCGATACATCCTCTGTAGAATGTGGTGAGGATGAGGGGGTAGGAGATGGACTTTTCTCAGTCTTCGTAGAAGGTAGAGACGCTGCTGGGCTTTCTTGGCTATGAAGCTGGTGTTGAGACCAGGTGAGATTCTCCATCAGGTGAACACCAAGAAATCTGGTGCTCTTAACGATCTCAACGGAGGAGTCGTCAATGTTCAGCAGAGGATGGTCACTCCGTGTCCTCCTGAAGTCAACAACCATCTCTTTTGTTTTGTTCACATTCAGAGACAGGTTGTTGGCTCTGCACCAGTCCGTTAGCCGCTGCACCTCCTCTCTGTATGCTGACTCGTTGTTCTTGCTGATGAGGCCCACCATGGTCATGTCATCGGCGAACTTGATGATGTGGTTCAAGCTGTGTATTGCTGCACAGTCGTGGGTCAGCAGAGTGAACAACAGTGGACTGAGCACACATCTCTGGGGGGCCCCCGTGCTCAGTGTGATGGTGTTGGAGATGCTGCTCCCGACCTGGACTGACTGAGGTCTCCCAGTCAGGAAGTCTAGAATCCAGTTGCGGAGAGAGGTGTTCAGACCCAGTAGGCTCAGCTTTCCAGTCAGTTTCTGAGGAATGATTGTGTTGAATGCTGAACTGAAGTCTATGTACAGCATTCGAACATACATGTCTCTTTTGTCCAGGTGGGTTAGGGCCAGGTGGAGGGTGATGGCAATGGTGTCGTCTGTTGAACGGTTGGGACGATACGTGAACTGCAGGGGTCCAGTGAGGGGGGCAGCAGGGTCTTGATGTGCCTCATGACGAGCCTCTCGAAACACTTCATGGTGATGGATGTGGGTGCAACGGGATGGTAGTCGTTGACGCAGGACACTGAAGACTTCTTCGGCACGGGGCAATGGTGGCGGCCTTGAAGCACATAGGAACGACGGTGCTGCTCAGGGAGATGTTGAAGATGTCAGTGAGAATCTTAGCTAGCTGGTCTGCACATCCTCTAAGCACTCTGCCAGGAATATTGTCTGGTCCAGCAGCCTTCTGTGGGTTGACCCTGCACAGGGTTCTCCTCACATTGGTCACGATAAGACACAGCACCTGGTCGTTTGGAGGAGGGATGGTCTTCCTCGCCACCATGTCATTTTCCACCTCAAAACGAGCATAGAAGTTGTTCAACTCATCTGGGAGGGAGGCAGCACCAGCACAGACAAAATTCATTTTGTAGAGATCTGTTTTCACTTTGACCGAAAGTCTTTTTCTGTTGATCAGTGTAAAAAAAAGTCAGATTAAATCCACTGTGATTCAATGTTGTAAAACAATAAAACATGAAAACTTCCAAGAGGGGTGAATACTTTCATTGATTCTATTGTATTTCTTTTTATCTACTGTGAATACCTGTAAGAAAATGTATCTCAAGATTGTATATGGTGACCTACACTTACATAGAACATAGAATAGTACAGCACAGTACAGGCCCTTCAGCCCGACCCTCAAACCTTGCCTCTCATATAAGCCCCCACCTTAAATTCCTCCATATACCTGTCTGGTAGTCTCTTAAACTTCACTAGTGTATCTGCCTCTACCACTGACTCAGGCAGTGCATTCCACGCACCAACCACTCTCTGAGTAAAAAACCTTCCTCTAATATACCCCTTGAACTTCCCAGCCATTACCTTAAAGCCATGTCCTCTTGTATTGAGCAGTGGTGCCCTGGGGAAGAAGCGCTGGCTATCCACTCTATTTATTCCTCTTATTATCTTGTACACCTCTATCATGTCTCCTCTCATCCTCCTTCTCTCCAAAGAGTAAAGCCCTAACTCCCTTAATCTCTGATCATAATGCATACTCTCTAAACCAGCCAGCATCCTGGTAAATATCCTCTGTACCCTTTCCAATGCTTCCACATCCTTCCTATAGTGAGGCGACCAGAACTGGACACAGTTGATAATAAATTTACTTTGAACTTTGAAATTCAACAAAATTGCCATCAATGTGTCAAAGCTCGAGTCTTGCAGATGTTGACCATCTCACAAGGTTGTGAACTGGCAGTAATCCTCATCCGCTGACTCTGAGAGGCCCACAACAAAGCACAGGGAGGTGGATGAAGGCTGTCATTCTCAGGTCATGGTGAGTTGCACAGGCAGCCAGATGCAGAGCACTACCAGACCACCACTCATCTGTGCTGGTGCTGCCTCCCTCCCAGATGAGTTGAACAACTTCTATGCTCGTTTTGAGGTGGAAAATGACATGGTGGCGAGGAAGACCATCCCTCCTCCAAACGACCAGGTGCTGTGTCTTATCATGACCAATGTTTAGTATTCAGTTCCCGGCTGAATACTAAAAAGCCCAGAAAGAGTGGGAGTGGAGAGGATGCCTAGGATCAGAGGGCATGGACTCAGAATAAAGAGATATCCACAGAACAGAGATAAGGAGGAATTTCTTTAACCAGGGGTGGTGAATCTATAGAATTCATTGCCACAGACGGCTGTGGAGGCCAAGTATTGGGTATAGGTATTTAAAGTGGAGGTTAATAGGTTCTTGATTAGTCAGGGCATTAAAGGTTACTGGGAGAAGGCTAGAGAATGGGGTTGAAATCAGCCATGTGTGAATGGTAGAACAGACTCCGTGGGCGAAATAGTCGAATTCTGCTACTATGTCTTATGGTCATGAGCCAACATTAGGTATGAAACACAATGACTACGGAGAAGCAGTGGGAGTTTCAGACAGATTGAGGACAGACCAGAGCCTCTTGCCAGACCCACTGACCCTGGGGATTCCCAGGTCCTGAGGAGTGCCTGATGCTACCCTGCAACCATGAGGTTCTGAACTGGTTTGGACAACTTCGCTCACCACAGCTCTGAACAGATTCCACGACCGACACGCTCACTTTCAAGGACTCTACAACTCATGTTCTCAGTATTTTTTTACTAGATCTACGTTGCAGAACAGCCCCTTCTGACCCACGGAGCTGCCTGCCCAGAAACCCACCAATTTAATCTGAACGTAATCACGGGACAATTTACAATGACCAACTAACCTACTAGCCGGTTCGTTGGAGAAGACCGACGCACCTTGTGGAAGACCCATGCGGTCCCGGGAGAACGTACAGAACCTTACATTCAGCATCAGAATTGAACTCCAAACTCCAGAGCACCCTGAGCTGTAATAGTGACACACCACCACTGTGGGGTTTTTTATATTTGCACAATCTGTCTTCTTTTGCACATCGGTTGATTGTCTGTCTTTGTTTATGTACACAACTGGGTGATTTGGCAGATGAATGTGTGGCTGAGAAGTTGGTGCAGGGGGCAGGGCTTCAGGTTCTTGGATCACTGGGATCTCTTCTGGGGGAGGTATGACCTGTACAAAAGTGACAGGTTGCACTTGAACCCGCGGGGGACCAATATTCTCGCGGGCAGATTTGTTAGAGCTGTTGGGGAGGGTTTAAACTAATTTGGCAGGGGGTTGTGAACCAGAGTGAAGGAACTCAGAATAGGATGGATGGTAAAAATGCAAAGACAGCGTGCAGTCAGACTGTCAGGAAGGGCAGGCAGATGATAGGACATAACTGCAGCCTGCAGGGTGAGTATCAGTGCATGAGGGATGTAAAATCAAAAAGGGTAGCAAGTACAGTACTCAAAGTGTTATATCTCAATACATGGAGTATGAGAAATAAGGTGGATGATCTTGTTGCAATTTTAAAGATTGTCAGGTATGATGTTGTGGCCATTGCTGAATCGTGGCAGAAGGATGGTTGTAGTTGAGGTTGGGAGCTGAATGTCCAAGGCTGCATATTGTACCAGAGGGATAGGAAGGTAGGTAGAGGGGGTGACGTGGCTCTGCTGGTAAAGAATGGTATCAGATCAGTAGAAAGATGTGACATAGGATTGGAAGATGTTGAATCCTTGTGGGTTGAGTTAAGAAACTGCAAGGGTAAAAGGACCCTGATGGCAGTTATATACAGGCCTCACAACAGTGGCTGGGATGTGGACCACAGATTACAACAGGAATAAAAAAGGTGAGCCAAAAGGGCAATGTTACGATAGTCATGGGAGATTTTAACATGCAGGTCGATTGGGAAAATCAGGTTGGTAATGGATCTCAAGAGAGTGAGTTTGTTGAATGCCTGTGAGATGGCTTTTTAGAGCAGTTTGTCATTGAGCCTACTACAGGATCAGCTATACTGGATTGGGTGTTATGTAATGGGCCAGGGTCTGGCAGATGGAATACAACATTGGTAAATGCGAGATCATCCACTTTGGAAGGAATGATAGAAGAGCAGATTATTATTTAAATGGTGAAAGATTGCAGCATGCTTTTGTGCAGAGGGACTTGGGAGTGCTTGTTCATGAATCACAAAGGGTTGGCTTGCAGGTGCAACAGGTTATTAAGAAGGCAAACGGAATGTTGGCCTTCATTGCTAGAGGGATTGAATTCAAGAGCAGGGAGGTCATGCTGCAACTGTACAGGGTTCTGGTGAGGCCGCACCTGAAGTACTGTGTGCAGTTCTGGTCTCCATACTTGAGGAAGGATATACTGGCTTTGGAGGCAGTGCAGAGGAGGTTCACCAGGTTAATTCCAGGGATGAAGGGGTTAACCTATGAGGAGAGATTGAGTCGCCTGGGACTATACTCTCTGGAATTCAGAAGAATGAGAGGGGATCTTATAGAAACATACAACATTTTGAAAGAGATAGCTAAGATAGAAGTAGGAAAGTTGTTTCCATTGGTAGGTGAGACTAGAACTAGGGGACATTGTCTCAAGATTCAGGGGAGTAGATTTAGGACAGAGATGAGGAGAAACTATTTTTCCCAGAGAGTGGTGAATCTGTGGAATTCTCTGCCCAGGGAAGCAGATGAGGCTTCTTCACTAAATATATTTAAGATACAGTTAGATAGATTTTTACATAGTAGAGGAATTAAGGGTAATAGGGAAAAGGCAGGTAGTTGAAGCTGAGTTTACGGACAGATCATCCATGATCTTATTGAATGGCGGGACAGGCTCGATGGGCCGGATGGCCTACTCCTGCTGCTATTTCTTATGTTCTTATGAACTGGAGGCGACTAGGGAGCTTAAGGTAAAAGAACCCTTAGGAGCCAGTGATCACAATATGATTGAGTTCAACTTGAAATTTGATTGGGAGAAAGTAAAGTCTGATGTAGCAGTATTTCAGTGGAGTAAAGGAAATCACAGTGGTATGAGAGAGGAGCTGGCCAAAGTAAATTGGAAGGAGCTGCTGGCAGGGATGTCAGCAGAGCAGCAATGGCTTGTGATTCTGGGAAAAATAAAGAAGGTGTAGGAAAGATGTATTCCAAAAACAAAGAAATACTCAAATGGCAAAATAGTACAACTGTGGCTAACAAAGGAAGTTAAAGCTAATGTAAAAGCAAAAGAGAGGGTATACAACAAAGCAAAAATTAGCCGGAAGACAGAAGACTGGGAAGCTTTAAAAAGCCTACAGAGAGCAACTAAAAGAATGATTAGAAAGGAAAAGATGAAATATGAAAGCAAGCCAGCTAACAATATCAAAGTGGATAGAAAATGCTTTTTTCAAGTATGTGGAATACTAAAAGAGAGATAAGAGTGGATATAGGACCACTAGAAAATGAGGCAGGAGAAATAATAACGGGGACAAGGAGGTGGCGGATGAACTAAATGAGTATTTTGCATCAGTCTTCACTGTGGAAGACACTAGCAGTATGCCTGATGTTGTAGTGTGTGAAGCAAGAGATGTGGGTGCAGTTACTATTACAAAAGATAAGGTGCTCAAAAAGCTGAAAGACCTATGGATATATAAATCACTTGGGCCAAATGAACTGTATCCTCGGGTTCTGAAAGAGGTAGCGGTAGAGATTGTGGAGGCATTGGAGAGGGTTCAGAGGAGGTTCACAAGGATGATTCCAGGAATGAAAGGGTTATTATACAAGGAATGTTTGATGGTTCTGAGTCTGTACTCGCTGGAATTTAGAAGGATGAGGGTGGATCTCATTGAAATATTTCAAATGTTAAAAGGCCTAGACAGAGTAGATGCAGAAAGGATGTTTCGCATGGTGGGGGAATCTCGGACAAGTGGGTACAGCCTCAGGATAGAGGGGCTTCCATTTAAAACAGAAACGCAGAGAAATTTCTTTAGCCAGAGGATGGTGAATTTGTTGCTACATGCAGCTGTGGAGGCCAGGTCGTTGTGTGTATTGTGTGTATTTAAGGCAGGGATTGATAGGTTCTTGATTGGACACGGCATCAAAGGTTGTGGGGAGAGGACTGGGGAGTAAGTCTGAGGAGGGGGAGAAAAAAGGACCAGCCATGATTAAGTGGTGGAGCAGACTTGATGGGCCAAATGGCCTAATTCTTCTCCTATGTCTTATGGTCTTAAATCTAGTTTTTTCGTAAATTCTGTTGAATTTCTTTTTTCCCCTGTAAATGCCTGGAAGAAAATGAATGTAAGGGTACACACTTCGATAGTAAATTGACTTGAACTGCTGTGTGCCATGTGTGTGTGAGTCTAGGTTCAGGGAGCGGGGCAGAGGAAGCAGCAACTAGGGCAGTTGTCCCCTGTCCTGGGTTCTGAGCTTGCTGCAGAGCTGACTGCTGGAACTCAGAACCCTCCTCAATCCCCACCCCTGTGTGTCTGTCCCTGCCCTGGCACATCAATCAGCACTGGAATCCGAATGGTGAACCACACGGGTGGGCTGCGGATTGTTAAACAACTCACTGTGTCTTGTAGGGGCTCAGAGATTGAGGGAGATTAAAGATGAGCTTTATTTGTCACATTTACATCAAAACATACTGTTTTGGCATGGTTTTTAATCTATTCAATATACATTTACGGTAATTGGTTTGTTTGTTTATTTATTTATTTATTTTCTTTCTATGTTATCATGTATTGCATTGCACTGCTGCTGCTAAGTTAACAAATTTCATGACACATGCTGGTGATAATAAACCTGGTCCTGGTCCTGGTCCTGGTCCTGGTGCTGATTCTGATTCTGATTCTGATTCTGGTTCCGGTTCCAGTTCCGGTTCCGGTTCCAGTTCCAGTTCCAGTTCCAGTTCCTGTTCCGGTTCCGGTTCTGATTCTGATTCTGATTCTGGTTCTGATTCTGGTCCTGATTCTGATTCTGATTCTGATTCTGGTCCTGATTCTGATTCTGATTCTGATTCTGGTTCTGATTCTGGTTCTGATTCTGATTCTGATTCTGGTCCTGATTCTGGTTCTGATTCTGGTTCTGGTTCTGATTCTGATTCTGATTCTGGTTCTGATTCTGATTCTGATTCTGGTTCTGATTCTGGTTCTGATTCTGATTCTGATTCTGGTCCTGATTCTGATTCTGATTCTGGTTCTGATATGTATTGTTTGTGTTAACAACCAACACAGTCTGAGGATCGGCTGGGACAGACTGTAAATGTCGCCACACTTGCAGGACCAACATAACATGCCCACAACTTACTAATCCTAACCTTTACATCTTTGGAATGTGGGAGGAAACCAGAGCATCCAGAGGAAATCCACACATCATGGAGAGAACGTACAAAATCTTAAACAGAAAAAAATTTTACAGATGCTGGAAATCCAAAGCAACGCACACAAAATTCCCCACCCACAGGTCAGACAGCATCTATGGAAATGAATAAACAGTTGACATTTCAGGCTGAGACCCTTCATCGGCTCTGGAAGGAAAGAGGGAAGAAGACAGAATAAAGAGCTGGGGGAGGGGAAGGAGAAGCCAGGTGGGTGGGAAAGATAAAGGGCTGGAAATGAAGGAATCTGATAGGAGAAGAAAGTGGACCATAGGAGACAGGGAAGGAGGAGAGGCACCAGAAGGAGGTGATAGGCAGGTGAGGGGAGGAGATAAAAGGTCAGAATGGGGAATAGAAGAAGAGAGGACAAGGAGGGAATTTTTTTTTATCGGAAGGAGAAATTGATATTCATACCATCAGGTCGGAGGCTATGTAGACAGAATGTAATTACAAACTACAGACAATGGTAAGAATTGTACTTCCAGTCGTTAATGGATGGTGCTGTAAGGTGTTTGCACTACCAAACTGACCCCAAGAGCAACAGCCACAGAGTGACTCTTTATTCATGATGGGGGTCACTGCCTGTGTAACTACAGAACATAGTACTGAAAGGCCATTCTATAAGATATAGAACACAGCACAGTACAGGTCCTACAGTCCACGATATTGTGCCATCCTTTTAACCTACCCTAAGATCAATCTAACCCTTTCCTCCTACATTGCCCTCCATTTCCCTATCATCTGTGTGTCTGTCTAAGAGTCTCTTAAATACCCCTGATGTATCTGCCTCGACCACCAACCCTGGCAGGGCGTTCCACGCTAAATCTTACTCTTATATCCCCCTCTACTTTCCTGTATTTGCCTTAAAATTATACCCTCTTGCCAAGTGGTTAAGGCATCGGTCTAGTGATCTGAAGGTCTCTAGTTCGAGCCTTGGCTGAGGCAGCGTGTTGTGTCCTTGAACAAGGCAATTAACCACACATTGCTCTGCGATGACACTGGTGCCAAGCTGTATAGGTCCTAGTGCCCTTCCCTTGGACAACATCGGTGGCGTGAAGAGGGGAGACTTGCAGCATGGGCAACTGCCGGTCTTCCATACAACCTTGCCCAGGCCTGCGCCCTGGAAACCTTCCAAGGCGCAAATCCATGGTCTCATGGGACTAACGGATGCCTATAAATACCCTCTCGTATTAGCCGTTTCTGCCCTGTGAAAAAGACTCTGTCTGTCCACTATATCCTTGCTTCTTATCGTCTCAAGTCACCTCTCATCCTCCTTTGCTCCGAAGAGAAAATCCCTAGCTCACTTGACGTATCCTCACAAGACATGCTCTCTAATCCAGGCAGCATCCTGGTAAATCTCCTCTGCGCCCTCTCTAAAGCTTCCACATCCTCCCTATAGTGAGGGGATCAGAAATGAACACAATATTCCAAGGCAGTCCATCAGGACTGAGAGTGGAGAGGAGAGGCAGCCGGTGTAAAGAGGGGGGAGGCAGACTGATGGGTGAACCAGGTGGGGAGGGGACTTGATGGGCAGATGGGACCAGGTGGGTGGGGAAGGAGATCTGAAACTGAGGTTGGCAGGTGATAAGTGGAAGCAGATCAGAAAAGAATGGAGGAAGATGGAGCCAGGGTTGGGGATGGGGGGAGGTAGAGACTGAGGCTGATTGGGGCTTTAGTGTCTGAACATTCTGGGTGAAGGGTAGTTTCCACATTACTGGGTCTCTGTTCACAGTATTGTCACTCTCTGTAACTATAGACAGTCACTGTTTCATTTCAAGGACATGGCGCGAGTTAATGTCAGAACTGCTTAAATCATCTTTACCTTCTTGTGTTAGGGTTCATCTCCATGACAGCGTAGAGGATGGCAGCTTGTCACTCTCTGCCGAGGGACTGTGGAGTATTCACCATACCAGCTGTTACTGACTCACTGACACGTTTATAAATCTCACCAATTTGCCTCTCCCTGCTCTCCCCTCACACTCATTCAATACGGCTCTGTCTGTTCCTTCCTCAAGTGCTTCTCCTTGCATTGCCTCTCCATCTCTGTCTTCCTCTCTCGCTTGCTGCCTCACTCCACCCATCTCTCTCTCTCTCTCTCTCGCTCTCTTCCCCCTCCCTCTCCCTCTTCCTCTCGTTCTATCACTCTCTCTCTTTCTCTCTCTCACACTCCTTCTCTCCCTCCCTCTCTCTCACTCACTCTTCCTCTCTCTTACTCGTATTATCTCTGTTACTCTATGTCCTCTTTGCCTCTCTGATCCAGTTGGAGAACTGAGTCCAATGTTGACTATGCCATTTGGAAATCACAACCCAGTGAAAGATGCAAGTTGTTCTGCACTCAACCAGCCAATGCTCCAATGCAAGCTATTGGCAACTAACCAGCAACACACAGAACGCTGCAAGTCAGGCAGTATCTATGGAGGGAATAAGCAGTCAGGCACCTGGTAGCCACCTATTCCAATTCAACTGCCCATTCCTATTGCAACATATCAGTCCATGACATCCTCTTTGGCCACGATGAGGTCAGACTCAGGTTGGAGGAGCAACATCGTATTCCATCCAGTAGCCTCTAACCTGATGGCATGAACACTGATTTCTCAAACTTCCAGTAATTCTCCCCCTCCCTCTTCTTCCATTCGCCATTCTGGCTCCCCTCTCACCCCTTCTTCTCAACAGTCCATCACTCCCTCTGCTTCCTCTCCTCGTCCCTATCTCCCATTGTCAACTACCTTCTCCTTCTTCAGCCCTGTACTTCTTCCACCTATCACCTCCCAGCTTCTTACTTCAAGGCCCCCCCCCCACCCACCTTCCCCTAACCTGGTCTCACCTATCACCTGCCAGAGTGCTCCTCCCCCTCCCCCCACCTTCTTATTCTGGCTTCTTTCCCTTTCCTTCCCTGTCCTGATGAAGGGTCTTGACCTGAAGAGTTGACTGTTTATTCCGCTCCATAGATGCTGCCTGACCTGCTGAGTTCCTCCAGCATTCGGTGCGCGTTGCTCTGGATTTCCAGCATCTGCAGAATCTCTTGTATTTGTGACTGGCCACTGTGGACTGAGACGTTCCGGGGTGCGGGACCTGCTGAGGGACACACTGAAGCCTGAAGTAGTCGAGAGGTGGTGTAATGGTCACTGGGGTCCAAAGTGGTTAAGAGGGACAGAGAGATGTTTGAATCAGGAGCAGGAAACAGCAAAGAGCTCCACCAGTCAGTAGGATGATGCTAGGTCTACCTGTAACCTCAGCTTTACACACCTGTCTCCAGCAGGAGGCATCCCACAGTCCATGGAGGGTCCACCTATCTCTCTACTTGTGGGCAGCTGCACCAGCAACACAGGTTTCAATCCTTCTCATGAGAAAATCTGCTGTTAGTCCTGACAAAGGGTCTCAGCCTGAAGCGTCAACTGTACCTCTTCCTATAGATGCTGCCTGGCCTGCTGCGTTCACCAGCATTGTGTGTGTTGCTTTCATTCCCTCTGATGTCTGTAAGGAGTTTGTATGTTCTCCCTGTAACCATGTGCATTCCCTCTAACATTCCAAGGACGTGCGGGTCAGTAGATTAATGGGTGACCAATGGGAGAACACGCTCTCAGAATTGCTTATTACCTGTCATGTGTGCCTTTTGTGAATCATGCACTACACTGTCACACAGCCATTCAGACTCTGGCCTTGTGGATGTTCAAAGTAAGTTTATTCACAATCAATACAAAGAAACAAAAAGAAATAATAAATAAATAAATAAATATTAAGAACATGAGATGCAGTGTCCATGAAAGTAAATCCATAGGTTGTGGAAATAGTTCAGTGTTGGGGCGAGTGAAATTATCCTCTGCAGTTCAAGAGCCTGATGGTCGAGGGGTAATAACTGTGACTGGTCATGAGTACAGGAGATGGACTGTCATGTTGAAGTTGTATAAGACGTTGATGAGGCCCATTTTGGAGTATTGTGTGCAGTTCTAGTCACTTCTCCACAGGAAAGATGACAATAAGGTTGAAAGAGTGCAGAGAAAATTAACAAGGATGTTTCCGTGACTTGGGGACCTGAATTATAGGGAAAGGTTGAATAGGTTAGGACTTTATTTCCAGGAGTGTAGGAGAATGAGATGAGATTTGATAGAAGTACACAAAATTATGAGGGGGGTATAGATAGGGTAAATGCAAGCAGGCTTTTCCCACTGAAGTGAGTGAGACTAGAAATAAAGATTGAAAGATGAAAGATGAAATATTTAAGGGGAACATGAGGGGGAACTTCTTCGGTCAAGGGTGGTTAAAGTGTGGAATGAGGAGCCAGTGCAAGTGGTGGATGCGTGTTCGATTTCAACTTTTAAAAGAAATTTAAATAGGTACATGGCTAGGAGGGGTATGGTCCAGATGCAGGTTGATGAGACTGGGCAGTTTGCATGGAATAGATGGGCTGAAGGGCTGTAGTGTTCTGTGACCCTATGGTCAGGGATGGGTAGAAGGACTGAACAGTATAGTGTCTCCAGTGGGAGTGTCTGCAGTTAGGACCAGTGGGTGCGCTGGTGTGATTAGGGTAGATGGCATTCTTAACTCAGCCTCAGATATAAGAGAAGTCATTAATGTAGAATGAACTGTGAAATGAATCAGAAACGTTAAATATTCATGAGCTAAATCTCTATGAAATATTAGCAATCTGGCTCAGCCCACACCCATACAAGCTCACAGCTATGTGAAGGACAGCCAGGTACACAGTGAGGCCCTGCCTGTGCCAAATGCTCGATTCACAGAATCTGCTCAAAATACTGCAAAGTTACATTCAAAGTTCAAAGTCAATTTACTATGAAAGTACGTTTTTATTACCATATACTACCTTGACATTCATTTTCCTGCAGGAACATAAAAGAAATGCAATTTATGAACTCTGTACACAAAGACTGACAGCCAATTTGCAAAAGAAGACAATTTCTGAAACTAAAAATAAATAGTACTGAGAACATGAGTTGTAGAGTTCTTGAAAATGGGTCCATAGGTTATGGAATCAGTCCAGTGTTGAGGTGAGAGAAGGTATCCACTCTCGTTGAGGAATCTGATGGTTGAAAGGTAATAACTGTTCCTGAACCTGGTGTTGTGAGCCCCAAGTCTCCAGAACCTCCTGACCGGTGGTACCAGCGAGACGATCATGGCCGGGACGCTGGGGTCCTCAGTGATTGATGCTGCTTTCTTGTGGTAGCACAGAACAGTGAAAATGTACTCATTGTCAGCGAGAGAGTGATAAACGCATTCACTGCTGAGAATTGTGAAGGATGAGGAGGCAAGATAACATGGGGTCACAGGCCTAAGAGAGATGGAGAGAGGGATGTGTGGAAGTGGGACAGATCCCTGAACACTGAACACAGGATACATTGAGAAAATGGTTGAGAAATCCCCTCAGCATACAAGAGGAGGGATGGTGGAGGTGTTTACAAAGAGAAGATAGAGGGAGGGAAACTATCCCGTGAAAAGATCTCGGCCCGAAACGCGGACATGTACTCTTTTCCATAGATGCTACCTGGCCTGCTGAGTTCCTCCAGCATTTTGCCTGTGTTGCTTGGATTTTTCAGCAACTGCAGATTTTCTCTTGTTTGGGAGAGAGTCTGATCCCATTGGTGAACACATCAGGAACTGGGGTACATGGAATGAAGATGAGTTCAGGGATTTTAACATCTTAAAGATTAGCTTGACAGTGAATGCCAGGGCCCTGGGGAGTGTTGAACCCAGGAGTACAAGCACGTGGCTCACCCCAAGTGGAGTAATGGGTAAGTATGGCAGCCAGCTGTCAGTGCATTACTTTAGAGTGCCAGTGCTCCGGGTTCAACTCCCACTGCTCTCTGTAAGGAACGTGTACATTCTCCTCATGACCACATGGATTTTGTCCGGGTGCTCCAGCTTCTCCCACATTCCAGACTTGTACGGCTTATGAAGTTGTTGGCTTGCTATATTGGCACCAGAAATGTAGTGACACCAACACATCCTCGGACTGCGTTGGCCGTTGACACAAACAATGTATTTCACTAACTAATCTAACCTTTAGAAATCTTTTGGCACGCTGGCCTTCATCGGTCCGGGCACTGAATGTAGAAGTTGGGAGGTCATAGGGCGGTTCTACAGAAACTCTGGTGAGGCTGCTCTTGGAATATTATGTTCAGTTTTGTCGCCTCGCTATACAAATGATGTCATTAAACTGGACAGGGTACCGAAAAGATTTACAAGGATGTTGCCAGGATTTGAAGGTCTGAGTGAGAGGGAGGGGTTGGATAGGCTGGAACTTTAGAGTCTGGAATAGAGAGGTGATCTCATAGCAATTTAAAATCAAGAAGGCTATTGATAGTAGGAGTGCACTCAATTTTTAGCCCCAGGGCTGAGGTATCAAGAACTAGAGGGCATTGATTGTGCATGGAGCACGGTAAGTATATGGAACAAATTGCCAGAGGAGGTGGTTCTGGCAAGAATACCAAAAGCATTTAAAGGACAGTTCCTCAGGTATGTGGATGATGAGGTAAATGGAGCGAGCTTGGGTGAGAATTCTGATCAGCCTGGGCGAGTTGAGCTGAAGAGCCTGTTTCCACACTCTGTGACTCTGTGAATCTATCTTGGTCCTGCAGCAGAAATCAGGAAGGAGGGTGTAATCGAAAGGACAGGCTGCATCAAAGAAATGGCCATGGATGAGACTTCTGAATTACTAGAACCTCAGGGAGATGGGCGCATCTCGCAGGATGCATATTCTGAGCGGTTGCCACAGTAAATTCTGTTGAAAATCCTTTAGAATAAGTACTATTTCAGGTTGATGAGTTAGTAAACTATAAACAGGATTTTACCATTTTCATGGAGAGATAAGAGTGAACGGTTAAAACTCAATAAGATACACATAGCAGTGGTGTTATTCCAGTTATTCAGCTCATACTATTTTTCTTTTTATGATTTAGAAATAAGAGAAAGATAATAAACCAGCCTATCCAATTTCTGAAATCCTTCAATCCAGGCAAATTCCTGCAAAATCTCCCTGCGATCTCTCCAGTACAGCCACATCTTTCCTATAGTGTGGTAATTAGGCTAGCACAGAATTCTACAAATATAGCCTAACCAAGCTTGCCCATTCACTGTCCATGTCGTACCCCTATCACCACCTCGTACAGAATCCTGCTGGTGTGGTCAGACCGTCTACGCCATTCACCGTCCATGTCGTACCCCTATCACCACCTCGTACAGAATCCTGCTGGTGTGGTCAGACCGTCTACGCCATTCACTGTCCATGTCGTACCCCTATCACCACCTCGTACAGAATCCTGCTGGTGTGGTCAGACCGTCTACGCCATTCACTGTCCATGTCGTACCCCTACCACCACCTCGTACAGAATCCTGCTGGTGTGGTCAGACCGTCTACGTCATTCACTGTCCATGTCGTACCCCTATCACCACCTCGTACAGAATCCTGCTGGTGTGGTCAGACTGTCTACGCCATTCACTGTCCATGTCGTACCCCTATCACCACCTCGTACAGAATTCTCCAGCTGTGGTCTAACCCCTCTACACTATTTGCTGTCTATGTCGTACCCCTATCATCACCTTGTGCAGAATTCTCCCGCTGTGGTCTAACCTGTCTAATCCATTCACTGTCCATGTCGTACCCCTACCATCAGCTCATGCAGAATTCTCCAGGTGTGGTCTAATCCATCTACACCACTCACTGTCCATGTCATAACCCTACCATCATTCGTACAGAATTCTCCAGGTATAGCCAACCCGTCTACACCATTCCCGGTCTATGTCGTACCCCTACCATCACGTTGTGCAGAATTCTCCAGGTGTGGTCTAACCCATCTACACCATTTTCTGTCCATGTTGTTTCCCCACCACCACCTTGTACAGAATCCTGCTGGTGTATTCTAGTCAGTGTGCATCATTTACATAGAACGTAGAAGGGTACAGCACAGGAACACTCCATTGGCCCACAATATTGTGCTGAACCAGCTAAAAAGCAAATCAAAACCACCAAAACACTAATCCCTCCTTCCTACACCATATCCATATCCCTCCATCTTCCTCACATCCAAGTACCTATCCAAATATCTCTTAAAATTCTCCTCTGTATTTGCCTTTACCACCACGCCAGGCAGCGCATTTCAGACATCCACAACGTTCTGAGTAATAAACTTACCCTTCATATCCCCTTTGATCCTAACCCCTCTCACCTTGAATGCATGCTCCCTGTATTAGAGATTTCAGCCCTGGGAAACAGATACTCTCTGTCCACTCTTTCTATGCCTCTCATAATCTTGTGAACCTCTATCAGATCTCTCCTTTGCCACTGGTGCTGCAGAGGAAACTACTTGTTTATCCAATCTCTCATGATCACATATCCTCTAAACCAGGCAGCATCCTGGTAAACCTCTTTTACACCCTCTCCAAAGCCTCAACATCCTTCCTGTATGCAATAATCCTGATGTGGCCTTCCCAGGGTTGTATACAGTTGCAACATAACCTCCTGACTTTTGAACTAATTTCCTTGACTAATAAAACAAGCACTGCAGAAGCCTTCTTCATCACCTTTCCAACTTGTGTAGCCGCTTTCAAGGAGCAATGAACTTGAACTCAAATTCTCTCTGCTCAGCAATGCTGTCAAAGGTCTTGCCCTTAATAGTGTACAGTCTCCTTGCGTTTGCCCCACCAAGGTGCAATACCTCACATGTTAAACTCCATTTCTCAGTCTATATCTGCAACTGATCTATATCATGCTGTATTATTTACCAGTCTCCTACACTATCCACAACTCCACCAACCTTGGTATAATCCAAAAACTTACTAACCCACCCATCTATATTTTCATCCAGGTCATTTATATACATTACAGATCCCCGCCGAACTCCACTAATTACAGACCTCCAGCTCGAATAAGTGTCTTCAGCCACCACCTTCTGTCTTCTACGAGGGAAAAGTTCCATGAGGGACTTTGTCAAACACCTTACTAAAATCCATGTAGACAACATCCACGGCCCTACCCTCATCAATCTCTCTCATCACCTTATCAAAAAACTCAATCTAGTTGGTAAGGCAAGACCCGCCAAGCACAAAGCCATGCTGCCTCTCCCTAATTAGCCCATGGGTCTCCAAATGCTCATGTATCCCATCCCTAAGAATTTTCTCCAGCAATTTTCCTGCAACTGACATGAGACTCACCTGTCTATTGTTTCCTGGATTTTCCCTTGTTCCTGTTTTAAATAGAAGAATAACATTAGCCACTCGCCAGTCCTCTGGGACCTCACCTGTGGCTAGAGGACACAAATATTCTGTTTGAGGGCTTAGCAATCTCATTTCTTGCCTCCTTCAATAACCAAGGATAAATCCCATCAGGCCCTGGAGACTTAACCACCTTAAGGCCCAACACTTCCTCCTCCTTGACCTCTAAGCGCCCTAATGTATTTATACACTCAGCACAGATCTCCTGATCCTCCTTATTCTTTTCCTCGGTAAGTACTGAAGCAAAGAACTCATTAAGTACCTCACTCACATTCTCTGCATCCAAGCAAATGTTCCCCCCTTTAACCTTGAGTGGTCCCACCCTCTCCCCAGTTATCCTTTTACATGACGTATGTAAAGAAAGCCTTGTGAATCACCCTGATCCTACTCACCAAGGACTTTGCATGGCCCCTCCTGGCTTTCCTAGCTCCCTCCCTTAGTTACTTCTGGCTTATTTATACTTCTTGTGTGCTTCATTTGATCCTGACTTCTGAAGCTTTACATACTTTTCCTTTTTCTTCTTGACTAAATTTATACCTCTCAGGTCATCCAAGTTCTCTTACCTTTCCATCCCTGTTCTTCCCTCTAACAGGAACCTATCTTTCCTGTACTCTGTGCAATTGATCTTTAAACACCCACCACATGTCTGATGTGGACTTACCAGAGAAAAGATGTTCCCAATTAATGTTTCTTAGTTTCTGTCTAATGCCCTCATAATTTGCCAAACTCTAAATTAAAACTCTCCCAGAAGGACCATACCGTATTATCCTTATGAATAGTTATCCTGAAAGTTAAGGAGTTGTGGTCACAGTTCCCTAACTGTTCACTCGCTGAAATGTTAGTCACCTGGCCAGAGTTTGTACCCAGGGGGTAAAGGACTAGGTAGGATGGACGTGGAGAGGATGTTTCCTGTGGTGGGGATATCGAGAACTAGAGGACACAGCCTCAAAACTGAGGGCCGACCTTTTAGAACAGAGATAAGGAAGAACTTTTTTAGCTAGAGAGTAATGAATCTGTGGAATGCTCTGCCTCAGACTGCGGTGGAGGCCAACTCCATGCGTATATTTAAGGTGGAAGTTAATCATTTCTTGATCAGTCAGGATATCAAAGGATATGACAAGAAGGCAGGTGTATAGGGTTGACTGGGATCTGGGATCAGCCATGATAGAATGGTGGAAAAGACTCAACGGGCTGAATGGCCTATGGTCTTAAGGCCTTAAGGGGAAGGACAAAAGCAATATCAGTATCAGTACATTTAGGCCATTCTTCCCATCATGACTGCCCCAGCATTCCATGAAGTCAAGTTGAGCCAGTAGGATTATGCGAGTAGGGCATCGGGTTGTAGCTGTTACTGTCATACTAATACAGTGCTGGCTGTAAGATCCGAGTTCAATTCCCGCTGCTGTCTGTACCTTCTCCTTATGCCTGTGTGGGTTTCCTCCCACATTACAAAGACATATGGGTAAGAGTTTGCTGTGTTGTGGATGTGCTATCTTTGAGCTGGAAGCATGGCAACACTTGTGGGCTGCCCTCAGCACATCCTCACTGATTTGACTTGATGCAAAGGATGCATTTCACTGAATGCTTTGATGTTTCAATGTACACGTGAGAAATAAAGGTAATCTCTTTATTCATTGAATGGACTGAGCATTGACAGTGAGTGTTTATAGGTGGTCCCTAAATTTGTGGATTACATTGCTTTTCTTCCAGTATTTTGTGACCACGGTTCTGGTTGTACAAATGTGATATTATTCCGGTTGTATGGGTGTGATATTATTCCGGTTGCATGGGTGTAATATTATTTCAGTTGTGATATTATTCTGGTTGTATGGGTCTGGTATTATTCTGGTTGAATGGGTCTGGTATTATTCTGGTGGTGATACTATTCCGGTTGTGATATTATTCCGGTTGTATAGGTGTGATATTATTCTGGTGGTGATGCTATTCCGGTTGTGATATTATTCCGGTTGTATAGGTGTGATATTATTCTGGTGGTGATGCTATTCCGGTTGTGATATTATTCCAGTTGTATAGGTGTGATATTATTCTGGTGGTGATGCTATTCCGGTTGCATGGGTCTGATAGACTGGGGAACCACTTTGTCGAGTACCCTCACTCTGCCCGAGTCTAAAGTCAGGATACCCCAGAGGACACCAGCGTGATTTGACCTCCCATTTCCATTCCAACCTGTCTGTCCGTGGCCACGATGAGGCCAAACGCTGGTTGGAGGAACGACACCTCGTATACTGTCAGGGTGGCCTCCAAATGGATAACACAAACATCAATTTCGCCAATCTCCGGCCACTCCTCTCCCTCCCCTTTCTCTCTTCAGCTATTCCCCATTCTGGCCCCTTACTACTTCTTGTCATCTGCCCATCACCTCCCTCTGGTTCCCCTCCTTCCCTTTCTCCCATGGTCCACTCTCCTCTCTTGTCGGATTCCTCCCTCTCCAACCCTTTACCTCTCCCCCCCCGGCACTTTCCAGCTTCTCACTTCACCCCTCATCCCCCACCCACCCACCCACCTTCCCCCTCACTATCACCTGACCAACTCCCCCTTGCTCCCCCACCTTCGTATTCTGGCACCTCCCCCCGCCCATCCTTTCCAGTCACAGAAAGGATGTACCAACTATAGTGAGAGATGGTACCAGTGCACTGGAGCAAACCAGACCTGGGTCGTTGGAACTGTAGGCAGCAGCACTACCCTGAGGTTCACTTTCTTGTGGAAATTCACAATAAATACAAAGGAACACAATAGAATCAATGAAAAACTGCACAAGATGGAGAAACAATCATTGTGCAGAAGGTAACAAAATGCAAATACAGGAGAACAAAATACTAATAAGTAAATAATCATTGAACAGTGAGTGGAGTGGAATGAAGGCAGAGTTTTGCAGAATCTGCACTCTCTGGTTCACTGAGTCAGTTCATTTTATTTATTAGATGATTGCTTTGATGAATATAAACACACTGTTTAAGAGTCAACGAGGCAAACAATAATTAGCTGTGCTCTGAAATGTGTTTTCATGTTTAACAAGCTTGGTCCTGTGGTCTGATTGCACAGAGTATGTTACAGTAAGTTCCAGTTCTGTTTCTGCCGCCGCTCTGAGCAAGTCTGGCATGTATTTGCCCGACTATCACACTGGGGGAGGGGGGGGTTACCATCCTCTGTGGGCATGTCAGCTGGAGCAGAGACCTTTCTGCCCATCCCCTCCCTGCTCAACTCCACATTCACCAGGTTCCAGTGGCAAGACCCCCTCCCCATTCACTCCCACCAAAGGATGAGGGTAAGGGCTGTCCAGGACAATCATCCACAGGGTGCCGCGCCAATGTAGCGGTGAGCATGACGCTGTTGTAGCTCAGGGTGTCACAGTTCAGAGTTCAATTCCGGTACCACGTGAAAGAAGTTGGTACTTCCTTCCCATGAGCTCACGGGTTCCTGCAAAGTGCTCCAGTTCCGTTCCACAGCAACAAAATGTTCCAGTTAACAGGTTAATGGGTCATGTGGATGGACCTGTGAATGTGAACAATCCCAATGAGCGTGAACAATTCTGATGAGTGTGAGATTGTGGGACCAATCCTGATGAGTGTGAATCTCTGGGACCAATCCTGGTGAGTGTGAGTCACTGGGACCAATCCCGATGAGTGTGAGTCTGTGGGACCAATCCCGGCGAGTGTGAGTCACTGTGACCAATCCCAGCGAGTGTGAGTCACTGTGACCAATCCCGATGAGTGTGAGTCACTGTGACCAATCCCGGTGAGTGTGAGTCACTGTGACTAATCCCGATGAGGGTGAGTCACTGTGACCAATCCTGGTGAGTGTGAGTCACTGTGACCAATCCCGATGAGTGTGAGTCTGTGGGACCAATCCCGATGAGTGTGAGTCTATGGGACCAATCCCGATGAGTGTGAGTCTATGGGACCAATCCTGGTGAGTGTGAGTCTGTGGGACCAATCCTGATGAGTGTGAGTCACTGTGACCGATCCCGGCGAGTGTGAGTCACTGGGACCAATCCCGATGAGTGTGAGTCACTGGGACCAATCCCGCTGAGTGTGAGTCACTGTGACCAATCCCAGCGAGTGTGAGTCACTGGGACCAATCCCGATGAGTGTGAGTCTGTGGGACCAATCCCAGTGAGTGTGAGTCTGTGGGACCAAACCCGATGAGTGTGAGTCTGTGGGACCAATCCCGGTGAGTGTGAGTCACTGGGACCAATCCCGATGAGTGTGAGTCACTGGGACCAATCCCGCTGAGTGTGAGTCACTGTGACCAATCCCAGCGAGTGTGAGTCACTGGGACCAATCCCGATGAGTGTGAGTCTGTGGGACCAATCCCGGTGAGTGTGAGTCACTGGGACCAATCCTGGTGAGTGTGAGTCTGTGGGACCAAACCCGGTGAGTGTGAGTCACTGCGACCAATCCCAGTGAGTGTGAGTCTGTGGGACCAATCCCGATGAGTGTGAGTCTGTGGAACCAAACCCGATGAGTGTGAGTCACTGCGACCAATCCTGGTGAGTGTGAGTCTGTGGAACCAATCCCAATGCGTGTGTGTCACTGGGACCAATCCCGGTGAGTGTGAGTCTGTGGGACCAATCCCGGTGGGTGTGAGTCACTGCGACCAATCCTGGTGAGTGTGAGTCTGTGGGACCAATCCCGATGAGCGTGAGTCTGAGTTTGTGGGACCAATCCCAGTGAGTGTGAGTCTGTGGGACCAATCCCGGTGAGTGTGAGTCACTGCGACCAATCCTGATGAGTGTGAGTCTGTGGGACCAATCCCGGTGAGTGTGAGTCTGTGGGACCAATCCCGGTGAGTGTGAGTCTGTGGAACCAATCCCAGTGAGTGTTGGTCACTGGGACCAATCCCGGTGAGTGTGAGTCACTGCGACCAATCCTGGTGAGTGTGAGTCTGTGGGACCAAACCCGATGAGTGTGAGTCTGTGGGACCAATCCCAGTGAGTGTGAGTCACTGGGACCAATCCTGGTGAGTGTGAGTCTGTGGGACCAAACCCGATGAGTGTGAGTCTGTGGGACCAATCCCGGTGAGTGTGAGTCTGTGGGACCAATCCCGGTGAGTGTGAGTCACTGCGACCAATCCCAGTGAGTGTGAGTCTGTGGGACCAATCCCGATGAGTGTGAGTCTGTGGAACCAAACCCGATGAGTGTGAGTCACTGCGACCAATCCTGGTGAGTGTGAGTCTGTGGAACCAATCCCAATGAGTGTGAGTCACTGCGACCAATCCTGGTGAGTGTGAGTCTGTGGGACCAATCCCGATGAGCATGAGTCTGAGTTTGTGGGACCAATCCCGGTGAGTGTGAGTCTGTGGAACCAAACCCGATGAGTGTAAGTCACTGGGACCAATCCCAGTGAGTGTGAGTCTGTGGAACCAAACCCGATGAGTGTGAGTCTGTGAGACCAATCCCAGTGAGTGTGAGTCTGTGGGACCAATCCCGGTGAGTGTGAGTCACTGCGACCAATCCTGGTGAGTGTGAGTCTGTGGGACCAATCCCGGTGAGTGTGAGTCTGTGGGACCAATCCCGGTGAGTGTGAGTAACTGGGACCAATCCCAGTGAGTGTGAGTCTGTGGGACCAATCCCGGTGAGCGTGAGTCACTGGGACCAATCCCGGTGAGTGTGAATCTCTGGGACCAATCCCGGTGAGTGTGAGTCTGTGGGACCAATCCCAGTGGGTGTAAGTCACTGCGACCAATCCTGGTGAGTATGAGTCTGTGTGACCAATCCCAGTGAGTGTGAACAATCCCAGTGAGTGTGAGTCTGTGGGACCAATCCCGATGAGCGTGAGTCTGAGTTTGTGGGACCAATCCCAGTGAGTGTGAGTCTGTGGGACCAATCCCGGTGAGTGTGAGTCACTGCGACCAATCCTGATGAGTGTGAGTCTGTGGGACCAATCCCAGTGAGTGTGAGTCACTGGGACCAATCCTGGTGAGTGTGAGTCTGTGGGACCAAACCCGATGAGTGTGAGTCTGTGGGACCAATCCCAGTGAGTGTGAGTCACTGGGACCAATCCTGGTGAGTGTGAGTCTGTGGGACCAAACCCGATGAGTGTGAGTCTGTGGGACCAATCCCGGTGAGTGTGAGTCTGTGGGACCAATCCCGGTGAGTGTGAGTCACTGCGACCAATCCCAGTGAGTGTGAGTCTGTGGGACCAATCCCGATGAGTGTGAGTCTGTGGAACCAAACCCGATGAGTGTGAGTCACTGCGACCAATCCTGGTGAGTGTGAGTCTGTGGAACCAATCCCAATGAGTGTGAGTCACTGCGACCAATCCTGGTGAGTGTGAGTCTGTGGGACCAATCCCGATGAGCATGAGTCTGAGTTTGTGGGACCAATCCCGGTGAGTGTGAGTCTGTGGAACCAAACCCGATGAGTGTAAGTCACTGGGACCAATCCCAGTGAGTGTGAGTCTGTGGAACCAAACCCGATGAGTGTGAGTCTGTGAGACCAATCCCAGTGAGTGTGAGTCTGTGGGACCAATCCCGGTGAGTGTGAGTCACTGCGACCAATCCTGGTGAGTGTGAGTCTGTGGGACCAATCCCGGTGAGTGTGAGTCTGTGGGACCAATCCCGGTGAGTGTGAGTCACTGGGACCAATCCCAGTGAGTGTGAGTCTGTGGGACCAATCCCGGTGAGCGTGAGTCACTGGGACCAATCCCGGTGAGTGTGAATCTCTGGGACCAATCCCTGTGAGTGTGAGTCTCTGGGACCAATCCCGGTGAGTGTGAGTCTGTGGGACCAATCCCAGTGGGTGTAAGTCACTGCGACCAATCCTGGTGAGTATGAGTCTGTGTGACCAATCCCAGTGAGTGTGAACAATCCCAGTGAGTGTGAGTCTGTGGGACCAATCCCGATGAGCGTGAGTCTGAGTCTATGGGACCAATCCCAGTGAGTGTGAGTCTGTGGGACCAATCCCGGTGAGTGTGAGTCACTGGGACCAATCCCAGTGAGTGTGAGTCTGTGGAACCAAACCCGATGAGTGTGAGTCTGTGGGACCAATCCTGGTGAGTGTGAATCTCTGGGACCAATCCCGGTGAGCGTGAGTCTGTGGGACCAATCCCGGTGAGTGTGAGTCTGTGGGACCAAACCCGATGAGTGTGAGTCTATGGGACCAATCCCGGTGAGTGTGAGTCTGTGGGACCAATCCCAGTGAGTGTGAGTCTGTGGGACCAATCCCGGTGAGTGTGAGACTGTGGGACCAATCCCAGTGAGTGTGAGTCTATGGGACCAATCCCGGTGAGTGTGAGTCTGTGGGACCAATCCCGGTGAGTGTGAGTCTGTGGGACCAATCCTGGTGAGTGTGAGTCTATGGGACCAATCCCGGTGAGTGTGAGTCTGTGGGACCAATCCCGGTGAGTGTGAGTCTGTGGGACCAATCCCGATGAGTGTGTGTCACTGGGACCAATCCCAACGAGTGTGAGTCTGTGGGACCAATCCCGGTGAGTGTGAGTCACTGTGACCAATCCCAGTGAGTGTGAGTCTGTGGGACCAATCCCGATGAGCGTGTGTCACTGGGACCAATCCCGGTGAGTGTGAGTCTCTGGGACCAATCCCAGTGAGTGTGAGTCTGCATGGCCAAAGAATGGAGGCCAGGAGGTAGCCTGGCCTTGGGTTGGAGGACTTTCTGTTGCTTTAGGGGTTGGATGGCTGAGAGAGTGGCGAATGGACCTGTTTTGCTGTCTCTTGTCTTGTTCTGCCAAGCTCTGTGGGCATGCCAGTGTCGCGCTCTAGGTTGCGGGGGAGGGGGTTGCTGAAGGTTGACAACCCGCTCCAGCATTTCTAGCGGCCGAGGGTATTTATTGTTCATCTTAAATGCATTTGTGGGATTATGGTGGGATGTTCAAGTTCATTTATTGATACATTTTAGCTTGTGCTATGCAGTTATTGGTGTGTGTGCTTGCTGGTCACCCTGACTGTAACCGGAGCGTGTAATCATCATCTCCTCTGTCTGTATGTGACTGAGTGGGTTCTCCCCCCAGGTTGTGGCACCGGGTCTGTGTTTGTGCTTGTCACAATAACACCGGCAGCTGAGCTGAATGAGCTTCAGTCGTCTGTCAGCACGGATTGAATGCCGGAATGTGAGGCAACACGTGGACTGCCTCCAGCACAGCCTTAGCTTGTGTTGGTTAACACAAATGCTGTGTTTTCCTGTCTGCTTTGTGTCCATCTGATAAACAAATCTGAATCGGAACCTGAACCTGAACCTGAACCTGGTCCTGGACCTGAATCCACCTCAAACAGACCGTATTCACCCTGATGACAACATCCTGAGGAATCAGAGCTCTTCATTCCAGCTCTTTGTTGCTGGGAGATGTGTAGCCAGTTTCAGTGGTAGCAGTTCTGCCCCAGTGTCACAAGTCCCACCTCTGTGTGGAAACTAAATGGAGAGTGCAGATCAGCAGTGAGGAGGTGTCACATCGCCAGTGAGAGATGGTTTCATGTGGACATACAGTACATTCAAGCCAGCCCAGGCTTCAGACAGATGTGAATGGTCTCAATGCCATTGCAGAGAACTGGGGCTGGAAATATTTCTACTCGGGTCTGATCATGTCCCCATTGTTGTGAGTGGGAGCTCCCTCCCCAACCCATCCCTCCCACCAGGAGATCCCTCCCCTCAGCACCCCTCCCACCAGGAGATCTCTCCCCTCTCCACTCCTCCCACCAAGAGACTCCTTCCCTCAGCACCCCTCCCACCAGGAGATCCCTCCCCTCTCCACCCCTCCCACCAGGAGACTCCTTCCCTCAGCACCCCTCCCACCAGGTGATCATTCCCTTCTCCACCCCTCCCACCAGGAGACTCCTTCCCTCAGCACCCCTCCCACCAGGTGATCATTCCCCTCTCCACCCCTCCCACCAGGAGACTCCTTCCCTCAGCACCCCTCCCACCAGGTGATCATTCCCCTCTCCACCCCTCCCACCAGGAGACTCCTTCCCTCAGCCCCCCTCCCACCAGGCAATCATTCCCCTCTCCACCCCTCCCACCAGGATACTCCTTCCCTCAGCACCCTTCACACCAGGAGATCATTCCCCTCTCCACCCCTCACACCAGGAGATCCCTCTCCTCTCCACCCCACCCACCAGGAGATTCCTCCCCTCTCCACTCCTCCCACCAGGAAATCATTCCCCTCTCCACCCCTCCCACCAGGAGATCCCTTCTCTCTTCACCTTTCCCACCAGGAGATTCCTCCCTTCTCTTTTTAATATGTCATGTGTGACGCCAAGCAGAGCTACCGAACAGATGATGCTAATGAGAGAGATAATGGAAGACAATGGAGAAACATTCAAAATGCTAATAAGAGAGAAGAGAGAGAGATTAACGAGAAAGAAACACAATTCAGATATTGACAGACCGTTTGCTTTGGACCTGAACTGTTTGAAGTTTGATGGACAGGTGATACCCCAGCAGGGGGATAAAAAGAGCAGGTTTGCTAAGGCACGACGACGCCACGAGACCCTAGAAAGAGCAGTGTGCCCCCACAAGTTGGTAGGAGTTTAGAGGACAGGTTGGCGGAAACTGGTCAGAGGCTCACAGGGTGTAAAGGTACGATCGGTGGGATCCTGGGGTGTGTGTCCGCCCTTGCGTGGGTGCCGGGTTCACCGCGGAAGAACGATCGTATCCGGAACGGAGGGGTCACAGTCGGTGACCTCAGCGGGATCAGAAGACATCAAAAGGTCTACCCGAAACCAACTGCATCTCTCTCTCTCTCTCTCTCTCTCTCTCTCTCCCCGCCCCCCACCCCCAACGGTACAACAACAGCGATTACTTCGAACTGCACTAAACTGAACTGAACTCTGCTTCACTTAAGACCCAAACAACAGGAATTCTGCAGATGCTGGAAATTCAAGCAACACACATCAAAGTTGCTGGTGAACGCAGCAGGCCAGGCAGTATCTGTAGGAAGAGGTGCAGTCGACGTTTCAGGCCGAGACCCTTCGTCAGGACTAACTGAAGGAAGAGTGAGTAAGGGATTTGAAAGTTGGAGGGGGAGGGGGAGATCCAAAATGATAGGAGAAGACAGGAGGGGGAGGGATAGAGCCAAGAGCTGGACAGGTGATAGGCAAAAGGGGATACGAGAGGATCATGGGACAGGAGGTCCTGCCCCACCGAACTCATTTCTGCATACCTCGACACTGTTTTATCGCGCCTTGTTCAATCCCTTCCGACCTATGTTCGTGACACTTCTCACGTTCTTAAACTTTTCGATGATTTTAAGTTCCCTGGCCCCCACCGCTTTATTTTCACCATGGATGTCCAGTCCCTATATACTTCCATCCCCCATCAGGAAGGTCTTAAAGCTCTACGCTTCTTTTTGGATTCCAGACCTAATCAGTTCCCCTCTACCACCACTCTGCTCTGTCTAGTGGAATTAGTCCTTACTCTTAATAATTTCTCCTTTGGCTCCTCCCACTTCCTCCAAACTAAAGGTGTAGCTATGGGCACCCGTATGGGTCCTAGCTATGCCTGCCTTTTTGTTGGGTTTGTGGAACAATCTATGTTCCGTGCCTATTCTGGTATCTGTCCCCCACTTTTCCTTTGCTACATCGATGACTGCATTGGCGCTGCTTCCTGCACGCATGCAGAACTAGTTGACTTTATTAACTTTGCCTCCAACTTTCACCCTGCCTTCAAGTTTACCTGGTCCATTTCCGACACCTCCCTCCCCTTTCTAGATCTTTCTGTCTCTGTCTCTGGAGACAGCTTATCCACTGATGTCTACTATAAGCCTACTGACTCTCACAGCTATCTGGACTATTCCTCTTCTCACCCTGTCTCTTGCAAAAACGCCATCTCCTTCTTGCAATTCCTCCGTCTCCGCCGCATCTGCTCTCAAGATGAGGCTTTTCATTCTAGGACAAGGGAGATGTCTTCCTTTTTTAAAGAAAGGGGCTTCCCTTCCTCCACTATCAACTCTGCTGTTAAACGCATCTCCCCCATTTCACGTACATCTGCTCTCACTCCATCCTCCCGCCACCCCACTAGGAATAGGGTTCCCCTGGTCCTCACCTACCACCCCACCAGCCTCCGGGTCCAACATATTATTCTCCGTAACTTCCGCCACCTCCAACGGGATCCCACCACTAAGCACATCTTTCCCTTCCCCCCTCCCCTGCATTCCGCAGGGATTGCTCCCTACACAACTCCCTTGTCCATTCGTCCCCCCCCATCCCTCCCCACTGATCTCCCTCCTGGCACTTACCCGTGTAAGCGAAACAAGTGCTACACATGCCCTTACACTTCCTCCCTTACCACCATTCAGGGCCCCAAACAGTCCTTCCAGGTGAGGCAACACTTCACCTGTGAGTCGACTGGGGTGATATACTGCGTCCGGTGCTCCCGATGTGGCCTTTTATATATTGGCGAGACCCGACGCAGACTGGGAGACCACTTTGCTGAACATCTACGCTCTGTCCGCCAGAGAAAGCAGGATCTCCCAGTGGCCACACATTTTAATTCCACATCCCATTCCCATTCTGACATGTCCATCCACGGCCTCCTCTACTGTAAAGATGAAGCCACACTCAGGTTGGAGGAACAACACCTTATATTCCGTCTGGGTAGCCTCCAACCTGATGGCATGAACATCGACTTCTCTAACTTCCGCTAATGCGCCACCTCCCCCTCGTACCCCATCTGTTACTCATTTTTATGCACACATTCTTTCTCTTACTCTCCTTTTTCTCCCTCTGTCCCTCTGAATATACCTCTTGCCCATCCTCTGGGTCCCCCTACCCTTGTCTTTCTTCCCGGACCTCCTGTCCCATGATCCTCTCGTATCCCTTTTGCCTATCACCTGTCCAGCTCTTGGCTCTATCCCTCCCCCTCCTGTCTTCTCCTATCATTTTGGATCTCCCCCTCCCCCTCCAACTTTCAAATCCCTTACTCACTCTTCCTTCAGTTAGTCCTGACGAAGGGTCTCGGCCTGAAACGTCGACTGCACCTCTTCCTACAGATGCTGCCTGGCCTGCTGCGTTCACCAGCAACTTTGATGTGTGTTGCTTCACTTAAGACTGATCATTTTACCTCTAGACTGCGATAGGCCATAGATGGGAGTTGAACATCAAGGGATATACTTTGTGTCAAAAGAACAGGTGGTGGTGTAGCTCTGTTGGTAAGAGATGGAATTACATTTTTAGAAAGAGGTGACATAGGGTCAGAGAATGCTGAATCTTTGTGGGTGGAGTTGAGAAAATGGAAGGGTAAAAGGTCCATTATGGGAATCATATATAGGCCACCAAATAGCAGCCAAGAGGAGGGGTTGAGATTGCAAAGGGAGCTGGAAAAGGCACGTAAAGGATGTGTTGTCAATTGGAGAGAGTCCAGAGGAGGTTCACAAGGATGATTCTGGGAATGAAAGCGTTTAATATGTGACAAGCATTTGGTAGCTTTGGGTCTGTACTCACTGGAATTTAGAGGAATGCAGGGGGATCTTATTGAAACTTACCGAATGATGAAAGGAACAACAGGAATTCTGCAGATGCTGGAAATTCAAGCAACACACATCAAAGTTGCTGGTGAATGCAGCAGGCCAGGCAGCATCTCTAGGAAGAGGTGCAGTCGACGTTTCGGGCCGAGACCCTTCGTCAGGACTAACTGAAGGAAGAGTGAGTAAGGGATTTGAAAGTGGAAGAGGGAGGGGGAGATCCAAAATGATAGGAGAAGACAGGAGGGGGAGGGATAGAGCCAAGAGCTGGACAGGTGATAGGCAAAAGGGAATACAAGAGGATCATGGGACAGGAGGTCCGGGAAGAAAGACAAAGGGTGGGGGGGACCCAGAGGATGGGCAAGAGGTATATTCAGAGGGACAGAGGGAGAAAAAGGAGAGTGAGAGAAAGAATGTGTGCATAAAAATGAGTAACAGATGGGGTACGAGGGGGAGGTAGCGCATTAGCGGAAGTTAGAGAAGTCGATGTTCATGCCATCAGGTTGGAGGCTACCCAGACGGAATATAAGGTGTTGTTCCTCCAACCTGAGTGTGGCTTCATCTTTACAGTAGAGGAGGCCGTGGATAGACATGTCAGAATGGGAATGGGATGTGAAATTAAAATGTGTGGCCACTGGGAGATCCTGCTTTCTCTGGCGGACAGAGCGTAGGTGTTCAGCAAAGCGGTCTCCCTATGCTCTGTCCGCCAGAGAAAGCAGGATCTCCCAGTGACCACACATTTTAATTCCACATCCCATTCCCATTCCAACATGTCTATCCACGGCCTCCTCTACTCTAAAGAAGAAGCCACACTCAGGTTGGAGGAACAACACCTTATATTCCGTCAGGGTAGCCTCCAACCTGATGGCATGAACATCGACTTCTCTAACTTCCGCTAATGCCCCACCTCCCCCTCGTACTCCATCTGTTATTTATTTTTATACACACATTCTTTCTCTCACTCTCCTTTTTCTCCCTCTGTCCCTCTGAATATACTCCTTGCCCATCCTCTTCCCCCCCCCATCTTTCTTCCCAGACCTCCTGTCCCATGATCCTCTCGTATCCCCTTTTGTCAATCACCTGTCCAGCTCTTGGCTCCATCCCTCCCCCTCCTGTCTTCTCCTATCATTTTGGATCTCCCCCTCCCCCTCCAACTTTCAAATCCCTTACTCACTCTTCCTTCAGTTAGTCCTGACGAAGGGTCTCGGCCCAAAACATCGACTGTACCTCTTCCTAGAGATGCTGCCTGGCCTGCTGCGTTCACCAGCAACTTTGATGTGTGTTGAATGATGAAAGGACTAGATAGGGTGGATGTGGAGAGGATGTTTCCTGTGGTGGAGTGGTTATCCAGAACTAAAGAGCACAGCCTCAAAATTGAGGGACGATCTTTTAGAACAGAAGGAAGGAGGATTTTTTTTTAGCCAAAGAGTGGTGAATCTGTGAAATACTCTGCCACAGACTGTGGTGGAGGCCAAATCTGTGGGTATATTTAAGGGGGAAGTTGATCGTTTCCTGATCGGTCAGAGCATCAAAGGACATGGAGAGAAGGCGCATGTATGAGGTTGAGTGGGATCCAGGATCAGCCATGATGGAATGGGGCAGCAGACTTGATGGGTTGAATGGCCTAATTGTGCTCTTATGTCTTATGTTCTTATGGTCTTAAGATCCATCCCTCTTACCCCTCCCACCAGAAGATGCCTCTCTTCTCCATCCCTCCCACCAGGAGATCCCTACCCTCCACCTTTCTTAATAGGTGATCCCTACCCTCTACCCCTCCCCCCAGGAGATCCCTCCCTAGCCTACCCCTCCCACCAGGAGATCCCTCCCTAGCCCACCCTTCCCCCAGGAGATCCCTCCCCAGCCCAGTCTTCCCCCAGGAGATCCCTCCCCAGCCCACGCCATGCTGGATTATGTGTGGTTCCCCCAGCAGTCCCCGTCTCCACACTGGTCAGCGGAGCAGGCAGCGTTGAGGGAGACGGGAAGGAGGGTGTGGTCGCTCACCAGCTGAGAGCGGGAACAGATGAGTGAGGCAGCATTGACTGTTAGTAACACCATGGCCACTGGTTGAGCAGTCAGTTAACACAGTGAACTGAATTAGACTGAAATCTATTCTCAATAATAACCAAGCGTTATTTAATATTAATGAACCAAGCCTCACTGCCTTCTCTGTTTCATTCATAAAGCATCAGACGGGGTGCTTCAGGGATTTGAAACTGCTCCCCTGCCTGAAAGATCGACATTCCAACTGTAAACAGATCCCAGGCACCACCCACAGGGCAGTTCCACACAGTGGGAACAGTAGAGAGGGATTTTGTTCTGACAAGATTCAAGATTGTTTAATGTCATTTCCAGTACACCAGTGTAAAGGAGAATGAAATCATTGTTACTCCGGATCTGATACTGCACAAAATAACACAAAATATAAAGAACACATCATAAAAAACACAAAACATATAAATACATCAGAGAGCATGCATACACAGATTGATTGTGTGTCCATAAAGTGACACTAGGCACAGGAGTGTCTGTACATAAGGTGACTGACAGGAAATGATAAAGTAGTGGTGGTTGGGGGTGTGGAGGGGTGGATTAGTGGATGGAGGTTTTGACCAGCCATGCTGCTTGGGAAAGGAACTGTTTTTGAGTCTGGTGGTTCTGGTGTGGATGCTGTGTAGCTTCCTTCCTGATAGGAGAGGGACAAACAGGAGTGGGATGCTTCATGATGTTACTGGCCCTTTCCAGCACCTTTCTGTACAGATGTTGGTGATAATGCGTAGGCTGGGGCCGGTGATGCATTAGGCAGTTTTGATTACCATTGACCACACAGTTCCACAACACAATGTGAACCAGGAGGTAGTTGATGGAATCTGAGTACAGCACAGAGTGAGGCCATTTGGCCCAACTCATCCCTACCAACCCTTTCTTGCACATTTACACTAATCTCATTTCAATAACACACAAAATGCTGGAGGAACTCAGCAGGTCAGGCAGCATCTAAGGAGAGGAATTAACAGTCAAACATCTTCTCTCTGTCAACCACAGAAAGGCAGGATGTCCCAGTGGTTACCCACAGATGCTCCATAGATGCTGCCTAACCCACTGAGTTCCTCCAGTATTTTAGAACATAGAACATAGAATACTACAGCACACTACAGGCCCTTCGGCCCACAATGTTGTGCCGACCCTCAAACCTTGCATCCCATATAACACCCCACCTTAAATTCCTCCATATACCTGTCCAGTAGTCTCTTAAATTTCACGTGTATCTGCCTCCACCACTGACTCAGGCAGTACATTCCATGCACCAACCACTCTCTGAGTAAAAAACCTTCCTTTAATATCCCCCTTGAACTTCCCACCCCTTACCTTAAAGCCATGTCCTCTTGTATTGAGCAGTGGTGCCCTGGGGAAGAGGCGTTGGCTATCCACCCTATCTATTCCTCTTAATATCTTGTATACCTCTATCATGTCTCCTCTCATCCTCCTTCTCTCCACAGAGTAAAGCCCAAGCTCCCTTGATCTCTGATCATAATCCCTACTCTCAGCATCCTGGTAAATTTCCTCTGTACCCTTTCCAATGCTTCCACAAGCATTGCTTAAAATTTTCAGCATCTGCAGAATCTGTCGTGTTTCTAGTCTCATTTGGCCATGCTAGGACTGTATTCTTCAGTACAAGTGGACAGTTAGAGTAATGCTAATATAACGTCAGCCACGCGGGTTCAATTCCTACCGCTGTCTGCATGAGTCTTACATTCTCCCCATTTTCTCTGGGTGCTCCAGTTTCCTCCCACGTTTAAAAGATGCGTGGGTCAGGGTCAGTAAGTTGTAGGCATGCTACTTTGGCACCAGAACATGGCAACACCTGCAGGCTACCTCCAGTGCATCCTCAGATTGTGTTGGTCATTGTTGCAAGTGACACATTTCACTCTGTGTTCTGATATACATGTAACAAATAAAGTTAATCCTTAAATCTTTATATCTTTAAGTGTCTGTTGAAATGCCTCTTAATCTTCTCATTGCTGCCATCAGGGAGGAGGTAGAGGAACCTGAAGACCCACACCCAACGTTTTAGGAACATCTTCTTCCCCTTCGCCATCAGATTTCTGAATGGTCCATGAAAACTACCTCACTATTCTTCTCCAATGATCCTCACGTAGAAACACAGAAAACATACAGCACAATACAGGACCTTCGGCCCACAATGCCGTGCCGAACCTGTACTTACTTTAGAAATTACCTAGGGTTACCCATGGCCCTCTATTTTTCTAAGCTCCATGTACCTGTCCAGGAGTTGTATCTGCCTCCACCACCATTGCCGGAAGCCCATTCCACGCACTCACCACTCTGTATAAAAAAACTTACCCCTGACATCTCCTCTGTACCTACTCCACAGCACCTTAAACCTGTGTCCTCTCGTGCTAGCCATTTCAGCCCTGGGAAAAAAGCCTCTGACTAGCCACATGATCAATGCCTCTCATTATCTTGTAAACCTCTATCAGGTCACCTCTCATTCTCCATCTCTCCAAGGAGAAAAGGCCGAGTTCACTCAACCTATTTTCATAAGGCTTGTTCCTCAATCTAGGCAAGATCCTTGTAAATCTCCTCTGCACCCTTTCTATAGTTTCCACATCCTTTTTATCGTGAAGTGACCAGAACTGAGCACAGTACTCCAAGTGGGGTCTGACCAGGGTCCTATATAGCTGCAACATTACCCCTTGGTTCTTAAACTCAATTCCATGACTGATGAAGGCCAATGCACTGTATGCCTTCTTAACCACAGAGTTAACCTGCGCAGAATCTTTGAGTGCCCTATGGACCCGGACCTCAAGGTCCCTCTGATCCTCCACACTGCCGAATGTCTTACCATTAATACTATATTCTGCCATCATATTTGACCTACCAAAATGGACCACCTCACACTTATCTGGGTTGAACTCCATCTGCCACTTCTCAGCCCAGTTTTGCATCCTATCAATGTCTCATTGTAACCTCTGACAGCCTTCCACACTATCCACAGCATCCCCCAACCTTGTCACAGTGAAGAGGCCTATGTGCTCTTGAGATCCCAAGAGCGATGTTGTCTGATAGGGTAGGGTCACCCATGGCGGTACGGTCAAGGGGGATGTTCCAGAGAAAGAGCAGTCCAACAAAGACCTCAGCGGTGGAGCTGACAGAAGATGATGACATATGAAAATGGTAGTCAGTGCAGAAGAAGGCTACAACAGTCGGGGTGCTGCATTGCATGTCACTGGACCATATGGTGACTACCTGTACATCAACCTTCCCAGGTTAAACAAGGTCACGCAGAGGCGATCTCCATTAGGAAGAACCCCTCAGAAGAGCATCATACTCAACTCCAGTGAACACAGTACCTCACTATTCCACGTTTTCAACATTTATTTAATCTTTGTAATACAGTAGTTTTAATGCATTGCGCTGTCCTGCTGCTACAGAACAATGAATTTCTCAACACATGTCTGTGGTGATAAGCCCAATTGTGATTCCTCATCTCCATACTAACCACCGCTGTCTCCGGAACAACAGGGGTGAGTGACAATCGCTGACCTTGTCAGTAACACTCTCGTCTGAGGAGCAAGCATATCTGTACACATTACCAGTGATCAAATCATCGCTAGCAGTGTTGTTGGTCAAGTGATGAGGTGATTCACAACTGGATGACAGGGTGATGTTAATTAAGTGTAAATTAAACTGTTTATAAAACATATTTTGATTTAGTCTGAAAGCTCTGATTTTGCCTTAGTGCTGTTGACATTACTCATGAGATCCATGATATTTTCTAAAAATCGTGGAAGTCAACATTCAATTTCATTTTCAGCATTTGGCCTTTCAAGGAGCTTCCTTTCAGCCAGGATTGCCTGTGTGTTGAAGACACTGAGTCAGAGGCGACAGGGGAAGAAGGGGAGCTGATGCAGAGAACAGAATTGGTACTTGAAGATGGACAAGCATTTCAGTAATGAAGGAGGAAGTAACAAGAAGTCGGCGATGTACGGGAGTAAGATAGATCAGATGGTTGAGTGGTGTCGCAACAGCAAACTATCACTCAGTGTCAGTAAGACCAAGGGGATGACTGTGGACTTCAGGAAGGGGAAGTCGAGGAAACACACACCAGTCCTCATCGAGGGATCAGTGGTGGAAAGGGTGAGTATTTTCAAGTTTCTGGGTGTCAACATCTCTGAGGATCTATCCTGGACCCAAATATGCAATTACAAGGAAGCCACAACAGGACCTCAGGCTTACTCCCCAGTCTTCTCCCCACAACCTTTGATGCCGTGTCCAATCAAGAACCTATCAATCTCTGCCTTAAATACACACAATGACCTGGCCTCCACAGCTGCCTGTGGTAACAAATTCCACAAATTCACCATCCTCTGGCTAAAGAAATTTCTCTGCATTTCTGTTTTAAATGGAAGCCCCTCTATCCTGAGGTTGTACCACTTGTCCAAGATTCCCCCACCATGGGAAACATCCTTTCCACATCTACTCTGTCTAGGCCTTTCAACATTTGAAATATTTCGATGAGATCCACCCTTATCCTGCTAAATTCCAGCGAGTACAGACTCAGAACCATCAAAAATGCCTTGTATAATAACCCTTTCATTCCTGGAATCATTCTTGTAAACCTCCTCTGTTCCGTCTCCAATGTCAGCACATCTCTGCTAAGATGAGGAGCTGTACACAATACTCAAGGTGAGGCCTCACCAGTGCCTTATAAAGCCTCAGCATCACATCCCTGCTCTTGTATTCTGACCTCTTGAAATAAATGCTAAAATGGCATTTGCCTTCCTCACCATTGACTCAACTTTCAAGTTAACCTTGAGGGTGTCATGCACAAGGACTCCCAAGTCCCTTTGCATCTCAGATTTTTGGAGTTTCTCCCTGTTTAGAAAATGATCTGTAAATTTATTTCTACTACCAAAGTGCATGACCATGCATTTTCCAATGTTGTATTTCATTTGCCACTCTCTTGCCCATTCTCTTAATCTGTCCAAGTCCTTTGGCATCTACTTGTAACATCAAAGAATTCCAACAGGTTCGTCAGACAGGATTTTCATGCTGACTTTGTCCTATCTTGTCCTGTGTCACCAAGTACTCCATCACCTCACCCTTAACAATTGACTCTAACATCTTCCCAACCACTGAGGTCAGGGTAATTGGTCTATAATTTCCTTTCTGGGCAAAAAATCCACCTGGGCAAGCTCTTCTCTCATGCCTCTGTAATTTCATTTATTCCATTGCAATGCTGATACATTTGAGTTATGCTTCTCCTTCTCAAATTCCAGTATGAATTCAATCATATTATGATCACTGGCTGCTATGGGTTCCTTTACGTTAAGCTCCCCAATAAGATCAAGGTTTTTACACAACACCCAATCTATAATGATCTTTCCCCAAGAAGGCTCAAGCACAAGCTGCTCTAAAAAGCCATCTCATAGGCATTCAACAAATTCCCTCTCCTGCGATCCAACACCAACTTGATTTTTCCAATCCCCTTGTATATTGAGGTCCCCCATTACAATTGTGTCATTACCCTTTTTACATGCCCTTTCCAGTTCCCTTTGCCATCTCAACCCCACATCTTGGCTACTATATGGAGGCCTATATGTGATTCCCATAATGGATTTTTTACCCTTCCATTTTCTCAACTCCACCCACAAAGATTCAACATTCTCTAAACCTATGTCACATCTTTCTAAAGATGTAATTCCATCTCTTACCAACAGAGCCACACCACCGCCTATGCCTTCCTGCCTGTCCTTTCAATACAAAGTATATCATTTGATGTTAAGCTCCCAACTATGCCTTTTTTTAGCCATGTCTCAGTGATGCCCGTAATATCATACCGACCAATCTCTAATTGCATTACGCGTTTGTCCACCTTATTCTGAATGCTATGCACATTTAAATACAGCCCCTTCAGTCCTTAATTGTTTGCCCTTTTGGATTTTGCCTCTGTGGTACAATTTAACTCTTTGGTCTGTCTGCACTTGTACGCAATCATTGGCTTGTCCTTCCTTGCATTCATGTTACATCCATCATCTACTTGTAAACCTGCTGGCTCATCCTCAGCTCTATCATACTGGTTCCCATCCCCCAGTTTAAACTGCTCCCAACAGCTTTAGCAAACCTGTCCACAAGGATATTGGTCCCCTTCGGATTCAAGTGCAACTCGTCCTTTTTGTACAGGTCCCACCTGCTCCAGAAGAGGTCCCAATGATCCAGAAATCTGTATCCCTGACTCCTGCTCCAATTCTTCAGCCACAGATTTATCTGTCACTTCATTCTATTCCTATCCTCACTGTCGCATGACACAGGCAGCAATACCGAGATTACTACCTTTGAGGTTCTGCTTCTCAGCTTCCTTCCTCACTCTCTGTATTCTGTTTTCTTCCTATGTCATTGGTACCGATAGGTACCACGACTTCTGGCTGCTCACCCTCCCTTTTCAGGAGATTGTGCATACGTTCAGAAACATCTCAGACCCTGGCACCTGGGAGGCAAACTGCTATTCGTGTTTCCATTTTGCGTCCACAGAATCGTCTATCTGTCCCCTTGACCACAGAGTTATCTATTGCTGCTACCATCCTCTTTAGTTCCCTACCCTTCTGAGCCGCAGGCCAGACTCAGTGCCAGAAAAATAACCGCTGTTTCTTCCCCCAGGTAGGTCCACCCCCCCACCCCCCAACAGTACTCAAAATGGAGGGGGACAGCCACCGGTGTGCTCTCCGGTATCTGACATTCTCCCTTCCCTCTCCTGACAGTCTCCCATTTATCTGTCGCCTGGACCCTTGGGATGACAACATCCCTGTCGCTCTTGTCTATCCTGTCTAGCCTGCCTGGTATCGAGAACATCTCCAAAAGGCGATGCCTCAAGAAGGAGGCATCCATCACTCAGGACCCTCACTACCCAGGACATGCCCTGGTCTCATTGCTACCACCAGGGAGGAGATACAGGCCCTTACCACCCAGGGCATGCCCTCTTCTCATTGGGAGGAGATACAGGAGCCTGAAGACCCACTCTCAACATTTTAGGACCAGATTCTTCCCCACCACCATCAGGTTTCTGAACGGTCCGTGAGCCTGTGAACACTACCTCACCATTGTGCTCTCTTTTCGTACTATTTTGTTTCTGACTGTAATCAGAGGCGGGAGGAGAAGATGGCAGCACGACGCAGCCCGCGCAGCTCTCCGGTGAAATTACATCGTATTTGTAAGTAGGATGTCATGCACAATTCTGATTTGATGGAGACAGACGTGAGAAGCACAGAGGAACATCTGGAGAAACTTCTGAGATGCCCGGTTCGCTGCCGCTGCTACTGTCCGATCAAGAATCTCCAGAGGGAAGGCTCCAAGATCCCCGGCTTTGTCTGCTGCTGGCAACCGAGGCTGGGGTCGAAGCATTCGTCAGTGATGGTGCTCAGTACTCGGTGTCGGAGGGCTGATCGGAGGCTTGAAGTTTTCAGACAACTCAGAGTCGGACTGTGGTCAGGCATGGCAAGGAGAGTTTTCTTCCTTCTCTCATCTGCGTGAGATATGGGAATTTTGAGAGACTTTGAACTTTTTTACTGTGCCCATGGCCTGTTCTTCATCAAGTTACAGTATTGCTTGCACTGTTGTAACTATACGTTATAATTATGTGGTTTTTGTCAGTTTTTCAGTCTTGGTCTGTCCTGTGTTTCTGTGATATCACACCGGAGGAACATTGTATCATTTCTTAATGCATGCATTACTAAATGACAATAAAAGAGGACTGCGTGTCCTCATAATCTAAATTTTAGTCATTTGTATGTAATGCAGCGTACTGCTGTCACAAAATAAGAAATTTCACAATGTCAGTAATAATAGACAGATTTTGATTCCAATTCTGAGACTTCAAGGAAAGGAAATGACTTGTAGGTCTTGGTGGAAGCTTTGTTTAGCCGGGCTGATAACACCTCAAATTTGTGTGTATAAGTTCGACCATCAGGCAAAGACCAGGTAGGTGGCTTTAATGTCCGCACAGATTAGGACGAGCAGACTGCCCCTGTCTGAAAGGCACAAACTGCAGTCAGTGTTTCTGGTGAGGTGGCATGGCTGTGTAGTGGCTGGTGTCATTCTTCACAGTGCCAGCAACCCGGTTTCAGTTTCTGACCATTTGAGTTTGTACGTTCTTCCCGTGACCGTGTGGGTTTCCTCAGGGTGCGCTGGCTTCCTCCCACATTCCGGTTAGTAAGTTGTAGACATGCTATGTTGGTGCCGGAACCATGGTGACACTCGTGGGCTGCCCCCAGCACATCCTCGCACTGTATTGGTCATTGACGCAAATGACAAATAAAACTAATCTTCAATCTTTATCTTTCTATCTCCCTGGAGCATCGGAGGCTGAGGGGAGCCCTGACGGGGGTCTTTAAAATCATGAGGAGCATAGGCAGGGAGGACAGGCAGAATCCTTACCCTGGGGTGGCAATGTCAAACACCAGAGAACCTCTGTGTTTAGTAGGGTGACGTGAGGGACAAGCTTTTTACGCAGAGACAAGTAAAGACCTGGAATGGATTCCCGGGGGTGGAAGTAAAAGTAAGCAGTTTGTGGAGCTTAAACAGCTGTTTAGGCTGTCAGGGGTATGTGAAGGGGTTGGAGGGATGTGGATGGTACACAGGAGCAGGCAATTTGGTGTAAATTAGAACGGCCTGTCCGGTGTTGTACTCTCTATGTTTAGGACCATTCTGTGCAGCAAGAACAACCATAAACTGGGCCACAGAAGATTTAGTGATGAGTCAGATTCCACTCAGGAAATTCTGTGCATTCTGTGATATTGTTTTACGCAGTTCTACCTCAATGCACTGTGTAATGACCTAATCTGCAGGGACAGTTTGCAAGACAAGATTTTCAGTACATGTGACAAAATAAACCAATTTCAATTCCACCCAGTCTATTCCCCCCAATCCAGGGTCTACCCCACCCCGGTTATTTCCCAGCAAGGCTGCCTCCCTCTCAGGATTAATTTGTCTCATGAGAAATCGCACACTGAATTATCCCTCCCAGTACAGTTGCTGCATCAGGATACCTGATTGCCTGTTTGTGGCATCCTGTTGTGTGTTCCCTCTGTTGCCTGTGTCTCAGAAAGATATGGGAGGCTTCTTTCTCTAACCTCAATCCTCTGAACACAGCTGGTTTTGCCTCAGTTACTTAGCCTATCCTCGGAATTAACCCTTTCAGAAGCAGTCTATTACTGGGGTCACAGCCTCCAAGAATACAATCAAGGCTTATCTGTTACAAAGTTTACTGCAAGCTGGAGTATCTGAACTGAACTGCGTCCAATGTTGTGGAAAATTACTTTCATCTGCTTTCTCTGTTCTGCATCCCACACACTCAACGTTTTAAAAACAGCTTCATTAACACAAGAAAGTCTGCAGATGCTGGAAATTCAAAGCAACACACACAGAAAGCTGGGGGAACTCAGCCGGTCAGGCAGCTACCATGGAAAGGAAGAACAGTCGATGTTTTGGACCAAGACCCTTCATCAGGACCTCCCCACACCATCAGATTTCTGAACAGACCTCGAATCCATGGACACCACCTCATTATTTTGCAGTAGATTGAATTGCCAGTGAACGGGAAATACAGAGGATTCCAGGTAATTGGGCCATTGGTTAATCAAGGTAGCTGCTTATTTGGGAGAACTCTTAAAGAACAAAAACTAATTGAGAAAATAGCCAGGATTCCCTTTGTTTGTTCTGGACACTATGCTTTTTAATTGGGACAGGAGACTGTGGCTGAACAGTTTCTAACTAGCATCAGTGATGTACACTTACATGGCCATTACACCATGCTTAGAATGAAGAGTTTTTAAATAGTGTCAGTTGCGTGTATTTGTGTTCAAAAAGCAGTGATTTTTGTCACTGATAGTTGGCAAGAAATAAACATAAAGATAACTCAGAACTATTTTGCTCACTGAGGTTTCAAGCATTCAGACTAGGAGATGCCAAAAATAAAACAATTTCACTACTCCATAAGTTAGAAACTTCAAAGAATTTGAAGGTATTGACAATCATTTTGAATGTTACAATGAAAATGAAGATTTGGATGATTCAGTCGTTGAAAGCATGGTATGAAGGCAGTCCATTATCTGCAGTAGGTATCTGCACTGATTTTGTTCATTTACAGTCAATCGAAAGAACACATCTGCATACACTGGATGAATTCCTCAATAACTACTACACATTTTTATAATACTATAGTTGTATAGGTAGTGTTCTGGTTTGTTCTTTATTTCATTTAAATACATTGTTACTCAAGTTTGTTTTTTTATACCTTTTTAACTATTTCTATGAAACTTCAATTGTATATAAATATATATTTTTAAATTGTAATTTATGGTCTTTTTAACGTATTCCATTGTACTACTGCCACAAAATGATGAATTTCACAACATATGTGAGTGGTAACTCTGGACAACAAAGACTTTGCTTCCTGAATACTTTTGGATGTGTCTTATGGAGTTAGAGCTGCTGATCATAAAAATCACCATGAAATTTCCCTATCACACACCATTTTTTTTTGGAAATTGCCTATCTTTGTTACTTCAATTCATAATTCAAGTCAATTCAAGTGTAGCCCACAGTGTAAGCTGAAAATTTTTCTATCTTGTCCGGGCATGCTTAGGCAGGGCAGGTGCTGCATGGCAGGATAAGTTTTAGAAAGGCTATAAATTTCCATGAAGGAGTGTGATATTTAAGACAGATGTTTCCCAGACAACTAAAGCCAAGATTAGGGAAGGCATTTTTGTTGCTCCAAATCAAACAGGCCATCAATGTCAGACAATTCGAAGAACTTCTAGTGGGACTGGAAAAAATCGCATGGATGTTGTTGAAAATTTTCTTGGCAACTATAGAGCACAAGACTACATGCAGCTGGTTGACAACATGCCTCAGGCATACAAAACCATGAAGTGCAGCTTGTCACTGAAGATTCATTTCCCAGTTAGACTTCTTCCTTGCTAATCTTGGCATTGTCAGTGATAAGCATGGTGAAAGGTTTCACCAGGACATTGCAGTCATGGAGAAACAGTACTAGGACAACTGAAATCCATAAATGCTGGCTGATTATTGTTGGGCACTTTAGCAAGAAGCCTCAGACACTGAGTACAAATGAAAATCATCAACAAAACATCTTTAGTTCAGTTGAACGATTGCAAAGCATCAGCACTGTTATGCAATTAAACGTATTACATTCAATAAAAGTAACTTTCCTGTTTCTCCAAATTCCTACATGATACAAGTTGTCTGAAATTGAATTAGTTCTCAGCTTCAAGTGGTCTAGCAGAAACCAAAAAGTTTCTGAAAAAGCAAAACATTTAAAAATATTTCTTGTCCAGTGTAATAAACTTGATTCTGATTCTGATTCCAATTCTAATTCATAGAAGCTGTGTTCTTGATGATGGGAAGGACAATGAGAAAGCCTCCACTTAGTACAACGCTACTACACCTCGGGGCGTCTGAGTTCAGAGTTCAATTCCAGCGTCATCTGTAAGAAAGTTTGTGCAGTCTTCTAGTGTGCGCATGGGTTTCCTCCGGGTGTTTCCAGTCTCCTCCCCCAGTCCAAAAACGCACTGGTTAGTAGGTTAATTGGTCATTGTATATTATCCTGTGATTAGATGAGGGTTAAATCGGGAGTTGTTGGACAGCACAAAGGGCAGAAAGGCCTGTTGTCTGAGCTTCCAGACACACGTCTACTGAGCTCTCCAAGTTCCAGCACCCCACCCTCAGCGTCCACACAGGCAGAGGTTCACCCTCAGCACTGAAACGACTCCTGTCTAGACCGGGCCCACCCTCAGCGTCCACACAGGCAGAGGTTCACCCTCAGCACCGAAATGACTCCTGTCTAGACTGGGCCCACCCTCAGCGTCCACACAGGCAGAGGTTCACCCTCAGCACCGAAACGACTCCTGTCTAGACCGGGCCCACCCTCAGCGTCCACACAGGCAGAGGTTCACCCTCAGCACCGAAACGACTCCTGTCTAGACCGGGCCCACCCTCAGCGTCCACACAGGCAGAGGTTCACCCTCAGCACCGAAACGACTCCTGTCTAGACCGGGCCCACCCTCAGCGTCCACACAGGCAGAGGTTCACCCTCAGCACCGAAACGACTCCTGTCTAGACCGGGCCCACCCTCAGCGTCCACACAGGCAGAGGTTCACCCTCAGCACCGAAACGACTCCTGTCTAGACCGGGCCCACCCTCAGCGTCCACACAGGCAGAGGTTCACCCTCAGCACCGAAACGACTCCTGTCTAGACCGGGCCCACCCTCAGCGTCCACACAGGCAGAGGTTCACCCTCAGCACCGAAACGACTCCTGTCTAGACCGGGCCCACCCTCAGCGTCCACACAGGCAGAGGTTCACCCTCAGCACCGAAACGACTCCTGTCTAGACCGGGCCCACCCTCAGCGTCCACACAGGCAGAGGTTCACCCTGAGCACCGAAACGACTCCCGGTTATTTTTGTATTTCCTCACCCTGAGGCTTGCCAGTGGGCTCATTTCCACCCCAGAATTCTGATCCACCTGTCTTACTTACTGTCACTTTATCAGAATGATGGTGTAGAGGGAGCTTTACTCAAAGACAAAGTAAATTTATTATCAAAGTATGTGCATGTCACCAAATACAACCCTGAGATTCATCTTCTTGGAGGTATTTACTGAAAAAAAAGAAATATGATAGAATTGACAAAAACATACATAAAAAATGACAAACTGCCAACATGCAAAGCAAGACAATTGGCAAACAGTAAAAGTAATAAGTCTGAGAACACGAGCTGTGGAGAGTGAGGTTGTAGGTCACAGAATCAGCTCAGAGCTGTGGTCAGTGAAGTTATCTATGCTGGTTCAGGAGCCTGCTGGCTGGAGGGTAGTAGACCTGTGTGATGGGACAGTGTAGAGGGAGATTTACTCAGTCTAACCCACACTATCCCTGTCCTACGAGTGTGTGATGGGACAGTGTAGAGGGAGATCTACTCAGTCTAACCCACACTATCCCTGTCCTGCGAGTGTGTGATGGGACAGTGTAGAGAGAGATCTACTCAGTCTAACCCACACTATCCCTGTCCTGCGAGTGTGTGATGGGACAGTGTAGAGGGAGATCTACTCAGTCTAACCCACACTATCCCTGTCCTGCGAGTGTGTGATGGGACAGTGTAGAGAGAGATCTACTCAGTCTAACCCACACTATCCCTGTCCTGCGAGTGTGTGATGGGACAGTGTAGAGGGAGATCTACTCAGTCTAACCCACACTATCCCTGTCCTGCGAGTGTGTGATGGGACAGTGTAGAGGGAGATCTACTCAGTCTAACCCACACTATCCCTGTCCTGCGAGTGTGTGATGGGACAGTGTAGAGGGAGATCTACTCAGTCTAATCCACACTATCCGTGTCCTGCGAGTGTGTGACGGGACAGTGATTGCAGAAATTGGGAGGATTCAGGTTGTTCGTCTTGTGAAGAACTCAGCAGGTTAGTCAGCACCTATGAAGTGGAATACGTAATCACTGTTCGGCCCCCTTCATAGATGCTGTCTGGCCTGCTGAATTCCTCCAGTACTGTGTGCGTTGTTCTGGATTTCCAGCAATAGCAGAATCTCTTGTGTGAATACACATCTCATTTAAATTCTCTGGTTCTGGAGCTGAAGGGTGATTTATGGCTGTACTAGATTCATTGTTTAAAAATACCAGTGTAAGCCCTGCCTTGTGAACCAGGAGACATATTTTAGAGAAAGTATAAAAATGTAGGTCGATTTGAGTTAAACATTAGAGGGCAGGAGCCCACCTCAGCCACAGCGATCTGACTATCCACAGTGTTCCAGCTGGACAATGGTTTCACTCAGATTGGCCTTCTGAGACACCCAGGACATCTCTATTGTGATTGGAGATACAGCGTGGAACAGGCCCCTCTGCCCCAATGAGACACACCGCTCAGCAACTCACTGATTAAACCCGGCGGTAATCACAGAGCAATTCACAATGACCATGTCTTTGAGCTGTGGGAGGAAATCGGAGCACCCAAAGGAAACCCACATGGTCCTGGAGAGAAAGTACAAACTCCTTAAAGAGGCTGCTGATGAACTGACCTGTAATAGCATTGTGCTAAACGCAAACTACTGTAGCACCATGCAGTTACCACTGCGTAATAACCGCTGGGTTACCACAGTTACAGACGCTAAGCACTACGTTACTGGGGCACCCTACACCAAACACTATGTTACCATGGCACCCTACACTAAACACTATGTTACCATGGCACCCTACGCTAAACACTACGTTACCATGGCACCCTACACTATACATTATGTTACCCTGGCACCCTACACCAAACACTATGTTACCATGGCACCCTACACTAAACACTATGTTACCATGGCACCCGACACTAAACACTACGTTACAGTGACACCCTATGCTAGACCCTACACACTAGCCACTCCATTGCCCTGGTACCCTAGTCTGAACACTAGGGTACCAGGGCATTCTATGCTTAACACTGTTACCGTGGTACTCTACGCTAAACACTACGTACTAAGTACTGTGTTACCATGACACCCTACACTAAACACTACACACTAACTATTATGTTACTCTAGTGATCCACTTGTTCCTGTTCCCTTCCGAGATCCACTCACCCCATGAACAACACCTTCTGACTGTAGTAACGAGTACTGGGTTTAAATTCTCTCACATTCAGACTCCAGCTGTACAGTATTCAGAGGAATGTCTCCAATATCCACAATCCTTTGGGCAGTTCCATGTTTTCTGGTTACATTAATAATTTGAAAGTTGTTCCTCTCCAACTATTGGAGATTATTTCCCACTTTAGCACAGCACAGGCCCTTTGGTTCACAATGTTGCACCAACTTTTTAACTTACTCTAAGATCAATCTAACCCTTCTCTCCCACATAGCCCTCCATTTTCCTATCGCCCATCTATCTAAGAGTCACTTAAATGCCCCTAAGTTATCTGCCTCTGGAACCATCCCTGGTAACGCATTTCATACACCCACCATTTTCTGTGCAAAGAACTTACCTCTCACATCTGCTTATACTTTCCTCCAATCACCTTAAAATTATGTCCCCTTATATCAGTCATTTCCACCCTGAAGAAAAATCTCTGGCTGTCCACCTCTTGTACAAGATGTATCTTGTACACCTCTATCACCTCCATCAAGTCAGCTCTCAACCTCCTCCTCTGCAAAGAGAAAATCCCGAGCTCGCTCAACCTGTCCTCGTAAGTCATGCTCTCCATTCCAGGCAGCAACCTGGTGAATCTCCCCTGCACCCTCTCTAAAGCCTTCACATCCTTCCTATAATGAAGTGACCAGAACTGAGCACAATATTCCAAGTGTGGTCAAACCAGAGTTTTATGTGGCCTCAACATTGCCTCCCGGCTCCTGAACTCAATGTCCCGACTAATGAAGGCCAACGCACCATACACCTTCTGAACCACTCTGTCAATTTGTGTGGCAACACTGAAAGATCTGTGGATGTAGACCTGGAGATCCCTCTGTTCCTCCACGTTGCTAAGAATCCTGCCATTAGCCCTGTGCTCTGCCTTCATGCGCCACCTTCCAAAGAGAATCACTTCACAATTTTTCGGATTGAAATCTATCTGCTCTTTCCTGCCGCTCTCATCTGAGCCTGTAGCCTGAGGAACTGGGATGGTACAGACACCCCTCAACTCAGCGTCCGCTCCCCAATCAGGTACAGAAAGCAGAACAGGGAGAAGGTAGAAGACTGACCTGTGGTCTCCTGGTGGTTCACCTCCAGCAGGTCCTGAATGTGGATGAGGAAGAGCAGCCCCAGCATTCCAAACAGGAGGATGAAGGTGAAGAGGTACGAGAGCCTCATGGTCACACGCCACCACACCCAGGCAGAGATCAGGAGTTCACAGCGTAACCCTGCACCCCGCCTCCCCTCTCCCTGTCTCTCCCACTCTCCGATTCCTCTCACATTCTCTGTCTCTCACTCTCACACCCGGCAATCTCCCATGCTCTTCCTCACTCCCTCTCTGAATTTTCACTGTCTGTCTCCCCCACCCTCTCCTTCTCTGATTCTCTTCCTCCTGCTATTCCTCCCTCTCTCTCACACACTCTTTCTCTCACTCCCTCTCTGATTGTTCCAGCCTCCCCACCCCTGAACCCTTTCTCTCTCTGATTCTCTTCACCCTGCTTTTCCTCTCTAGCTCTCTTATTTTTTTTCTCTCATTCTCTCTCTCCAACTCCCTCTCTGATTTTTCCAGCCTCCCCACCCTCTCCCTCTCTGAGTCTCTTCCTCCTGCTTTTCCTCTCTCTCTCTCACTCTCCCATACCACCACTCTTCGCTCTCTAAGCCCCTTCACTCAAATTCTTAACGGTTCGACCTACTACCCTCTCTACCTCTCACTGTTTTTGTTCTCCTCTCTCTCCCTCCCTCTCTCTCTCTCTCACTCTCTCTGCCTCTTGCTTTGTCTCTTCCTCTCCATCTGTCAATCCCTCTCTCTTTCACACTCCCCCTCTCTCACTTTCCTTCAGCTCTCCTTTGCTCTGTTTCACCCTCGTTCTTCCGTCCTTCACTCTCTATCACTAGTTCTCCTTTGTTCAGTCAATCGGTCTCTCTGCCTCTCGTTGTCTTCACCTCTGGTTTGGTTCTTTGTATCTCCTGTACAAATGCAGAAATGGAGAATTAAATTCTCACACATCAGAACAAGCTGTGCGTCACTGGCTGCATATGATGCTCTTGCACTTTTCTGAACTGAATCTAATTATTCCAACTTCCTTCTGCTCAGAAAATGCAGAAATTCTTCCAGCTCCAGCATTACCCCTGTACATCTCCTAGTTCCCAAGAATTCCCGAGGATCCAGTATCACTCCCATTACATGTCCCCCATCCCGAGGATCCAGTATCACCCCCCTGTACATCTCCCATCCCGAGGATCCAGTATCACCCCCCTGTACATCTCTCCCATCCCGAGGATCCAGTATCACCCACCGTACATCTCCCCCATCCCGAGGATCCAGTATCACCCCCCTGTACATCTCCCCCATCTCGAGGATCCAGTATCACCACCCTGTACATCTCCCCCATCCCGAGGATCCAGTATCACCCCCCGTACATCGCCCATCCCGAGGATCCAGTATCACCCCCCTGTACATCACCCATCCCAAGGATCCAGTATCACCCCCCTGTACATCTCCCATCCCGAGGATCTAGTATCACCCCCCTATACATCTCCCCCATCCCGAGGATCCAGTATCACCCCCCTATACATCCCCCATCCCGAGGATCCAGTATCACCCACAGTATATCCCCCATCCCGAGGATCCAGTATCAACCCACGTTACATCCCCCATCCCGAGGATCCAGTATCACCCCCCTGTACATCCCCCATCCCGAGGATCCAGTATCACCTCCCTGTACATCTCCCCCATCCCGAGGATCCAGTATCACCCCACTGTACATCCCCCATCCCAAGGATCCAGTATCACCCCCCTGTACATCACCCATCCCAAGGATCCAGTATCACCCCCCTGTACATCCCCCATCCCGAGGATCCAGTATCACCCCCCTGTACATCTCCACCATCCCGAGGATCCAGTATCACTCCCCTGTACATCGCCCATCCCAAGGATCCAGTATCACCCCCCTGTACATCTCCCATCCCGAGGATCCAGTATCACCCCCCTGTACATCTCCACCATCCCGAGGATCCAGTATCACCCACAGTACATCTCCCCCATCCCGAGGATCCAGTATCACCCCCCTGTACATCTCCACCATCCCGAGGATCCAGTATCACCCCCCTGTACATCTCCACCATCCCGAGGATCCAGTATCACTCCCATTACATCTCCCCCATCCCGAGGATCCAGTATCACCCCCCTGTACATCTCCCCCTTCCCGAGGATTCAGTATCACCCCCCTGTACATCTCCCCCATCCCGAGGATCCAGTATCACCCCCCTGTACATCACCCCCATCCCGAGGATCCAGTATCACCCACAGTACATCTCCCCAATCCCGAGGATCCAGTATCACCCCCTTGTACATCCCCCATCCCGAGGATCCAGTATCACCCCTCTGTACATCGCCCATCCCGAGGATCCAGTATCACCCCCGTTACATCCCCCATCCCGAGGATGCAGTATCACCCCCCTGTACATCTCCCCCATCCCGAGGATCCAGTATCACTCCCCTGTACATCCCCCATCCCGAGGATCCAGTATCACCCACAGTACATCTCCCCAATCCCGAGGATCCAGTATCACCCCCTTGTACATCCCCCATCCCGAGGATCCAGTATCACCCCTCTGTACATCGCCCATCCCGAGGATCCAGTATCACCCACAGAACATCTCCCCCATCCCGAGGATCCAGTATCACCCCCCTGTACATCTCCCCCATCTCGAGGATCCAGTATCACCCCCCTGCACATCTCCCCCATCCCGAGGATCCAGTATCACCCCCCTGTACATCCCCCATCCCAAGGATCCAGTATCACCTCCCTGTACATCCCTCATCTCGAGGATCCAGTATCACCCATAGTACATCGCCCCCATCCCGAGGATCCAGTATCACCCCTCTGTACATCTCCCCCATCTCGAGGATCCAGTATCACCCCCCTGTACATCTCCCCCATCCCGAGGATCCAGTATCCCCCCCTGTACATCTCCTCCATCCCGAGGATCCAGTATCACCCCCCTGTACATCCCCCATCCCAAGGATCCAGTATCACCTCCCTGTACATCCCCCATCTCGAGGATCCAGTATCACCCATAGTACATCTCCCCCATCCCGAGGATCCAGTATCACCCCCCTGTACATCTCCCCCATCCCGAGGATCCAGTATCACCCCCCTGTACATCCCACATCCCAAGGCTCCAGTATCACCCCCCTGTACATCGCTCCCATCCCGAGGATCCAGTATCACCCCCCTAGTCATCTCCCCCATCCCGAGGATCCAGTATCACCCCCCTGTACATCTCCCCCATCCCGAGGATCCAGTATCACCTCCCTGTACATCTCCCCCATCCCGAGGATCCAGTATCACCCCCCTGTACATCTCTCCCATCCCGAGGATCCAGTATCAACCCCTGTTACATCCCCCATCCCGATGATCCAGTATCACCCACAGTATATCTCGCCCATCCCGAGGATCCAGTGTCACCCCACTGTACATCGCCCATCCCGAGGATCCAGTATCACCCCCCTGTACATCTCCCCCATCCCGAGGATCCAGTATCACCCCCCTGTACATCCTCCATCCCAAGGATCCAGTATCACCCCCTTGTACATCTCCCCCATCCCGAGGATCCAGTATCACCCCCCTGTACATCCCCCATCCCGAGGATCCAGTATCACCCCCCTGTACATCTCCCCCATCCCGAGGATCCAGTATCGTCCCCCCATACATCTCCCCCATCCCGAGGATCCAGTATCACCCCCCTGTACATCCCCCATCCCAAGGATCCAGTATCACCCCCCTGTACATCCCCCATCCCGAGGATCCAGTATCACCCCCCCTGTACATCTCCCCCATCCCCAGGATCCAGTATCACCCCCCTGTACATCTCCCATCCCGAGGATCCAGTATCAACCCCTATTACATCCCCCATCCCGATGATCCAGTATCACCCACAGTATATCTCCCCCATCCCGAGGATCCAGTATCACCCCACTGTACATCGCCCATCCCAAGGATCCAGTATCACCCCCCTGTACATCTCCCCCATCCCGAGGATCCAGTATCACCCCCCCTGTACATCTCCCCCATCCCCAGGATCCAGTATCACCCCCCTGTACATCTCCCCCATCCCGAGGATCCAGTATCACCCCCCTGTACAACCCCCATCCCGAGGATCCAGTATCACCCCCCTGTACATCCCCCATCCCGAGGATCCAGTATCACCCCCCTGTACATCCCCCATCCCGAGGATCCAGTATCACCCCCCTGTACATCCCCCATCCCGAGGATCCAGTATCACCCCCCTGTACATCCCCCATCCCGAGAATCCAGTATCACCTCCCTGTACATCTCCCCCATCCCGAGGATCCAGTATCACCTCCCTGTACATCTCCCCCATCCCGAGGATCCAGTATCACCCCCCTGTACATCTCCCCCATCCCGAGGATCCAGTATCACCCCCCTGTTCATCTCCCCCATCCCGAGGATCCAGTATCACCCCCCTGTACATCCCACATCCCAAGGCTCCAGTATCACCCCCCTGTACATCGCTCCCATCCCGAGGATCCAGTATCACCCCCCTAGTCATCTCCCCCATCCCGAGGATCCAGTATCACCCCCCTATACATCTCCCCCATCCCGAGGATCCAGTATCACCCCCCTGTACATCTCCCCCATCCCGAGGATCCAGTATCACCTCCCTGTACATCTCCCCCATCCCGAGGATCCAGTATCACCCCCCTGTACATCTCTCCCATCCCGAGGATCCAGTATCAACCCCTGTTACATCCCCCATCCCGATGATCCAGTATCACCCACAGTATATCTCCCCCATCCCGAGGATCCAGTGTCACCCCACTGTACATCCCCCATCCCGAGGATCCAGTATCACCCCCCTGTACATCCCCCATCCCGAGGATCCAGTATCACCCCCCTGTACATCCCCCATCCCGAGGATCCAGTATCACCCCCCTGTACATCCCCCATCCCGAGAATCCAGTATCACCTCCCTGTACATCTCCCCCATCCCGAGGATCCAGTATCACCTCCCTGTACATCTCCCCCATCCCGAGGATCCAGTATCACCCCCCTGTACATCGCCCATCCCAAGGATCCAGTATCACCCCCCTGTACATCTCCCCCATCCCGAGGATCCAGTATCACCCCCCCTGTACATCTCCCCCATCCCCAGGATCCAGTATCACCCCCCTGTACATCTCCCCCATCCCGAGGATCCAGTATCACCCCCCTGTACAACCCCCATCCCGAGGATCCAGTATCACCCCCCTGTACATCCCCCATCCCGAGGATCCAGTATCACCCCCCTGTACATCCCCCATCCCGAGGATCCAGTATCACCCCCCTGTACATCCCCCATCCCGAGGATCCAGTATCACCCCCCTGTACATCCCCCATCCCGAGAATCCAGTATCACCTCCCTGTACATCTCCCCCATCCCGAGGATCCAGTATCACCTCCCTGTACATCTCCCCCATCCCGAGGATCCAGTATCACCCCCCTGTACATCTCCCCCATCCCGAGGATCCAGTATCACCCCCCTGTTCATCTCCCCCATCCCGAGGATCCAGTATCACCCCCCTGTACATCCCACATCCCAAGGCTCCAGTATCACCCCCCTGTACATCGCTCCCATCCCGAGGATCCAGTATCACCCCCCTAGTCATCTTCCCCATCCCGAGGATCCAGTATCACCCCCCTATACATCTCCCCCATCCCGAGGATCCAGTATCACCCCCCTGTACATCTCCCCCATCCCGAGGATCCAGTATCACCTCCCTGTACATCTCCCCCATCCCGAGGATCCAGTATCACCCCCCTGTACATCTCTCCCATCCCGAGGATCCAGTATCAACCCCTGTTACATCCCCCATCCCGATGATCCAGTATCACCCACAGTATATCTCCCCCATCCCGAGGATCCAGTGTCACCCCACTGTACATCGCCCATCCCGAGGATCCAGTATCACCCCCCTGTACATCTCCCCCATCCCGAGGATCCAGTATCACCCCCCTGTACATCCTCCATCCCAAGGATCCAGTATCACCCCCTTGTACATCTCCCCCATCCCGAGGATCCAGTATCACCCCCCTGTACATCCCCCATCCCGAGGATCCAGTATCACCCCCCTGTACATCTCCCCCATCCCGAGGATCCAGTATCGTCCCCCCATACATCTCCCCCATCCCGAGGATCCAGTATCACCCCCCTGTACATCCCCCATCCCGAGGATCCAGTATCACCCCCCTGTACATCCCCCATCCCGAGGATCCAGTATCACCCCCCCTGTACATCTCCCCCATCCCCAGGATCCAGTATCACCCCCCTGTACATCTCCCATCCCGAGGATCCAGTATCAACCCCTATTACATCCCCCATCCCGATGATCCAGTATCACCCACAGTATATCTCCCCCATCCCGAGGATCCAGTATCACCCCACTGTACATCGCCCATCCCAAGGATCCAGTATCACCCCCCTGTACATCTCCCCCATCCCGAGGATCCAGTATCACCCCCCTGTACATCCTCCATCCCAAGGATCCAGTATCACCCCACTGTACATCCCCCATCCCAAGGATCCAGTATCACCCCCCTGTACATCTCCCCCATCCCGAGGATCCAGTATCACCCCCCTGTACATCCTCCATCCCAAGGATCCAGTATCACCCCCCTATACATCTCCCCCATCCCGAGGATCCAGTATCACCCCCCTGTACATCCCCCATCCCAAGGATCCAGTATCACCCCCGTGTACATCTCCCCCATCCCGAGGATCCAGTATCACCCCCCCTGTACATCTCCCCCATCCCCAGGATCCAGTATCACCCCCCTGTACAACCCCCATCCCGAGGATCCAGTATCACCCCCTGTACATCCCCCATCCCGAGGATCCAGTATCACCCCCCTGTACATCCCCCATCCCGAGGATCCAGTATCACCCCCCTGTACATCCCCCATCCCGAGGATCCAGTATCACCCCCCTGTACATCCCCCATCCCGAGGATCCAGTATCACCTCCCTGTACATCTCCCCCATCCCGAGGATCCAGTATCACCTCCCTGTACATCTCCCCCATCCCGAGGATCCAGTATCACCCCCCTGTACATCTCCCCCATCCCGAGGATCCAGTATCACCCCCCTGTTCATCTCCCCCATCCCGAGGATCCAGTATCACCCCCCTGTACATCCCCCATTCCGAGGATCCAGTATCACCCACAGTATATCCCCCATCCCGAGGACCCAGTATCACCCCCCTGTACATCCCCCATCTCGAGGATCCAGAATCACCCACAGTACATCGCCCCCATCCCGAGGATCCAGTATCACCCCCCTGTACATCCCCCATCCCGAGGATCCAGTATCACCCCGCTGTACATCTCCCCCATCCCGAGGATCTAGTATCACCCCCCTGTACATCTCCCCCATCCCAAGGATCCAGTATCACCCCCCTATACATCCCCCATCCCGAGGATCCAGTATCACCCATAGTACATCCCCCATCCCGAGGATCCAGTATCAACCCCCGTTACATCCCCCATCCTGAGGATCCAGTATCACCCATAGTATATCTCCTGCCCCTGAGAATCCAATACCCAGATCCCACCCGAGGGTTCAGAGGAGTAAATTCCATCCACACAGGGTGATAGTCAGATCACGACATTAGCTGCATTGAAGCTGCCGACACGCGGGAGATGTAAGCCCAAGAGATATACAGGCAGTCTATGCGGATACCTCCCCCTCTAGACTAACGACGACCCCTCACCACGGACAAACGTCTCATTGTGATTCCAGACGACCCCTCACCACCGACAAATGTCACACTGTGATTACAGACGACCCCTCACCATGTACAAACGTCTCATTGTGATTACAGCCAACCCCTCACTACGGACAAACGTCACGCTGTGATTACAGACGATCCCTCAACATGGACAAACGTCATGCTGTGATTCCAGACGACCCCTCACTATGGACAAGCGTCACGCTGTGATTACAGACGACCCCTCACCACCGACAAGCGTCTCATTGTGATTCCAGGCGACCCCTCACCACCGACAAGCATCACACTATGATTCCAGATGACCCATCACCACCGACAAGCGTCACACTATGATTACAGTCGACCCCTCACCACGGACAAGCGTCATACTGTGATTACAGATGACCCCTCACCACCGACAAGTGTCACACTGTGATTCCAGACGACCCCTCACCACCGACAAGCGTCACACTGTGATTCCAGACGACCCCTCACCACCGACAAGCGTCTCATTGTGATTACAGACGACCCCTCACCACCGACAAGCGTCACACTGTGATTCCAGACGACCCCTCATCACGGACAAGTGTCACACTGTGATTCCAGGCGTACCTCACCATGGACAAGCGTCACACTGTGATTCCAGACGACCCCTCACCACCGGCAAGCGTCACACTGTGATTCCAGATGACCCCTCACTACCGACAAACATCACACTGTGATTCCAAACGACCGCTCACCACCGACAAGCGTCACACTGTGATTCCAGACGACCCCTCACCACCGACAAACATCACACTGTGATTCCAGACGACCCCTCACCACGGACAAGCGTCACACTGTGATTCCAGACGACCCCTTACCATGTACAAACGTCACACCGTGATTACAGACGACCCCTCACCACCGACAAGCGTCTCATTGTGATTACAGACGACCTCTCACCACCAACAAGCGTCACACTGTGATTCCAGACGACCCCTCACCACCCACAAGCGTCACACTGTGATTCCAGACGACCCCTCATCACGGACAAGCGTCACACTGTGATTCCAGGCGACCCTCACCATGGACAAACATCACACTGTGATTCCAGACGACCCCTCACCACGGACAAGCGTCACACTATGATTCCAGATGACCCCTCACCACCGACAAACGTCTCATTGTGATTCCAGATGACCCCTCACTATGGACAAACGTCACACTGTGATTCCAGACGACCCCTCACCACCGACAAGCGTCACACTGTGATTCCAGGCGACCCTCACCATGGACAAACGTCACACTGTGATTCCAGACGACCCCTCACCACCGACATGCGTCACACTGTGATTCCAGACTTTTCCTCACCACGGACAAGCGTCACACTATGATTCCAGATGACCCCTCACCACCGACAAGCGTCACACTGTGATTACAGACGTCCCCTCACCATGGACAAATGTCACACTGTGATTCCAGACGACCCCTCACTATGGACAAACGTCACACTGTGATTCCAGACGACCCCTCACCACTGACAAATGTCTCATTGTGATTCCAGACGAGCCCTCACTATGGACAAATGTCACACTGTGATTCCAGACGACCCCTCACCACCGACAAGCGTCACACTGTGATTACAGTCGACCCCTCACCACCGACAAGCGTCACACTGTGATTCCAGACGACCCCTCACTACGGACAAGCGTCACACTGTGATTCCAGATGACCCCTCACCACCGACAAGCGTCACACTGTGATTCCAGGCGACCCTCACCATGGACAAACATCACACTGTGATTCCAGATGACCCCTCACCACGGACAAGCGTCACACTATGATTCCAGATGACCCCTCACCACCGACAAGCGTCACACTGTGATTCCAGGCGACCCTCACCATGGACAAACGTCACACTGTGATTCCAGACGACCCCTCACCACCGACATGCGTCACACTGTGATTCCAGACTTTTCCTCACCACGGACAAGCGTCACACTATGATTCCAGATGACCCCTCACCACCGACAAGCGTCACACTGTGATTACAGACGTCCCCTCACCACGGACAAATGTCACACTGTGATTCCAGACGACCCCTCACTATGGACAAACGTCACACTGTGATTCCAGACGACCCCTCACCACTGACAAATGTCTCATTGTGATTCCAGACGAGCCCTCACTATGGACAAATGTCACACTGTGATTCCAGACGACCCCTCACCACCGACAAGCGTCACACTGTGATTACAGTCGACCCCTCACCACCGACAAGCGTCACACTGTGATTCCAGACGACCCCTCACCACGGACAAATGTCACACTGTGATTCCAGACGACCCCTCACCACGGACAAACGTCACACTGTGATTACAGACGACCCCTCACCATGTACAAACGTCTCATTGTGATTACAGCCAACCCCTCACCACGGACAAACGTCACGCTGTGATTCCAGACGACCCCTCACCACTGACAAGCGTCACACTGTGATTCCAGACGACCCCTCACTACGGACAAACGTCACACTGTGATTCCAGATGACCCCTCACTACGGACAAGCGTCACACTGTGATTCCAGACGACCGCTCACCACCGACAAGCGTCACACTGTGATTCCAGGCGACCCTCACCATGGACAAACGTCACACTGTGATTCCAGACGACCCCTCACCACGGACAAACGTCACACTGTGATTCCAGACGACCCCTCACTATGGACAGACGTCACACTGTGATTCCAAACGACCCCTCACTACGGAGAAGCGTCACACTGTGATTACAGACAACACCTCACCACCGACAAGCGTCTCATTGTGATTACAGACGACCCCTCACCACCGACAAGCGTCACACTGTGATTCCAGACGACCCCTCACCACCCACAAGCGTCACACTGTGATTCCAGACGACCCCTCACCACGGACAAGCGTCACACTGTGATTCCAGGCGACCCTCACCATGGACAAACGTCACACTGTGATTCCAGACGACCCCTCACCACCGACAAGCGTCACACTGTGATTCCAGGCGACCCTCACCATGGACAAACGTCACAGTGTGATTCCAGACGACCCCTCACCACCGACATGCGTCACACTGTGATTCCAGACGACCCCTCACCACTGACAAGCGTCACACTGTGATTACAGTCGACCCCTCACCACCGACAAACATCACACTGTGATTACAGACGACCCCTCACCACGGACAAACGTCACACTGTGATTCCAGACGACCCCTCACCACCGACAAGCGTCACACTGTGATTACAGACGACCCCTCACAATGCACAAGCGTCACACTGTGATTCCAGACGACCCCTCACCACCGACAAATGTCACACTGTGATTCCAGACGACCCCTCACCATGGACAAATGTCACACTGTGATTCCAGACGACTCCTCACTATGGACAAACGTCACACTGTGATTACAGTCGACCCCTCACCACCGACAAGCGTCACACTGTGATTCCAGATGACCCCTCACTACCGACAAACATCACACTGTGATTCCAAACGACCGCTCACCACCGACAAGCGTCACACTGTGATTCCAGACGACCCCTCACCACCGACAAACATCACACTGTGATTCCAGACGACCCCTCACCACGGACAAGCGTCACACTGTGATTCCAGACGACCCCTTACCATGTACAAACGTCACACCGTGATTACAGACGACCCCTCACCACCGACAAGCGTCTCATTGTGATTACAGACGACCTCTCACCACCAACAAGCGTCACACTGTGATTCCAGACGACCCCTCACCACCCACAAGCGTCACACTGTGATTCCAGACGACCCCTCATCACGGACAAGCGTCACACTGTGATTCCAGGCGACCCTCACCATGGACAAACATCACACTGTGATTCCAGACGACCCCTCACCACGGACAAGCGTCACACTATGATTCCAGATGACCCCTCACCACCGACAAACGTCTCATTGTGATTCCAGATGACCCCTCACTATGGACAAACGTCACACTGTGATTCCAGACGACCCCTCACCACCGACAAGCGTCACACTGTGATTCCAGGCGACCCTCACCATGGACAAACGTCACACTGTGATTCCAGACGACCCCTCACCACCGACATGCGTCACACTGTGATTCCAGACTTTTCCTCACCACGGACAAGCGTCACACTATGATTCCAGATGACCCCTCACCACCGACAAGCGTCACACTGTGATTACAGACGTCCCCTCACCATGGACAAATGTCACACTGTGATTCCAGACGACCCCTCACTATGGACAAACGTCACACTGTGATTCCAGACGACCCCTCACCACTGACAAATGTCTCATTGTGATTCCAGACGAGCCCTCACTATGGACAAATGTCACACTGTGATTCCAGACGACCCCTCACCACCGACAAGCGTCACACTGTGATTACAGTCGACCCCTCACCACCGACAAGCGTCACACTGTGATTCCAGACGACCCCTCACTACGGACAAGCGTCACACTGTGATTCCAGATGACCCCTCACCACCGACAAGCGTCACACTGTGATTCCAGGCGACCCTCACCATGGACAAACATCACACTGTGATTCCAGATGACCCCTCACCACGGACAAGCGTCACACTATGATTCCAGATGACCCCTCACCACCGACAAGCGTCACACTGTGATTCCAGGCGACCCTCACCATGGACAAACGTCACACTGTGATTCCAGACGACCCCTCACCACCGACATGCGTCACACTGTGATTCCAGACTTTTCCTCACCACGGACAAGCGTCACACTATGATTCCAGATGACCCCTCACCACCGACAAGCGTCACACTGTGATTACAGACGTCCCCTCACCACGGACAAATGTCACACTGTGATTCCAGACGACCCCTCACTATGGACAAACGTCACACTGTGATTCCAGACGACCCCTCACCACTGACAAATGTCTCATTGTGATTCCAGACGAGCCCTCACTATGGACAAATGTCACACTGTGATTCCAGACGACCCCTCACCACCGACAAGCGTCACACTGTGATTACAGTCGACCCCTCACCACCGACAAGCGTCACACTGTGATTCCAGACGACCCCTCACCACGGACAAATGTCACACTGTGATTCCAGACGACCCCTCACCACGGACAAACGTCACACTGTGATTACAGACGACCCCTCACCATGTACAAACGTCTCATTGTGATTACAGCCAACCCCTCACCACGGACAAACGTCACGCTGTGATTCCAGACGACCCCTCACCACTGACAAGCGTCACACTGTGATTCCAGACGACCCCTCACTACGGACAAACGTCACACTGTGATTCCAGATGACCCCTCACTACGGACAAGCGTCACACTGTGATTCCAGACGACCGCTCACCACCGACAAGCGTCACACTGTGATTCCAGGCGACCCTCACCATGGACAAACGTCACACTGTGATTCCAGACGACCCCTCACCACGGACAAACGTCACACTGTGATTCCAGACGACCCCTCACTATGGACAGACGTCACACTGTGATTCCAAACGACCCCTCACTACGGAGAAGCGTCACACTGTGATTACAGACAACACCTCACCACCGACAAGCGTCTCATTGTGATTACAGACGACCCCTCACCACCGACAAGCGTCACACTGTGATTCCAGACGACCCCTCACCACCCACAAGCGTCACACTGTGATTCCAGACGACCCCTCACCACGGACAAGCGTCACACTGTGATTCCAGGCGACCCTCACCATGGACAAACGTCACACTGTGATTCCAGACGACCCCTCACCACCGACAAGCGTCACACTGTGATTCCAGGCGACCCTCACCATGGACAAACGTCACAGTGTGATTCCAGACGACCCCTCACCACCGACATGCGTCACACTGTGATTCCAGACGACCCCTCACCACTGACAAGCGTCACACTGTGATTACAGTCGACCCCTCACCACCGACAAACATCACACTGTGATTACAGACGACCCCTCACCACGGACAAACGTCACACTGTGATTCCAGACGACCCCTCACCACCGACAAGCGTCACACTGTGATTACAGACGACCCCTCACAATGCACAAGCGTCACACTGTGATTCCAGACGACCCCTCACCACCGACAAATGTCACACTGTGATTCCAGACGACCCCTCACCATGGACAAATGTCACACTGTGATTCCAGACGACTCCTCACTATGGACAAACGTCACACTGTGATTACAGTCGACCCCTCACCACCGACAAGCGTCACACTGTGATTCCAGATGACCCCTCACCACCGACAAGTGTCACACTGTGATTCCAGACGACCCCTCACCACCGACAAGCGTCACACTGTGATTCCAGACGACCCCTCACCACCGACAAGCGTCTCATTGTGATTACAGACGACCCCTCACCACCGACAAGCGTCACACTGTGATTCCAGACGACCCCTCATCACGGACAAGTGTCACACTGTGATTCCAGGCGTACCTCACCATGGACAAGCGTCACACTGTGATTCCAGACGACCCCTCACCACCGGCAAGCGTCACACTGTGATTCCAGATGACCCCTCACTACCGACAAACATCACACTGTGATTCCAAACGACCGCTCACCACCGACAAGCGTCACACTGTGATTCCAGACGACCCCTCACCACCGACAAACATCACACTGTGATTCCAGACGACCCCTCACCACGGACAAGCGTCACACTGTGATTCCAGACGACCCCTTACCATGTACAAACGTCACACCGTGATTACAGACGACCCCTCACCACCGACAAGCGTCTCATTGTGATTACAGACGACCTCTCACCACCAACAAGCGTCACACTGTGATTCCAGACGACCCCTCACCACCCACAAGCGTCACACTGTGATTCCAGACGACCCCTCATCACGGACAAGCGTCACACTGTGATTCCAGGCGACCCTCACCATGGACAAACATCACACTGTGATTCCAGACGACCCCTCACCACGGACAAGCGTCACACTATGATTCCAGATGACCCCTCACCACCGACAAACGTCTCATTGTGATTCCAGATGACCCCTCACTATGGACAAACGTCACACTGTGATTCCAGACGACCCCTCACCACCGACAAGCGTCACACTGTGATTCCAGGCGACCCTCACCATGGACAAACGTCACACTGTGATTCCAGACGACCCCTCACCACCGACATGCGTCACACTGTGATTCCAGACTTTTCCTCACCACGGACAAGCGTCACACTATGATTCCAGATGACCCCTCACCACCGACAAGCGTCACACTGTGATTACAGACGTCCCCTCACCATGGACAAATGTCACACTGTGATTCCAGACGACCCCTCACTATGGACAAACGTCACACTGTGATTCCAGACGACCCCTCACCACTGACAAATGTCTCATTGTGATTCCAGACGAGCCCTCACTATGGACAAATGTCACACTGTGATTCCAGACGACCCCTCACCACCGACAAGCGTCACACTGTGATTACAGTCGACCCCTCACCACCGACAAGCGTCACACTGTGATTCCAGACGACCCCTCACTACGGACAAGCGTCACACTGTGATTCCAGATGACCCCTCACCACCGACAAGCGTCACACTGTGATTCCAGGCGACCCTCACCATGGACAAACATCACACTGTGATTCCAGATGACCCCTCACCACGGACAAGCGTCACACTATGATTCCAGATGACCCCTCACCACCGACAAGCGTCACACTGTGATTCCAGGCGACCCTCACCATGGACAAACGTCACACTGTGATTCCAGACGACCCCTCACCACCGACATGCGTCACACTGTGATTCCAGACTTTTCCTCACCACGGACAAGCGTCACACTATGATTCCAGATGACCCCTCACCACCGACAAGCGTCACACTGTGATTACAGACGTCCCCTCACCACGGACAAATGTCACACTGTGATTCCAGACGACCCCTCACTATGGACAAACGTCACACTGTGATTCCAGACGACCCCTCACCACTGACAAATGTCTCATTGTGATTCCAGACGAGCCCTCACTATGGACAAATGTCACACTGTGATTCCAGACGACCCCTCACCACCGACAAGCGTCACACTGTGATTACAGTCGACCCCTCACCACCGACAAGCGTCACACTGTGATTCCAGACGACCCCTCACCACGGACAAATGTCACACTGTGATTCCAGACGACCCCTCACCACGGACAAACGTCACACTGTGATTACAGACGACCCCTCACCATGTACAAACGTCTCATTGTGATTACAGCCAACCCCTCACCACGGACAAACGTCACGCTGTGATTCCAGACGACCCCTCACCACTGACAAGCGTCACACTGTGATTCCAGACGACCCCTCACTACGGACAAACGTCACACTGTGATTCCAGATGACCCCTCACTACGGACAAGCGTCACACTGTGATTCCAGACGACCGCTCACCACCGACAAGCGTCACACTGTGATTCCAGGCGACCCTCACCATGGACAAACGTCACACTGTGATTCCAGACGACCCCTCACCACGGACAAACGTCACACTGTGATTCCAGACGACCCCTCACTATGGACAGACGTCACACTGTGATTCCAAACGACCCCTCACTACGGAGAAGCGTCACACTGTGATTACAGACAACACCTCACCACCGACAAGCGTCTCATTGTGATTACAGACGACCCCTCACCACCGACAAGCGTCACACTGTGATTCCAGACGACCCCTCACCACCCACAAGCGTCACACTGTGATTCCAGACGACCCCTCACCACGGACAAGCGTCACACTGTGATTCCAGGCGACCCTCACCATGGACAAACGTCACACTGTGATTCCAGACGACCCCTCACCACCGACAAGCGTCACACTGTGATTCCAGGCGACCCTCACCATGGACAAACGTCACAGTGTGATTCCAGACGACCCCTCACCACCGACATGCGTCACACTGTGATTCCAGACGACCCCTCACCACTGACAAGCGTCACACTGTGATTACAGTCGACCCCTCACCACCGACAAACATCACACTGTGATTACAGACGACCCCTCACCACGGACAAACGTCACACTGTGATTCCAGACGACCCCTCACCACCGACAAGCGTCACACTGTGATTACAGACGACCCCTCACAATGCACAAGCGTCACACTGTGATTCCAGACGACCCCTCACCACCGACAAATGTCACACTGTGATTCCAGACGACCCCTCACCATGGACAAATGTCACACTGTGATTCCAGACGACTCCTCACTATGGACAAACGTCACACTGTGATTACAGTCGACCCCTCACCACCGACAAGCGTCACACTGTGATTCCAGACGACCCCTCACCACCGACAAGCGTCACACTGTGATTACAGACGACCCCTCACCACGGACAAGCGTCACACTGTGATTCCAGACGACCCCTCACCACGGATAAATGTCACACTGTGATTCCAGACGACCCCTCACCACCAACAAGCGTCACACTGTGATTACAGACGACCTCTCACCACGGACAAACGTCTCACTGTGATTCCAGATGACTCCTCACCACGGATAAACATCTCACTGTGATTACAGTCAACCCTTCAACACGGAGAAACATCACAACGTGACTACAGACAGTCCTGTAATTGCATGGGTTTCTTCCAGGTGCTCCACACGCACTCACTGACACACATGCATAGTGACACACACGCACACACACTCTAACACAATGATACACACGCACATACATTTATACATAGTGACCACACTGACGTTCACACAAACACTCACACACACAGTGATACACTGACTGACACTCTGTCTCTCACAGATACATACACTTGCAGACCCCAGTCAGTTCGGATTGCCAATAACATTTCCTCCACAATCTCCCGCAGCACAGATGCACCACCTGGCTGCGTGCCCTGCCCCTGCTCTCAAGGCTGTGTGCCTAGCCCCCTGCTCTGCTTGGTTTACACTTGTGACTGTTATGCTTAAGCACAGCTCTAATGCCACGTTTAAGTTCGCTGACGTCATAGGCCAAAGCAAAGGTGGAGACGATTCCAAACAATACACACAAAACGGTGGAGGAACTCAGTAGGTCAGGCAGCATCTGTGGAAAAGAGTACAGTCTTTGTTTTGGTCCGAGACCCTTCATCAGGACTGGAAAGAGAGGGGAGAAGTCAGAGTAAGAAGATGGGAGGAGTGGTGGAGGGCGACAGGTGAAACCGGGAGAGGGGGAGGTGGTGAAGTAAAGAGCTGGGAAGTTGATTCGTGAAAAAGATAAAGGACTAGAGAACAAAGAATGTGACAGGAGAGGACAGAAGGCCATGCAAGAAGGATAGAGGGAGGAGACGGGCAGGCAAAGAGATAAGGCGAGAGGGGGAAATGGGAATGGGGAATGGTGAAGGGGGTGGGGGGCATTACCAGAAGTTTGAGAAATCAGTGTCCATACCATGAGGCTGGAGACTATCCAGATGGAATATAAAGTGTTGTTCCTCCACAGCAGCAGAGGAAGCCAAGGACTGACATGCTGTAATGGAAATGTGATGTAGAATTGAAATGGGTGGCCAGCGGGAGATCCCGGTTTTTCTGGCAGATGGAGTGAAGGTGTTTGACCTTGGGTTTTACCGATGTAAGGGAGGCCACGCCGGGAGCACCAGACACAGTAAATGCTCAGCAAAGTGGTCTCCCAATCTATATCAGATCTTGCCAATGTACAGGAGGTCACACCGTGAGCACCCAACACAGTAGATCACCCCAAAAGACTCACAGGTGAAGTGTCACCTCACCTGGAAGGACTGTTTCGGGCCCTGAATGGTAGTGAGGGAGGAGGTGTAGGGGCAGGTGCAGCACTTGTTCTGCTTGCAAGGATAAGTGCCAGAGGGAGATCAGTGGGGAGGGATGAATAGACCAGGGAGTCGCGTAGGGAGTGATCCCTGCAGAAAGCAGGAAGTGGGGGAGAGGGAAAGTTGTGTTTCATGGTGGGATCCTGTTGGAGATGGCAGAAGTTACAGAGAATTATGTGCTGGATGTGGTGTCTGGTGGGGTGGAGGATGAAGACAAGAGGAACCCTATCCCTGGTACAGGGGCAGGAGGATGGGGAGAGGACAGATGTGTGTGAAATTGAAGAAATGCGGTTGAGGACAGTGTTGATGGTGGAGGAAGGGAAGCCCCTTTCTTTGAAAAAGTAGGATTCCTCAGTTGTTCTGGAATGGAAAAACCTCGTCCTGAGAATAGATGCAGCAGAAACAGAGGAACTGAAAGAAGAGGGCGGCATTTTTACAAGTAACAGGGTGGGAAGAGGTATAGTCCAGATAGCTGTGAGAGTCAGTAGGTTTATAAAATACATCAGTAGATAGAGTGTCTCCAGAGATGGATGCAGTGAGATTGAGAAAGGGGAGAGAGGTGTCAGAAATGGACCAGGTAAATTTGAGGGCAGGGTGGAAGTTAGAGGCAAAGTTGATGAAATTGACCATCTGAGCATGGGTGCAGGAAGCAGTTGTCGATGGAGCAAAGGAGTGATACCATTGTGGGCTTGGAACGTGGACTGTTCCACGTAGCCGATGAAAAGGCAGGCAAAGCTGGGATCCATGCAAGTGCTCATGGCTACAACTCTGGGTTGGAAGGAAGTCGGAGGAACCCACCCCCTCACTTCACTATTCCCATCTCTCTTTCCCTCTCTCACCTTAACTCCTTACCTGCTCTTCCCCCATCTCTTTCTTCCATGGTCTTCTGTCCTCTCCTTTCACATTACCCCTCCTCCAGTCCTGTATCTCTTTCAGCAATCAACTTCCCAGCTCTTTACTCCACGCCATCACCATCTCCCGGTCTCACTGGTCCCCTGCCACCTTGTACTTCCTCCTCCCCTCCCCCCATCTTCTTACTCTGACTTCTCCCCTCCCTTTCCAGTCCTGAAGAAGGGTCTCAGCCCGACTGGTAAAGAGTTGACTGTTTATTCTTTCCCATAGATGCTGCCTGGCCTGCTGAGTTCCTCCAGCATTTTGTGTGTGTTGCTTTGGATTTCCAGGTCCTGCAGATTTTCTCTTGTTTGTGATGAATCAGCATATCGGAGGGGGATTGAAAATCTGGCTGAGCGGTGCCACAACAACCTCTTACTCAGTGTCAGCAAGACCAAGGAGCTGATTATTGACTTCAGGAGAGCGAATCTGGAGTTCTGTGAACCAGTCCTCATCATGGGATCAGAGGTGGAGAGGGTTATCAACTTTGAGTTCCTCGGTGTTAACAGACCGGTCCTGGGCCCAGCTCATAAGTGCAACTACAGAGAAAGCACGACAGTGCCACTAATTCCTGAGAAGCTTGTGAAGATCCAGCCTGACATCTCAAACTATGACAAACTTCATAGGTGTGTTTGTGACTGGTTACATCACAGCCCGGAATGGAAACACCGATGCCCTCGAGCAGAAAATCCTACAACAGTAGTGGATACGGTCCAGTCAATCACGGGTGAAGCCCTCCCTACCATTGAGCACTGTCACAGGAAAGCAGCATCCATCATCAGGGACTCCCACCAACCAGGTCAAACTCCCTTCTCATTGCTGCCATCAGGAAGAAGATACAGGGGCCTCATTCAGTGGTCTTTCATTGATTCTATTATGGTTCAATAATTTACTGATTTACACAAGGGACACGAATCTCTGTGCTGTATATGGAGACATATACGTACTTTGACCTTTGACCTCCCACTGGGGAGACAGTCCCACATTCAGCTGAGGGAAGGACGTTGTGTAGGGAGGGTTCAGGCGTCCTTCCACTCCTGTGACATGCCTCAGATGGCCGCGTCCATTCCCAACACCCACTTTCCCCAAAGCACAAAGCATATCCCTGAATATTCCGCCTCATCTTTCTTTCTCTCTGTCCCTCAGGTAAACCATAAGATATAAGAGTAGAATTAGGCCATTCAACCCATTGAGTCTGTTCCGCCATTCCATCATGGCCGATTTACATTCAACCCAGGCGTCAGATGGTGAATCTGGTCAAAGCCATTTCACTCTCAGAGGGCAGAGTGAGGTCGGTGTTCATTCACCTCAGGGGTCAGAGAGCAAGTGAGATTGATGTTCATTCACCTCAGGGATGAAAGGGTAGAGTGGGGTCGATGTTCATTCACCTCAGGGGTCAGAGGGTGAGTGGGGTCAATGTTCATTCACCTCAGGGATGAAAGGGCAGAGTGCGGTCGATGTTCATTCACCTCAGGGTTCAGAGGGCAGTTGGGGTTGGGTTAAAGGTCATGCTGTGATCATCAGCAGCTCCAAGTTGCAACCAGCTGACGAATGGAGTTGCAGCCACTGTCGATTTGATTTTAGAGGATGGTGATTTGTAATGAGGCCGAGGACTGGGAAAACAGTGCATAGACATGGTGATTAATGTTACTATAACCCGTCATCGATCTCCAAGCCACTTAAATCCTGGATTCGAAATACATTTAAATATTAAAACCATTTATCTGAATGGGAAATTTAGCCACATAAAGGTTTAATTATTAATCACAGAAGCAAGTTTTAAGAAAACATACTCTTCACACAGATATCAGGGTCAAATGGAACACGAGGAGAGGTGGAGGCCAGGTAGGAATAGGCCCTCTGGAAAGTGCCAGATCCCACCCAGATTTAGTCTCCGGAAAGGGTCAGGCTCTGACCAATTCCAGGTCAAAACGACTTCTGCTGTAATTCCTCTCCAACCTCTGTGGATCTACATCACCCCATCTCCCCCCATCTCTGACCTTCCTGTGGCTGCAAACAGGCTCCCTTTTACCCTGTGCCTGGTTACACACAAACCTTCCCACACCTCCCACCCCCAGGGTACGGAGCTCACAGTTGTCCTTGTGACATAGGAGCAGAATTAGGCCATTCGTGACCTGACCAGTGCCTCAGCATCACACCCTCTCTTTTATATTCCAGTCCTCTTGAAATGAATGCTAACATTGCATTTGCCTTCCTCACCACCGACTCAACCTGCAAGTTAACCTTTAGAGTGGCGGGAGGTGTTGAGGACACTGCGGTGCTGTTTCAGAGAGATCGGAGAGCAAAACGGGGCAACAGTGGGGCAGGGAGAGGCTGCCGAGCGTTATCAAGGGAGTTTCACCCTGCATCCAACCCGTGGCCTGGGAGTGCATGACAGGACAGTGGGGAGGAATCTTACTCTATGCCTAACCTGCTGGGCTGCAGAGGGGGAGTTCCATGTTCATTTGGCAAATGGGGTGATTTTCAATTCTACACCTATAAGGAATGCTGTGTTTAATAAAAATCTGAAATCTCCAATCCAAAGTTTATGTTAATAAAATTGGAAAGTGATGTCGTGAGTTCCGAGATTGTCTCTGTCTTGACGCTTTGTGAATACCCCATTCACTTCCCCCGACTCTCCTCAGCCCTCCCTTCTTTCTCCTTTGCTCCTTCCCACTCTCCTGCTCTCTTCTCCTCTTCATCCTTCCCCTCTTCCTACAATTCACCACAACTTTATCATTTCCTGTCATTCACCTTACATACAGACACTCCTGTGCCGAGCATCACTTTATGGACATACAATCAATCTATCTTAAGTGTTTATATTTATTGTATTTTTTAACATTCTGCTCTTTATCTTATTGTGTCTTTTTGTGCTGTATCGGACCCAGAGTAACAGTTATTTTGTTCTCCTTTACCCTCATGTACTGGAAATAACATTAAACAATGTTAAATGTGGAATCTCTTGAATTTAGATTCAGATTTATTTATCATTGAAACACAGAGAAATGCCTCAAATTCTGTTCAAACCTACGCCACTAGCCTTCAAGCACAAAGCAGAGACTGAGATTTGGACACTAGCCCGTCCTCTAACTCTCCACATCGCTGTCCCTAAATCCCCTCTCTATCCCCAAAACCACCCCAACAACCCCCCCTTTCCTCCCCTCCCTGCTCTCCCACTCCCCTCCTCTGCCTTCCCTTTCTATCCCTCCACTCTCTCCTCTGTAGTCTCTCCTGATGTGCTGGCATTGGTGAGAGTTCAAAGGTGATTCTGGGAATGAAAGGGTTAACATGTGCCGAGCATTTGATGGGTCTAGATCTGTACTCGCTGGAGTGTAGACGAATGAGGGGGGATCTCATTAAATCTATCAAATATTGAAAGGTCTAGATAGAGTGAATGTGGAGAGGATGTTTCCTATGATGGGTGGGCCTAGAGCCAGAGGGCATAGCCTCAGAATAGGGGGAGGCCCATTTATAACAGAGATGAGGAGAAAATTCTTTAGCCAGAAGGTGGAGAATCTGTGGAATTCATTGCCATTGATGGCTTTGGAGGCCAAGTCATTGGGTATATTTAAAGTGGAGGCTGATAAGTTCTTGATTAGTCAGGGTGTGAAAGGTTATGGGAAGAAGACAGGAGAATGGGGTTGAGAGGGATAATAAATCAGCCATGATGGAATGGCAGAGCAGACTCGATGGGCTGAATGGCCCAATTCTGCTCCTATGTCTTATGATGTTTCTATTCCCTCTGGCCCCACCCACCACTGACAGCAATGGTGGAAGCTGGAATCACTGTCCATCACATTTGAAATACTCCATCTTTGAGAAGAGATTTGGAGTAACCAGAAGCTGCCGTTCTCTCCCCAGTGACATTGAGAATTTTTGTTTCCCCTGAGTTTTAATCAGAGCCCTGTACTGCGGCTCAGTTTAGAGCCCTCTGCTCCACAGTGAAGTGCTGATTACACATCGCCTTTCATTTGGCAATGAAATCAGATGAGGTTTCAGCATCAATAAATGCATCGGTTTGCCTTTATATCTGCCAGTTTTCACAATCAGAATCAGTTACATATCACTTTATGGCAGAGTATAGTGCAATACATAAAACATACGATAAATTAGAAGAATATATACATTGTACATAAATAGTGCAAACAGAGAGCAAAATAATGAGGTCGTGTTCATGGACCATTCAGAAATCTGACGGTGGGTGGGAAGAAGCTGTTCCTAAACCCATAAGACCATAAGACACAGGAACAGAATGAGGACATTCAGCCTATCCGTGGAGCCTGTTCTACTACTCCATCATGGCTGATTTATTATCCTTCTCAACCCCATTCTCCTGCCTTCTCCCCATAACCTTTGACACCCTGACTAATCAAGAACCTATCTCTGCTTTTAATATAGTCAGTGACTTGCACTCCATTGTATTTGGCAATGAATTCTACCACTCACCATTCTGGCAAAGGAAATTCCTCTTCATCTCTGTTCTAAAGGGACATCCCACTATTCTGAGGCTGAGTCCTCTAGTCCTAGCCTTCCCCACCACAGGAAACATCCTCTGCACATCCACTCTATCTAAGCCTTTCAACATTTGGTAGGTTTCATTCTTCGAAGCTCTAGCAATTACAGGACAAGAGCCATCAAACACTCCTCGTTTGTTAACCCTTTCATTCCCAGAATTGTTCTTATGAACCTCCTCTGGACTCTCTCCAATGCCAATACATTATTTCTTAGATATGGGGCCCAAAGCTGCTCACAATGCTCCAAATGTGGTCTAACCAATGCCTTAAAAAACCTCAGCATTACAACCTTGTTTTTATATTGCAGTGTTCTCAAAACGAATGCTAACATTGTATTTGCCTTTTGCACCACCAACTCAACCAGCAGGTTAATCTTTAGGAAACCCTGCATGAGTGCATGACCTTCACACCTTTAGTTCTTGAATTTTCTTCCCTTTTAGAAAACAGTCTACACCTCTATTCCTTCTGCCGAAGTGCATGGCCATACACTTCTCTATGCTATATTCCATCTGCCACTTCTTTGCCCATTCCAATCTGTAAGCCCTGCAGCATCTTTGCTGGTTCTGGGAAGGCATGCTCTGCAAACGCTTTTAAATAAGTATGTTTGTGGAATGTATGTTTGTTGAATACTCAGCTTTGTAATGTTTGTAACTTGGGGGAACATGAATGTTTGGTCAAATTTTTACTGATTGTAGATAAATGATTAATATACTTATTCTAAGTCAGTGCTTTCTGTCTCACTTCCTAGACCTGCAAACCTGATTCAACGTCACACCACTTCCTCAACCCAGCTAATAGAGTTCACCTGCCGCTCATTCCAGACTCATCGCCTGCAGCCTATTTAACCCCAGTTCTCATCCACACACCTTTTCCACTCATCAAGCCAGCCAGCCTCAACCAGTTGCTCCTAGTTGCCTGTTGTGGTTAGGCATGGGATCCAGGGAAGTTTGGCCAGGTGGATTCAGAATTGGCTTGCCTGCAGAAGGCAGAGGGTCGTGATGGAGGGAGTACATTCAGATTGGAGGATTGTGACTAGTGGTGTCCCACAAGGATCTGTTCTGGGACCTCTACTTTTCGTGATTTTTATTAAAGACCTGGATGTGGGGGTAGAAGGGTGGATTGGCAAGTTTGCAGACGACACAAAGGTTGGTGGTGTTGTAGATAGCATAGAGGATTGTCGAAGATTGCAGAGAGGTATTGATAGGATGCAGAAATGGACTGAGAAGTGGCAGATGGAGTTCAACCTGGAGAAGTGTGAGGTGGTACACTTTTGGAAGGACAAACTCCAAGGCAGAGTACAAAGTAAATGGCAGGATACTTGGTAGTGTGGAGGAGCAGTGGGATCTCGGGGTACATGTCCACAGATCCCTGAAAGTTGCCTCACAGATGGATAGGGTAGTTAAGAAAGCTTATGGGGTGTTAGCTTTCATAAGTCGAGGGATAGAGTTTAAGAGTCGCGATGTAATGATGCAGCTCTATAAAACTCTGGTTAGGTCACACTTGGAGTACTGTGTCCAGTTCTGGTCACTTCACTATAGGAAGGATGTGGAAGCATTGGAAAGGGTACAGAGGAGATCTACCAGGATGCTGCCTGGTTTAGAAAGTATGCATTATGATCAGAGATTAAGGGAGCTAGGGCTTTACTCTTTGGAGAGAGGGAGAATGAGAGGAGACATGATAGAGGTGTACAAGATAATAAGAGGAATAGATAGAGTGGATAGCCAGCGCCTCTTCCCCAGGGCACCACTGCTCAATACAAGAGGACATGGCTTTAAGGTAAGGGGTGGGAAGTTCAAGGGGGATAGTAGAGGAAGGTTTTTTACTCAGAGAGTGGTTGGTGTGTGGAATGCACTGCCTGAGTCAGTGGTGGAGGCAGATACACTAGTGAAGTTTAAGAGACTACTAGACAGGTATATGGAGGAATCTAAGGTGGGGGCTTATATGGGAGGTAGGGTTTGAGGGTCTGTACAACATTGTGGGCCGAAGGGCCTGTAGTGTGCTGCACTATTCTATGTTCTATGTTCAACCCACAAGGATTTAACATCTTCCTATCCTATTTCACATGTTCCTAATGATTTAATGCCATCCTTCACCAGCAAAGCCACATCCTTCTGATACAATGTGTAACCTTCGATATTCAGCTCCCAACTACAACCATCTTTCAGCCACGATTCAGTGATGGCCACAACATCACACCTGGCAATCTGTAGAAGTGCAACAAGGTATTTCACCTTTCAACCTCTAGTTCTAGTCTCACCTAACCTCAGTGCAAATGTCTGCTTTCATTTACTCTATCTGTACCCCTCATAATTGGGCATCTTTCAGTCACTGACCTGTACTGTCTCTCCACAAGCACTCCCTGACCTTTGGAGTATTCCCCCAGTTTTCTGCACTTCTGATGCACAGTACACACTTGTTAACAGGATCGGCTTCCCACCGTCATCTCTGAAAACCCTGATGTTTCGTCTTACCCAGTATCGAATTTGGGAAACTTCAATTCTCAGATCATTGCCATGGTAACGTAGGGGTTATCGTGACACTATTACAGCTCAGGGAGTCAGGGTTCTGAGTTCATTCGCAGTACGATGGTAATGTAGGGATTATCATAACGCTATTACAGCGCAGGGAGTCAGGGTTCAGAGTTCATTCCCAGCATCCTCCATGAGGATTTTCCCCATGGATGCATGGGCTTCCTCCGTGGGCTCTGGTTTCCTCCCATAGTCCAAAGACTAATGGGTTGGTAGGTCATTGTAAATAGTCCAGTGACTAGGCTGGGATTAAATCGGTGAGTTTCTGGGTGGTGCAGCTCAGTGGGCTGGAAGGACCTGTTCCATATTGTATCTCTAAATGAAAATAAAGCAAAACTATCTGAAATCTAGAAAATGCAGCCATAATTATAAGCTTGGAGTGCAGGCACCATCTGGTGAACACACATGCAATTCAAAGACGCATCCCAGGCACCTGATTCTAAACAGTGCAACTCTGTGCGTATGTTATAACTATAACTGGAGTGAAGTTTGGACGGTGATGCTGATGATCTGTTCTGGGCAACATTTTGGATTAACTGAGCTGGTGCCATTGAGTTCAGGATGTTAAAGCAGACGTGTACAGGTGACAATAATGAACCAATACCAATACATTCATGGTATTCCGTCAAGCTAACTAGGTGCATGTCCACAAAAACACTCTCACCCAGCCTATCCCATGATGGTTTTGCAGAGCAACAGATGGCTGCTAGCTGACTTTGTACGTTCAGTCTGGGTGGATCACTTTTTTTTAAACAAAATAAACTTTACTCACAATAAAAAATTATTTACAAGCATACCTGTTCATCCTTCATACACATGGTGAGTGCTTTCCACACTGTCCCGACACCCATGTGGCACTCTGGGGTTTTGCGCCCCCCCCTCCCCCCACCTGGCCCTTGCCTCTCCAGCGGGAGAAGAACCCATAATGGTGGTCCTTCTTGTAATGCACATCAGGCTCAGGGGAAGCTTCTATCTGCTGTAATAAGATTATTGAATAATTCTTCACTAAAATAAAGTGTTGACCTCACAATCCACCTCATTGTGATCTGCACCTTATTGTCCACCTGCACTGCACGTTCTCTGTCGCTGGTACACTTTAGTCTTCATTTTGCTTTTCTGTTACCTTGTCCTGCCATAATGTCCAGTCTATATATCAACCAAGCAGAAGATGTTGACGTTGTTCATGGAGAGCCAGGTCACCAATTCTGGTCTCAGACTTGTAGATGTGTGATGATATCTTCTGTTGTACTGCCATCTGGAAGCTTGGCTTTGTACACTTCCTGTAGCCCTGTCCGGTCCCACAGGGACAGGACATCTTATATTCTGCCCCAAGATGAGGCCATTTTCATGTTGGAGGAACAGCGTCTCATATTCTGTCTGGATAGCCTCCAACCTGATGGCATGAACTTCGATTTCACTAAATTACGGTAAATTCTCCCACCCTCCCCTTTCTCTCTTCTTCCATTCCCCATTCTGGTTCCACTCTTACCTCTTCTCTTTTCCTCACCTCCCCCGGTGCCCCTTCTCCTTCCCTTTCTCCCATAGTGCACTCTCCTCTCCTATCAGATTCCTCCTTCTTTAACCTTTTCCACCAATCACCTCCCAGTTTCTCACTTCATCTCCCTTTCCCCACCCACTTGGCTTCACCTATCACCTTCTAGCTTGTCCCCCTGGTTCTCCTCACATTCTTATTCTGGCATCTTCCCTCTTCCTTTCTAGTCCTGATGACGGGTCATGGCCTGAAGCATTGACTGTTTATTCCCCTCCACAGATGCTGCCTGACCTGCTGTGTTTTGTGTGCGCGACCCAAGAACAAAAAGCTGTTTACCCGGAGCTAGCTGGCCTGCTAGAGCAGGAGCCGTCCAGGACAGAATACTTCAGATTGATGAAAACAGCAGAATGCTGCCAAGAACAGGACTGAAAGCTAGTCCAGGCCAACCGCAAGGCTCCATGGACAAAGGCAACCGAAGCCCTCCTCCCGCTGGGCACAGAGCACCTGGAACAGTTGGGCATTGCTTGTGGAACGTACGTGACATCATGTGGACACTGTGTAATGTGGGATGGAAAATGGGATACATCTCGCACTGTGAACAGTGACAAGTGTCCTGTTTGTAAATTTTATGAATAAAATACATATTCGGTAAAACGTCTCCATGGTTCCCCTGCTGAGGATTCCAACAAATGAACGTAGTCAAAAGTTTGAGTTGAAAAGGTTGTTAAGAAGGCCCATGGTGTGCTGGCCTTCATTAGTCAGGGCATTGAGTTTAAAAGCTGTGAGATAATGTCGATCTGTAAAATTCTGGTTAGACCACTCTTGGTGTATTGTATTCAGTTCTGCTCGCCTCACTATAGGAGAGAGTGCAGAGGAGATTTATCAGGATGCTGCCTGGATCAAAGAGGCTCTTTCGGTGTAATCAACCAAACAGTGTGCAGTAGACAGACCCCAACCTACTGACGGAATGGTTGCAAACAGGCTTCTGACCTCCTGAATGCAGCCCAAGAAACCATTAGATTGTATTTTATTTAAGGATACAGGCCGAAACGATCTGCGCAGCCCAGCAACCCCCCTGCATTTAACCCCAGCCTAATCACAGGAGAGCTTACAAACCAATAGATCTTTGACCTGTGGGAGGAAACCCATGCAGTCACGGGGACAGCATACAAACTGCTTGTAGACAGGGCCAAAACTGAACTCCAAACTCCATGGCCCCAAAACTGGAAATGCGTTGTGCTGACCGCGGTGCTATTAATTGTACAAATACAGAGTACGGTGGAAGCAGACGAGCTCCTGCATTGCGTAACAGAGATACAGAGTGGGGACACCAACCATGGGCACAGGCATTGAATGAAGAACTCAGCAAATGCAATCAGGCTGAACACAAGACCCAACATGTCCCTAAAGGAATGATGTTTGATCCAAACCTCCCGTCTCTCCCACAGTGACTGTCTGGGACTCAGGTCCTCTGCTTCCGACACTGGGCAGAGCTTTTAGCTCCTGGGGAGGGAATGGTCAGAGTGCAAGCTGTGCAGACCCAGCTGTCAGCAGCTGCATCCTCCGACCAGCTCCCAGCTTGTACACCAGTTACTCATCCGCATCGCTCTATTGTGTCAGGAGAGAGAAGCCAAATCCTAAACCCTACCCTCGAATCATTCCCCTCACCACAGCCACACCTCCAACACCAAACCCCACCCCCACCCCACCCTCAGGGAACTGTGCCCCAGAGGACAATCATCCCAGCACAAAGTGAGAGCTTGTGTGAGTAATTATAGTGTCCAGTCAGACAGTCTCACACAGTCTCTGACCCTCACCCCCCAAAATCACCCTTCACTCTCACACAGTCTCTGACCCTCACCCCTGAAAACACCCCACACCCTCACCCTCACCCTCCTGACATACCCCTCACTCACACAGTCTCTCACCCTCACCCCTGACACACCCTCACCCTCACCCTCCTGACATACCCCTCACTCACACAGTCTCTCACCCTCACCCCTGACACATCCCTCACCCTCACCCTCCTGACACACCCCTCACTCTCACACAGTCTCTCACTCTCGCCCCCTGACACACCCTCACTCTCATCCCCTGACACACCCCTCACTCTCGCCCCCCAACACACCCCTCACCCTCACCCCCACACCCCTCACTCTCACACAGTCTCTCACTCTCACCCCCAACACACTCCTCACCCCCATACCCCTCACTCTCACACCCCTCACTCTCACACAGTCTCTCACCCTCACCCCTGACACACCCCTCACTCTCGCCCCCCCGACACACCCCTCACCCTCACCCCCACACCCCTCACTCTCACACAGTCTCTCACCCTCACCCCCAACACACCCCTCACCCTCACCCCCACACCCCTCACTCTCACACAGTCTCTCACTCTCACCCCCAACACACTCCTCACCCCCACACCCCTCACTCTCACACAGTCTCTCACCCTCACCCCTGACACACCCCTCACTCTCGCCCCCCTGACACACCCCTCACCCTCACCCCCACACCCCTCACTCTCACACCCCTCACTTTCACACAGTCTCTCACCCTCACCCCTGACACACCCCTCACTCTCATCCCCTGACACACCCCTCACTCTCGCCCCCCCGACACACCCCTCACCCTCACCCCCACACCCCTCACTCTCACACAGTCTCTCACCCTCACCCCTGACACACCCCTCACCCTCACCCTCCTGACACACCCCTCACTCTCGCCCCCCTGACACACCCCTCACCCTCACCCCCACACCCCTCACTCTCACACAGTCTCTCACCCTCACCCCTGACACACCCCTCACCCTCACCCTCCTGACACACCCCTCACTCTCGCCCCCCTGACACACCCCTCACCCTCACCCCCACACCCCTCACTCTCACACAGTCTCTCACTCTCACCCCCAACACACTCCTCACCCCCACACCCCTCACTCACACAGTCTCTCACCCTCACCCCCTGACACCCGCCTCACTCTCACATACACCCACACATTCACACAACCCAATAGACAATAAGTGCAGGAGTAGGCCATTTGGCCCTTCAAGCCAGCACCGCCATTCACTGTGATCATGGCTGATCATCCACAATCAGTATCCAGTTCCTGCCTTATCCCCATAACCTTTGATTCCGCTATCTTTAAGAGCTCTATCCATCTCTTTCTTGAAAGCATCCAGAGACTTGGCCTCCACAGCCTTCTGAGGCAGAGCATTCCATATATCCACCACTCTCTGGGTGAAAAAGTTTTTCCTCAACTCCGTTCTAAATGGCCTACCCCTTATTCTTAAACTGTGGCCTCTGGTTCTGGACTCCCCCAACATCAGGAACGTGTTTCCTGCTTCTAGCGTGTCCAATCCCTTAATAATCTTATATGTTTCAATCTGATCCCCTCTCAGCCTTCTAAATTCCAGTGTATACAACCCCAGTCGCTCCAATCTTTCGACATATGACAGTCCCGCCATCCCGGGAATTAACCTTGTAAACCTACGCTGCACTCCCTCAATAGCAAGAATGTCCTTCCTCAAATTTGGAGACCAAAACTGCACACAGTACTCCAGGTGTGGTCTCACCAGGGCCCTGTACAGCTGCAGAAGGACCTCTTTGCTCTTATACTCAATTCCCCTTGTTATGAAGGCCAGTATGCCATTAGCTTTCTTCACTGCCTGCTGTACTTGCATGCTTGCTTTCAGTGACTGATGTACAAGAACACCTAGATCTCGTTGTACTTCCCCTTTTCCTAACTTGACTCCATTTAGATAATAATCTGCCTTCCTGTTCTTACCACCAAAGTGGATAACCTCACATTTATCCACATTAAACTGCATCTGCCATGCATCTGCCCACTCACCCAGCCTGTCCAAGTCACCCTGCATTCTCATAACATCCTCCTCACATTTCACACTGCCACCCAGCTTGGTGACATCGGTAAATTTGCTAGTGTTACTTTTAATTCCCTCATCTAAATCATTAATATATATTGTAAACAGCTGCGGTCCCAGCATTGAACCCTGCGGTACCCCACTGGTCACCACCTGCCGTTCTGAAAGGGACCCGTTAATCGCTTCTCTTTGTTTCCCGTCAGCCAGCCAATTTTCAATCCATGTCAGTACTCTGCCCCCAATACCATGTGCCCTAATTTTGCCCACTAATCTCCTCTGTGGGACTTTATCAAAGGCTTTCTGAAGTCCAGGTACACTACATCCACTGGCTCTCCCTTGTCCATTTTCATAGTTACATCCTCAAAAAATTCCAGAAGATTAGTCAAGCAAGATTTCCCCTTCATAAATCCATGCTGACTTGGACTGATCCTGTTACTGCTCTCCAGATGTGTCGTAATTTCATCTTTTATAATTGACTCCAGCATCTTTCCCACCACTGACATCAGGCTAACTGGTCTATAATTCCCTGTTTTCTCTCTTCCTCCCTTCTTGAAGAGAGGGACAACATTAGCCACCCTCCAATCCACAGGGACTGATCCTGAATCTATAGAACATTGGAAAATGATTACCAATGTGTCCACGATTTCTAAAGCCACTTCCTTGAGTACCCTGGGATGCAGACCATCAGGTCCCGGGGACTTATCAGCCTTCAGACCCAACAGCCTAGCCAACACTATTTCCTGCCTAATATAAATTTCCTTCAGTTCATCCATTACCCTAGGTCCTTTGGCCACTATTATACCTGGGAGATTGTTTGTGTCTTCCCTAGTGAAGACAGATCCAAAGTACCTGTTCAGCTCGTCTGCCATTTCCTTGTTCCCCATAATAAATTTACCCGCTTCTGTCTTCAAGGGCCCAATTTTGGTCTTAACTTTTTTTTTCCTTTTCACATACCTAAAGAAGCTTTTACTATCCTCCTTTATATTCTTGGCTAGTTTACCTTTGTACCTCATTTTTTCACCACGTATTGCCTTTTTAGTTACCTTCTGTTGCTCTTTAAAAGATTCCCAATCCTCCGGCTTCCCATTCATCTTTGCTATGTTATACTTCCTCTCTTTTATCTTTATACTGTCCTTTACTTCCCTTGTCAGCCACGGCCTCCCCTTACTCCCCTTAGGATCTTTCTTCCTCCTTGGAATGAACTGATCCTGCACCTTCCTCATTATTCCCAGAAACACTTGCCATTGCTGTTCCACTGTCATCCCTGCTAGAGTATTGATACACTCCATCACTCTCACATACATCCCTCACTCTCACATACACCCTCGCACTCACACAACCCCTGATACACCCCGCACTCTCACATACACCCTCGCACTCACACAACCCCTGATACACACCCTCATTCGCACATACATGGCACACCCAGTCACCCCACACACAATCCCTTACACGCACTCTGACTTTCACATACACTCTTACACACATACACAAACACACGGCTTCTTTCACACATTTGCACACATTCCCTCACCCTCTCACACACACCCTTACACAACCAGACATGGTCACCCTCACAAACAGATACGTGACCACACTAACGCCACACCGAGACACACAAACTCACACACACACTCAGGTGCAGGCATACTCATAGTTACATACACAAAATGCATGCCCATGTACACATAATCTTCCAGTCTCTGTCTGTCTCTCCTGCACAGTCTCTAACACACACACATACACTATGTCTCTCCCTCTCTCTCTCACTCTCTCCCTCATAGACACAGAGTCTCTCTCTCTCATCCACACACAGAAACATACGCCCAGTCTTGCTCTCACATACATACACACACACTGTCTCTCTAACACACATTCTGCCTCTCTCACACACACACTCTCTCTCACATAAACCCTCACACTCCATGCGCTCCATCTCCCACTCACACACACGCTCTCTCACACATGCACACTCTCTCATTCACACACATGTGCTTGCTCTCACACACACAGACACGCTCTCTTGCACACACACGCACCCTGTCTCACACTCACGCTCTCCCTCACACTCTTTCACACATGCACTCTCTCTCTCACACATTCACTCTCACACTCACACACAGAGTCTCTCACACATACTCTCTTTCACACACACACATGCACACTTCCTTTCTCTTACACACAGGCTCTCACACACACAGACAAGCTCTCTTGCACACACATGCTCTCTCTCACACTCACGCTCTCTCGCACACGTTCTCTCTGTCTCACACTTTCACATACACACTCTTACACGCATTCTCTCTTTCACACATGCTCTTTCTCACACACTGTCTCTCTCTCACATATTCACTCTCACACTCACACACAATCTCTCACACACACTCTCTTTCACACACACACATACACACACACTTCCTTTCTCTTACACACACTCTCTCACACATGCTCTCTCACATTCAGTCTCACTCACTCTCACACTCACACACACTCTCTTTCACACACAGTCTCTCACACATACTCTTTCTCACACACGCGCACACTTCCTTTCTCTTACACACGCTGTATCACACACACACATACACTCGTACTCTCTTTTTCCTTCTCTCTCACCAACACACACACACACAGCGGACTGTCTGACACCACACTGACCTGTGCTGGGCTCTGAGGGCGGACGGACGGGCGGACTCTCCCGAAGAACTGAACAAGGACGAATTCAACCCTTCTGCGCGATCTCCTCTGGTGCGCGCGTCTGCTCGCTGCCGGGAATCGCTTCCTGTTCTGTCCCTTCACAATTCAGTGAAAGTTGCCACCAAAAACCGAGGCGGTGTTCTTTCTGAAAGCAGACAGGCAGCAGTCGGGTGCGAGAGCGCTCGCTCGCCACACTGCAGCTCTGGGAAATGCCGGCGGTACACCTGACAGCCGAGGGCAGGCTGAGATTTATAGGGAACCGCTCTGTCATAGCAACCAGGCGGAGGGCGACGCCAACAAGGACAGGGAGCCGGGCGCCTCGGCTTCCGACCCGACCCCGCTGATCTTCAGCACGGCGTGGCTGTCCCCCCGCTCCCGGCGCTGCCCCACAGTCGCGCTTCAGATACCCTCCCTCCTGAACAAGTTCCGAGAGCAAGTGTGAACAGGTGTGCAGGTGTCCACGCGTGCGGCGCGTGCAAGTGTGTGCAGGCGTGAGTGTGACCGTGGTGAGAGTTACGGTTACCGGAGAAGGCAGGGGGATGGGGCAGAGCGGGAAAATAACTCGTCCAAGGTGGAATGACAGAACGGACGCGATGGTCGAATGGCCTAATTCTGCCCCTGTGTCGAATGGTCTTATGAAGGGATTCGAGTCCGTGAGGAACAGGACACTGAGGGAAAGGAACCGCTACTGAGACCAAATGCAAATTGTAAGAAAGGAAACTGCTGGAATGTGGCGGTGGAGGGGCCACGGTACCCCTGTACCTCCAGCAAACTGTGGAGAAGTTGTTCCTGCAGTGTGAGAGCTAGGACCAGTCGGCACTGCCTCAGACTACAGGGATGTCCATTCAGAACAGAAATGAGCAATTCATTTAGCCGGAGGGTGGTAACTTGTGGTATTTGTTACCACAGACAGCTGTGAAGGCCGGGTCGTTAGGTGTATTTAAGGCTGAGTTTGATAGCTTCTTCATTGGACACGGCATCAGGTTACGGGGAGAAGTCCAAGGAATGGGGCTGTGAAGGGGGGGGGGGAAACAAAAGATCAATTATGATTGAATGGCAGAGCATACTCGACAGGACAAATGGCCTAATTATAGTCCGATGTCTTATAGTTATTGTCTGTCAGTGGGTCAGTGAGTGTGAACAGGTCAGTCAGTGACTGTGAACAGGTAATTGCGCGTGAGGAGGTCCGTGTGTGAGCAGGTCAGTGAGTGTGAACAGGTCATTGTGTGTGAGTGGGTCAATCAGTGTGAACAGGTCATTGTGTGTGAGTGGGTCAGTCAGTGCGAACAGGTCATTGCGTGTGATTGGGTCAGTGAGTGTGAACAGGTCATTGTGTGTGATTGGATCAGTGAATGTGAACAGGTAATTGTGTGTGATTGTGTCAGTGAGTGTGAACAGGTAGTTGTGAGCAGGTCAGTGAGTGTGAACAAGTCGTTGCGTGTGAGTGGATCAGTGAATGTGAACAGGTAAGTCTGTGTGATTGTGTCAGTGAGTGTGAACAGGTCATTGTGTGTGAGTGGGTCAGTGAGTGTGACCAGCTCATTTTGAGTGAGTAGGTCAGTGAGTGTGAACAGGTAATTGTGTGTGAGTGTAAACACTGTGTGTGAGTGGGTCACTGAGTGTGAACAGGTAATTGTGAGTGAGTAGGCCAGTGAGTGTGAACAAGTGTGAACAGGTAATTGTGTGTGAGTGTGAACAGGTAATTGTGTGAGTGGTTCAGTGAGTGTGAACAGGTAATTGTGAGTGGGTTTGGATAGTATGGGCTTGGAAACTCATCACAGGATCCGTGCCCCGGGTGTGAGACGGCAGTGGGCAGTTTTGGATTGGGGGTGAGTGGGACTCAGGAGCAGGAGAGGGGGAGGGAGGAAGGGAGGGGAGCAGATACAGAAGGTGGGGAAGGGAAAGGGAGAAGGGATGGTTGTGGCTGTGGATCTGCAGCAGGAGGGGGTTTCAATGCCAGCTGCCATGAGGCTCAGTGGCTGCTCGGACAAACTGCCCCCATCCCTTACTCTCGTCCACCTGCTCCCGATGGCAGAGCCCAGACTCTAGCACTTCCCCTCAGTCTCTGACTCTCGCTGTCTTCTCACAGGGAGCCAGAGCAGGAACCCCCTTGATTATACCAATCCTCAGAACAGCCCCTCCCTCAGTACTACCACTCCCCAGTGTGACCCTCCCTCAGTACCACCCCTCCCACAGTGTGACCCTCCCTCAGTACAACCCCTCCCTAGTGTGACCCTCCCTCAGTACTACCACTCCCACAGTGTGACCCTCCCTCAGTACCACCCCTCCCACAGTGTGACCCTCCCTCAGTACCACCCCTCCCACAGTGTGACCCTTCCTCAGTACCACCCCTCCCACAGTGTGACCCTTCCTCGGTACCACCTTACCCAGTGTGACCCTCCCTCAGTACCACCTCTCCCACAATGTGACCCTCCCTCAGTGCTGCTGTTTCCTGAGCATTGCATTGCACAGCCTGACCAGGCCATGTTGGGTGATGCTCATGCTGCATTTGAAGAACAGGTTCAATGGAGGGACATTAGTAGGGAGAATTGCGCACACTAAACGTTGGAGGAACTCAGCAGCATCTATTGGGGGAGGGGCTGCAGTAAGAAGCTGTGAGGTGATAGGTAAAGGACTGAAGGAATCTGATGGGAGAAGAGGAGAAAGAGAAGGAGGAGGGGTGCTGGGGAAGTGAGGACATGAATGGCTAAGAGAGGAGCAAGAAAGGGGAATGGATAAAGAGAGAGGGGGAGTGGGGAAGAAACTGCTGGAAGTTGGAGACAGTGATATTTATGCCATCAGATTGATGTCTGCCCAGACAGATAAAGAAGTGAGAGATGCCTCATCACGGCAGTAGAGGAGGCCATGGACTGACATGTCAGAATGGGAATGGGAAGTAGAATTAAAGATGTTGGAGAGAACAATCCTGCCAAACCCATACTGGGTCTCATATCAGTCCCTGCAGGAATGTTAAAGTGAATGAATCGCAATCCGAATCAGAATTAGGTTTCATATTACTGGCAGATGCTGTGACATTGTGAATTGAATGAATTGACTTTATTTCTTACATCCTTCATATACATAAGGAGTAACAATCTTTATGTTACATCTCCATCTAAATATGCAACGCGTAATCTTAGTAATTTATAATAAATAGAACAATGTAATACCGAGTACACTCAAATCAGCGTGAGTTCATCAGTCTGATGGCCTGGTGGAAGAAGCTGTCCCGGAGCCTGTTGGTCCTGACTTTTATGCTGTGGTACCGTTTCCCGGATGGTAGCAGCTGGAATAGATTGTTGTGGGATGGCTTGAGTCCCCAATGATCTTACGGGCCTTTTTTACACACCTGTCCCTGTAAATGTCCTGAATCATGGGAAGTTCACAACTACAGATGAGCTGGGCTGTCTGCACCACTCTCTGCAGAGTCCTGCAATTAAGGGAGGTACAGTTCGCATACCAGGCAGTGATGCAGCCGGTCAGGATGCTCTCAATTGTGCCCCTGTAGAAAGTTCTTAAGATCTGGGGTCCCATGCCAAACTTCCTCAACCGTCTGAGGTGAAAGAGGTGCTGTTGTGCCTTTTTCACCGCACAGCTGGTGTGTACAGACCACGTGAGGTACTCGGTGATGTGGATGCCGAGGAAATTGAAGCTGTTTACCCTCTAAACCCCAGATCCACTGATGTCAATAGGGGTTAGCCCATCTCCATTCCTCCTGTAATCCACAACCAGAGCTCTTTGTTTTTGTGACATTGAGGGAGAGGTTGTTTTCCTGACCCACTGTGTCAGAGAGATGACTTCTTCCCTGTAGGCCACCTCGTTATTGTTTGAGATAAGGCCAATCAATGTACTGTCATCAGCAAATTTAATTAGCAGATTAAAACAGTGGGTGGCCATACAGTCATGGGTATACAGGGAGTAAAGGAGGGGACTTAGTACACAGCCCTAAGGGGCTCCTGTACTGAGAGTCAGAGGGTTGGAGGTGAGGGAATCCACTCTTATAACCTGCTGGCGATCTGACAGGAAGTCCAGGATCCCGCTGCACAAGGCAGGGTCAAGGCCGAGGTCTCTGAGCTTCTTGTCGAGCCTGGATAGAACTATGGTGTTGAATGCTGAACTGTAGTCCAAGAACAGCATTCTCACACAAGCATCCCTCTTCTCCAGATTTGTAAGGACGGTATGTAGAGCAGTGGCTATGGTGTCATCTGTCGATTGGAACACTGTGGCAGCAGTACATTAATACATTACAAAATATAATGATAAAAACCTGTAAATTACAATCATAAATATATATTAAAGAATTAAATTAATTAAGTAGTGCAAAAAGAGCGAGAATAGTGTTTATGAGTTTATTGTCTGTTGAGAATTCTGATGATGGAGGGGAGAAGCTGTTTCTGAAATGTTGAGACTGTGGATGGGTGGGAATGAACAGGAAAACGACAGATTATTGGGAGGGAGAGAGAGAGAGGGGGAGAAAGAGAGATAAGGGAGAGAGGGGGGAGGGAGAGAGAGAGGGGAGAGAGAGGGGGAGAGAGGGAGAGAGATAATCATTGACAGAGAGGGAGAGAGGGGGAGAGAGAGGGGGAGAGAGGGAGGGAGAGAGAGAGAGGGGAAGGGGAGGAGAGAGAGAGGAGAAGGGGAGAGAGAGGGGGAGAAAGAGAAAGGGGGGAGAGAGAAAGAAAACCCCATTGACAGAGAGAGAAGGGCACACATTAGCGAAGTGGTTAGCGTGATGCTATTACAGTTCAGGGCTTCAGAGCTCAATTCCCGAGCCCTCTGTAAGAAAGTGTACATTCTCCCTGTGACTGCGTAGCGTTCCTCCAGGTGCTCTGGTTTTCTTCCACAGTCCAAAGACGTATCAGTTAATAGGTTAATTTGTCATTGTAAGTTGTCCTGTGATTAGGCTAGGATTAAATTGGTTGGTTGCTGGGTGGAACGGCTTGTTGGGCCCAAAGTACCTATTCCACACTATTCTAAATGAAATAAGTAAATTGCAAGATCTAAATAATCTAGGTGTTGAGAGGAGTTGGAGAGACACAGTGCTGAGGAGAGAGGGAATGACAGACAGAACAAGACCTTGATATGTTGACATTTGCTGTCTCTAGTTGAGGATCATGTTACAATTGATTGAACAGAATTAAAAGATAAAATCCAAATATGTAATTTTAGCAGGAGAACAATCAATTCCTCTGGTATGAAAGCACAATGTGGGAAACACAAATGGACTGAAAAGGGACGTAGATACGATGTACAACTAGGAAGTAATTAGACTGAAGTAGGAGAAATTATGCCGGGGAATAAGTCAATGACAGAAAAATCAAGCAAATATTTTATTTTTATCTTTACACAGGATGACATGGAAAGTCTCCCAGAGGCAAAGAAATTTGAAGACAATGATGAGTTCAAAAAATAAAGAGCAGTAAGAAAATCAGGTGGAGGAGTTAATGGGATGGAAAAGGCAATGAATCCCCACTCTCTGGTGACCTCAATCCCAGATTGTAAAGGAGGAGACGATAGATAAATCCCCATGGTCCAGTGACCTCAATCCCAGATTTGTAAAGGAGGTGACGATGAATGAATCACCATGGTCTGGTAATCTGAATCCCAGAGGTTACAATCCCAGATTGTAAAGGTGGTGATGATGGATGAGTCCCCATGGTCTGGTGACCTCAATCCCAGATTTGTAAAGGAGGTGACAATGGATGTCCAGGTGTATGGTCGTTGTCTTCCAAAACTCTCTAATCAGAGAAAGGAGAGACAGAGAGAGATTACTTCATCAGTAGTCAGGCGCCACAGTCTCGTACCGGCTAGTGTGACGCTGTTACAGCTCAGAGCGTTGAAGTTCAGAGTTCAATCCCAGCATCCTCTGTAAGAAGGTTTGTGCATCCTCAACATGGAATGCGTGGGCTTCCTCCCACATTCCAAAGAACGTACCAGATGGCATTATAATTGGTCTTTGTAAATTGTCCCAAGATTAGGCTAGGATTAAAATGAAGGTTGCTGGCTGGCGTGGAAGTATCAATTCCATGCTGTGTCTCTAAGTAAATAATTATCAAAAGGAGGGATAATGCAGGATTTGGTGAAATCGGGGCAACTATGCTGGCACAGTAGTGGTTAGTTCATTGCCTTACTGTACCAGTGACCATTGATCACATTTTCCCTCTGCACTCTGCAGGGAGTTTGATCTCCCTGTGAGTGCACAGATTTCCTCGGGGTGCTCTGATTTCTTCCCACAGTCCAAAGACATACGTACTCTCTCTATACCCATAACCATGTGGCTAGGCATAGCTCAAATACTATTTATAAATTTGCTGATGACACAAGCATTGTTGGTAGAATCTCAGATGGAGATGAAAGCGCGTACAGGAGCTGCAGCAACAACCTGGCACTCAATGTCAGTAAGACAAAAGAGCTGATTGTGGACTTCAGGAAGGGCAAGACGAGGGAACACGAACTAATCCTCATGGAGGGATCAGGAATGGAGAGAGAGAGCAATTTCAAGTTCCTGGGTGTCAAAATCCCTGAGGATCTAACCTGGTCCCAACATATCGATGCAGCTATAAAGAAGGCAAGGAGCGACTACATTTCATCAGGACTTTGAAGAGATTTAATTTATCATATATTATTTTTGTTTTCTGCACTATTTTTAATCTATTCAATATACAGTGCCTGAAAAAGTATTCATCCCCTTGGAATTTTTCATGTTTTATTGTTTTACAACATTGATTCACAGTGGACTTAATTTGGCTTTTTTGACACTGACCAACAGAAAAGGTTCTTTTTTGTTAAAGTGAAAACAAATTTCTAAAAATTGCTTTAAATTTATTACAATTATTAAACCCAAAGTAATTGATTGCATAATTACCTACCCTTCTTTGGGTCAGTAGTTAGCAGATGCACCTTTGGCAGCAATTACAGCTTGAGTCTGTGTGGATAGGTCTCTATCAGCTTTACACGTCTAGACACTGCAATTTTCCCCCATTCTTCTTTACAAAACTGCTCAAGCTCCATCAGATTACATGGGGATTGTGAGTGAACAGCTCCTTTCAAGTCCACCCACAAATTCTCAATTGGATTGAGGTCTGAATTCTGATTTGACCACTCCAGGGCATTAACTTTGTTGTTTTTAAGCCATTCCTGTGTAGCTTTGGCTTTTTGCTTGAGGTCATCTCTTGCTGGAAAACAGGGTGGTGAGGAGAAGAGAAGAGAAGAGGTGAGAGTGGAGCCAGAATTGGGAATGGAAGAAGAGAGAAAAGGAGAATTTACCATAATTTAGTGATATCAATGTTCATGTCGTCGGCTTGGAGGTGTTGCTGCTCCAACCTGAGAGTGTCAAAAAAAAAAGCCAAATTAAACCTATTCTGATTTAATGCTGTAAAACATGAAAACTTACAAGGGAGTGAATACTTTTTATAGGCATTGTACATATATATACTTCTTGTAATTGATTTACTTGGTTCTTTTTTCTTTTTCTATATCATGTATTGCATTGAACTGCTGCTGCTAAGTGAACAAGTTTCACGATACATGCCAGTGATAATAAACCTGATTCTAAAGACCTCAGAAGGAGCATGTGGACTGTAATCCAAAGAGAATCAGGGATTTGACTCCAGTATAATTGGCACCTCCAGGGATCCTCCAGCATTTTGTGTGTGTGTGTGTGTTACTCCAGATTTCTAGCATCCACAGACTCTTCTAAGTCTTTAAAACCTTTAAATCACCTGATTACTTGAATTGCCTGAAACAACTCGATTTCTGAAACATCTGCAATTATTTTGCCCATTCTCATAATCTGTCCAAGTCCTTCTGCAGCCTCTCTACTTCTTCAACACTACCACTACCCAAATCATTGACATAATATGATAGAATATGACTTTTAAAAATGGTCCCAACACAGACTCCTGTGGAACACCACATTACTGGCAGCCAGCCAGAAAAGACTCCCTTTATTCCCACTCTTTGCCACCTGCCAATCAGCCACTGCTTTATCCATGCTAGAATATTCCCTGTAATACCATGGGCTCCTAGCTTGGTAAGCAGCCTCGTGTGAAACCTTGTCAAAGGCCTTCTGAAAATCCAATTACACAGCATCCACTGATTCTCCTTTGTCTATCCTGTTTGCTATTCCTTCAAGGAATTCTAACAAATTTGTCAGGCAAGATTTTTCCTTGAGGAAACCATGCTGACTATGTCCTATTTTATCATATGCCTCCAGATACCCTGAGACCTCATCTTTAACAATCATCTCCATTATCTCCCCAATCACTAACATGTATAATTTCCTTTCTTCTGCCTCTCCCCTTCTTAAGGAGTGGAGTAACATTTGGAATTTTCCAGTCCTCTGGAACCATTCCAGAATCTGGTGATTCTTGAAAGAACATTACTGTACTAATTCCTCCTCAATCTCTTCAGCTACCTCGTTTAGAACCCTGGGGTCAGTTATCTAGCTACAGGCCTTTCAGTTTCCCAAGCTGCTTTTCCCCAGTAATGGTAACTTCACTCCGTGATACTCTTGATCTTCCAGCATAATGCTTGGTGTTTTCCACAGTGAAGACTGTTGCAAGATACTTATTCAGTTCATCCGTTATTTCCTTGTCCCCCATTACTACCACTCCAGCATTGTTTTCCAGTTGATTCACTCTCACCTCTCTTCTACACTTTATGTATCTGAAGAAACTTTTGGTATCCCCTTTAATATTATTTGTTGACTTAGCTTCGTATTCCATTTTTTCCTATCTTATTACCATTTAGTTCCCTTCTGTCGATTTTTAAAATCTTCCCAGTACTCTAACTTCCCACTAATTTTCTGGTGTATTATTTGCCCTCTCTTTGGTTTTTATGTTGGCTTTGACTTCCCTTGTCAGCCATGGTTGCATCACCCTGCCTTTAAAATACTTCTTCTTTGGGATGTATCTATCCTGCACCCTCTGAATTGCTCCCAGAATTCCAGCCTTTGTTGCTCTGCTGTCACCTCTGCCAGAGTTTCCTTCCAATCAACTTTGGCCAGCTCCTCTCATGCCTCTGTAATTTCCTTTACTCTACTATTATACTGATACATATGACTTTAGCTTTTTCTTCTCAAAGTGCAGGGTGAATTCTATCATATTATGATCACTGTTCCTTAGGAGTTCCTTTACCTTAAGCTCGCTATTCAATTCTGGTTCATTGCACAACATCCAATCCAGAATAGTTGATCCCCTACTGGGCTCAAGCAGGAGCTGTTCTAAAAAGCAACATCATAGGCATTCTACAAAAACCCCCTTGGGATCCACCACCAACCCAATTTTCCCAAACTACCTGCATAGTGAAATCCCCCATGACAAACATAACACTGCCCTTTTGACATGCATTTTCTATCTCCTGTTATAATTTGTAGCCTACATCTTTACTACAATTTGGAGGTCTATATATAACTCCCACCAGGGTTTTTTATCCTTACAATTTCTTAGTTCTACCCACTACAATTCTACACACACACACACATCGAGTCTGTATATACATACACATACTCACACACACACACATCGAGTCTGTGTATACATACACATACTCACACACACACACATCGAGTCTGTATATACATACACATACTCACACACACACACATCGAGTCTGTGTATATACACAAACACACACACACACACATCGAGTCTGTGTATATACACAAACACACACACACACACACTGAGCGTGTACCGCCATTCAATCATGGCAGATCTTTTCTCCTCTCCACAACCCCATTCCCCAGCCTTCACCCCATAACCTTTGAAGCCAATTAGGAACCTATCAATCCCTACCTTAAATACACCCAATAACCTGGCCTCCACAGCTGCCTATGATAACAAATTCCACAAATTCACCACCCTCTGTCTAAAGAAATTTTTCTGCATCATTGTTGTAAATGGACACCCCTCTATCCTGAGGCTGTGCCTCCTTGTTCTGGACTCCCCCACCATGGAAACATCCTTTCCACATCTACTCTGTCTAGGCCTTTCAACATTCAAAAGCTTTCAATGAGATCCCCCTCATCCTTTTGAATTCCAGCAAGTACAGACCCAGAGCCATCAACCGTTCCTCGTATGATAACCCTTTCATTCCTGGAATCATTCTTGTGAACCTTCTCTGAACCCTCTCCAATGCCAGCACATCTTTTCCTCAGATGAGGAGCCCAAAACTGTTCACAATACTCAAGGCAAGGCCTCACCAGTGCCTTATGAAGCCTCAGCATCACATCCCTGCTCTTGTAGTCTAGACCTCTTGAAATGAATGCTAACATTGCATTTGCCTTCCTCACCACCAACTCAACCTGCAAGTTAACCTTTAGGGTGTTCTGCACAAGGACTCCCAAGGCCCTCTGCATTTCAGATTTTTGGATTTCTCCCCGTTTAGAAAATAGTCCGCACATTTATTTCTTCTTGCAAAGTGCATAACCATGCATTTTCCAACATTGTATTTCATTTGCCACTTTCTTACCCATTCTCCTAATCTGTCTAAGTCCTTCTGCATCCTACCGTTTTCCTCAACACCACCTGCCCCTCCAACAAACCTTTGTAACCTTGGCAACAAAGCCATCTATTCCATCATCTAAATCATTCACATACAGCATAAAAAGAAGTGGTTCCAACACCGACCCCTGTGGAACACCACTAGACGCAGGCAGCCAACCAGAAAATTATCCTTTTATTCTCACTCGCTGCCTCCTACCAATCAGCCAGTGCTCTAACCATGTTAGAAACTTTCCTGTAATGCCAAGGGCTCTTAACTTGGTAAGCAACCTCATGTGTGGCACCTTGTCAAAGGCCTTCTGAAAGTCCAAATATACAACATCTACTACATCCCCTTTATCTACCCTACTTGTAATCTACTCAGAGAATTCCAACAGGTTTGTCGGGCAGGATTTTCCCTGAAGGAAACCATGCTGACTTTGTCCTATCTTGTCCTGTGTGCGTACAGTATATCCAAGTTGGCTTGTGATACAATACTGGATGACAATGTGAGGTACATGTTCCATGGAGTCCAAGTTCAAGTTTATTTTCATTCAATTGTATAACATGTATATCACCAAATGAAACAACGTTCCTCCAGACCAACGTGCACAACACAGTACGTGTAACTCACACACAACACATGAAGTAATATTAAAACAAATAAATCAGAAAATAATGAACTATATTCCAGAACACTGATATTCAGAATTAGAAGCACTAACAACACGTTAAACAATAAACAGTATAATGCTACCAGTGTTTCATAAGTCAAGTCAAGTTTTTGTCCTTTAACTACCTACGTGCATATTTAACCATATAATGTATATAGAAATGAGGCAATTTTTCTCCAAACCAGGGTGTAAAGCACAGTAGGACACATAACACATGATAACTTATGAAGTTAAGGATAAAATCTACAGATGAATCATACATAAATAACAAACTAAAATGCATTAACATCAAATATTGTACTGGAATAGATTAACCAGTAACACTTTGAGTACGATGCAGTAGGGAGTTCAGAATCCTGATGGTCTGGGGGAAGAAATTGTTGCTCATCCTGCCCATACTTGGAGTCTCCTGCCTGATGTCAGAAAGTCAAAGAGAATGTTGGATGCATGGGTGGGATCCTTCATAATACTAAGGGCCCTGCGTAGGCAGTGCTCCTGATAAATGTCCCTGATGGATGGTAGAAATGGTAGATGGGTAGGATCCTTCATAATACTAAGGGCCTTGTGTGTGCAGTGCTCCTGATAAATATCCCTGATGGATGGTAGAGAGATCCCTATGATCCTCTCAGCCGTTCTCACCGTCCTTTGTAGGGACTTCTGGTCTGATGCTCAGCTGCTCCCACACCAGAGAGAGATGCAACTTGTCTGGACGTTCTCAATGGTGCTCCTGTAAAACGCAGTTAAGATATTGGAGGCGGGTGGGGTAGCCTTGCTTGCCTCAACCTCCTTCAGAAGTGGAGATGCTGGTGTGTCTTCTTGTTCAGGGAGGTGATATTAAAGGACCACCTCAGACCATCCATCGTGTGAACTTCCAGGAATGATGCATTTAACTCGCTATACGGAGCAGCCATGTATTCACAGTGGGTAATGGCTCATCTGCACCTTCCACAATGATTTCTTTAGTCTTCTGCATGTTCTTCTCACAGCAATCCACCAGCCACTCCATTATACTCAGTTGTATCAGCATTGTTGATAAGGCCAACCACTGTTGTGCCATCTGCAAACTTGATGACACGGTTTGAGCTGAATCCGGTGACAGTCGTGCGTCAGCAGTGTGAGCTGCAGCGGGCTGAGCACACAGCCTTCGAGCAACCAGTGCTCAGCGTAATGGGACCACAGAGGCATTGCTGCCCACACGGACTGACTGTGGCCTTTCTGGAATCCGCTTGTACAGGGAAGTGTTGAGACCTGGTGAGGACAATTGCCCCACCAGTTTCTGGGGCATAATGGTGTTAAATTCTGAACTGAAGTCTAAACAGCAGTCTGGCACGAGACCCCATTTTTCAGGTGGGACAGGATAGAGGCTATTGTATCGCCAGAAGATTGATTTGAGCCATAAGCAAACTGGAAAGGGTCCAATGTAACCGGAAGTAAGGCTTTAATGTGCTCCATGACCAGCCGCTCAACACATTTCATAATCGTTGATGTTAATACCATAGAATGATAATCATTTAGGCAGATTACTGTCGCCTTCTTTGACACTGGAATGATGTCTGCCGCCTTGAAAACGGAGGGGACAATAGACTGTTCCAGAGAGATATTGAATAGATCTGTCAGCACCTCAATTAGCTGGGCTGTGCAGTCTTTCAGAACCCAACCTGATATCTTATTGGCCCAGCAGCTTTGTGTGGGTTGATTCTGGCCGGGGTCTTCCTCACACTCAGCTTCAACCAGACGGAGGGTCTGCTCCCCTGGAAGGAGGGGTGCCTTCCTCGCCAGCACCTAGTTCTGCACATCAAACTGGGCATAGAAGACATTCAGCCTCTCTTGGGGAGTGAAACATTCTGGTCACTGACATGCAGGGTAGACTGTAATCCTCTGAATTCCCTGCCATATGCGTCCTGTGCATTTGGTGCATTTACAGCACAAGTTAAAAAGTTAACAGTATAATGCTCCTGATGCTTCATATGTGATGAGACCTGCGAAGTGGCAGGGAATATAAAGCTGAAAGTGATGAAATGCTTTGAGAGGTTGGTTATGACTAGACTAAATTCCTGCCTCAGCAAGGACCTGGACCCATTGCAGTTTGCCTATCATCACAATAGGTCAACGGCAGATGCAATCAACATGGCTCTCCGCATGGCTTGAGTCCACCTAGACAGCACAAACACCTACGTCAGGATGCTGTTCATCGACTGTAGCTCAGCATTTAATACCATCCTTCCCACAATCCTGATTGAGAAGTTGCAGAACCTGGGCCTCTGTACCTCCCTCTGTAATTGAATCCTTGACTTCCTAACCAGAAGACCACAGTCTGTGTGGATTGGTGATAACATATCCTCTTCGCTGATAATTAACACTGGCGCACCTCAGGGGTGTGTGCTTAGCCCACTGCTCTACTATCTGTGTACATGACTGTGTGGCTAGGCATAGCTCAAACACCATCTAAATCTGCTGATGATACAACCACTATTGGTAGAATCTCAGGTGGTGACGAGAGGGCGTACAGGAGTGAGATATGCCAACTAGTGGAATGGTGCACATTTTTTAATAATCTATTCAATATACATAATTGATTTACTTGTTTATTTATTTTTTTTATCTTATTCATTATTTTTTCTTTGCTAGATTATATATTACATTGAACTGCTAAGTTAACAAATCTCACGTCTCATGCCAGTGATAATAAACCTGATTCTGATTCTGAATTCAGAATCAGAATGACTTTATTGCCAGTATGTGAAACATAGCAAAATTGCTTGTGGTTCGGGGCCAAACATAAAACATAAAGAAAAACAACAATCAAACTTAAATAAATAAGAACATATGAACAGACTGAACAATTACCATGAGAACAAGGAGAGCAACAAAGACCGTTTAATGGGCAGTTAGGGTATTGGGCCTGAGTGAGTTTGTTGAGAAGCTGGGTAGCTACAGGAAAGAAGCTTCAGAGATAACATTTAGTCCTGGTGGTGATGGACTCATAGCATCTCCTTGATGGCAATTTGGTGCATTGGTGACTGCTAGGGTGGGTGGAGTCAGCAGTCATTTTTTCAGCTCCTTTCTTCTCTCTGGCAATGAACAGATATAGAGGGTATTTCTTGCAGCTGTACATATAGTTGCATTGGTCAGAATACAGAGGACGTTCACCAGGACTGAGTCATAGAGCCATAGAGTGCTCTGACACAGAAACAGGCCCTTCAGCCCATCTAATCCAAGCCGAACTCTCATTCTGCCCAGATCTGTCAATCCACACCTGGGCGATAGCTCTCCATACCCCTCCCATCCATGTACTTATCCAAACCCTCTTCTCATTGCTACCATCAGGGAGGAGGTACAGGAGCCTGAAGACACACACTTAACATTTCAGGAACAGCCTCTTCCCCTCCGCCATCAGATTTCTGAATGAATGATGAACCCATAAACACTATCTCCCTATTTTATTTATTTTTGCAATACTTATTTGATTATATATAGCTATAGTGATTTATAGATTTCATTATTATGCATTGTGCTGTACTGCTGCTGCAAAACAACAAGTTTCACGGCATATGCCGATGACATCAAACCTGATTGTGATTAAATGTTGTAGTCAATGTTGTGGGTTGAAGGGGTTTGTTTGTGGGGAAAGATTGGACAGGCTGGGCTAGTTTTCCCCGGCAGAAGGAGGTTGAGGGAGTGACCAGGTAGGCAGACATACATAAAAATATATGAGGCATAGAAAGGGTATGTAGTGAGAATCTTTTATCCATGATAGGAGTATCAAAAACAAGAAGATAAGGGATCTGAGTGAAAGGTTATTTGCACAACGTGATATCTAGATCTCACTGCACGAGTGTGTGCATAAATCATTCACTCTGCAGCTTTGAGATATTTAAACACTTCAACTGACAAAGTGCAGAAATACACAGTCCTAATGAGTGCAAATGGAAATAGTTCGATGGGCAAAATAGTCATATACAAAGGGGGCCGAAGGGTTTTTTTTTCCTATGCTCTAACACCTTATGACTCAGTTCTGGTCTCATCATTATAGGAAGGATGAGGAAGCTTTAGAGAGGGTGCAGAGGAGATTCACCAGGATGCTGTCTGGACTGGAGAGCATGTCTCATGAAGAAAGGTTGAGTGAGCTGAGGCTTTTCTCTTTGGAGTGAAGGAGAACGAGAGGTGACTTGATAGCGATGATAAGGGGCATGGATATAGACAGCCAGGGCAGAAGTAGCTAATATAAGGGGGTATAATTTTAAGGTTATCGGAGGAAAGTATGGGGGTGGGGAATGACAGAGGTAGCTTTTTTTTTACATAGTTTGGTGGGTGCGTGGATTGCATTGCCACGGGTTGTGGTAGAGTCAAACCTATAAGGGGCATTTCAGACACTCCTAGATAGTCACATGGATGAATGAAAAATGGAGGGTGTGTAGGAAGGAATGGTCAGATTGATCTTGGAGTAGGTTAAACGTTTGGCACAGCATTGCGAGCCAAAGGGTTTGAGCTATGCTGTAGTGTTCTATGTTCTATGACCTGGGGGCTCTCAGCCAGGGGTTTACAACCTAGGGACCACAGAGCCCTCAGTTAATGGTAAAGCCCAACAGCATAAAAAAAGGTTGGACCCCCTGCAAAATGGTAGGAGAATGAATGGTGTTTGAGGTACCTGGATGTACGTAATTCCACAGCACGAACATAGGAGTACAGAACAAATCAGAAAAGTATTGCTGATATTTTTGCCAGAAGGTTTGAGGCCAAGTGCTGAGACATCTCATCCCGGCTGGATGGAGTCCCAGAGAGATTGCACCTGTTACAAGCTCGGTCTCCCTGGCCAAGGAAGGATGCACTTGTGATTGACCAAGGTTCACCATTGATTCCTGGAACAGCAGATTTGGCAAAGAGATCAATATTAAGTAGGCGGCATCCTGAAACATCACCACTAGCTGAGCATTTGCCCCCACTGTTCCTGTGTATCTTGGTATGGTGTCCTTTGTATTCCTGTGCAGCAAGGTGCAAATTATTTCCAGATTCTGGGCTATGATGCTCTTCCCACAGAGAACTGCCTGGCTGTGAGGATGCAGACAAGGGGTGACACCACCCATAGAGTCACCAAGTCCACTTGTGGGGGCTGTCTACACTGGTACATTCAAATGTGTTTAATATTGTCACAGGTACTGAGGTTCAGTGAAAAACTTTGTTTTGTATACCATCCAAACAGACCTTTTCATCACATCAGTGCATTGAGGTAGTAGAGGGGAAAACGATAAGAGAATGCAGAATAAATTCTAATTCAGATTCAGATACAGTTATTTATCACATGTACATTGAAGCCTACAGCGAAATGCACTGCTTGCATTAACAACTAAGGATGTGCCGGGGCAGCCTGCAGATGTTGCCACACATTCCAGCACCAACATGGCATGTTCACGATGTTCAGCAGAACAATAAAAACATCAACAACAACAACAACAAAACAACAATGGCAGAACAAGCCTAATTCCCACCCAACCCTAGGACAAGAGAACAGTTACAGAGAAAGTGCAGTGCCAGCAGACTATAAGATGCAAGGTCATATCCAGGGAGATTATGAGGTCAAGGGTCCACCTTATCGTACTGGGAAACAGTTCAAGTTTCTGATGACAGTGGGGTAGACACTGTCCTTGACCTAGGTGGTATATGCTTTCTGGCTTTTAGACCTCCTGCCCAATGGAAGGGGGGATAAGAGGCAGTAGCCAAGGTGGGTGTGGTTTTCGATTACGTTAGCTGCTTTACCAAGACAGTGAGTGGAATAGACAGAGTTCTTGGCAGAAACTCATTGAGCATATTTAAAACAGAGGTTGATAGGTTCTTGATTAGTCAGGGCGTCGAAGGTTATGAGAAGAAATCTGGAGAATGGGGTTTAGTGGGCAAATAAATCAGCCAAGATCGAGTGGCAAAGAAGACTTGATGAGCTAAATAGCCTACTTCTGCTTCTATGTCTTACGGAATCTCTGAGTCAGCTTATAAACTTACTGCATGGAAGAGTTCAGTGCAGCAATCTTCCCACTGTGCATAATCTACCCCAAACAGTCCTACACAGTTCCAGATTGCTGCATTTAAAACAATCTATGACCACTGAAGACTGGTCCACCTTCCCCAGCAGATTCCTGATGTAAAAGGGTGGATTCCCAAATGGACTGACCTCCACTGGAGACCACCACATCTGTCCCCTCACCACCAGATGGTAGAATGGGTTGCAGTGTTACCAGATGGCCCCCACCATCCAGGCCATACTCTCTTTTCACTGATGCCATCAGGAAGAAGATACAGGAGCCTCAGGACCTACACCACCAGGCTCAAGAACAGTTATTACCCCTCAACCATCCGGCTCCTGAACCAAAGAGGATAACTTCACTCAACTTCACTCCCCCAACACTGAACTGACTATTCCCACAACCAATTGATTCACTCGCATGTTCTTGATATTTATTATTGATTTTTCTCCAATTTGTATTTGCACTGTTTATTGTCTTTTGCACATTGGTTGTTTATCCATCCTGTTGTGTGCAGAGAAGGGTGCAAAGAGGCACCGGGTTCTCAGGCTTGCAGACACTGGGCCTGCAACTTCAAATTTCGCCCAGCACTCACCATTCACGGGTTTGACCTTTGGGTCCTGAGCTCTGAGTCCAGGGGAGTCAGAGACAATTTGATGAGCCTAAATATCTGACTCGAGCATTGTGGATGGCCATGGACTTGTAGCTGGTATCTAGACAATCTCCAGTAGGTGGTGTCATTCCAGGAAAATCCTGAGGGCCTTGTTCTCAACTTCATGAAATGTCATTCCAAGAAAACCTGTGGTAAGAAACAGTATTGAACCAGATTTTGCAGATGCTAGAAATCCAGAGAAACACATTCAAAATGCTGGAAGATCATCAAGGAGTCCCACCACCCAGGTCATGTTATTGCTGTCAGGAATGAAGTACAGGAGCCTCAGGATCCACACCACCAGGTTCAGGAAAAGTTATTACAGGGGTGATCAGAAGCAGCCACATTCTGTCCCCTCAGAATTATTCAATAAGCTTCAAAACCTTGGCCTCTATACCTTCCTGTGCAACTGGATCCTCGATTTCCTCACGTGCAGACCTCACACAGTTTGGATTGGCAACAACACCTCTTTCACCATCTTCATCAGCACAGGTGCACCTCAAGGCCGTGGCTTAGTCCCCTTCTCTGCTCACTCTACGCTTACCACTGTGTGGCTGAGCACACTCCAATGCAATATTTAAGTTTGCTGACAACACCTCTGTCACTGGCCGAACCAAGGTGGTGATGAGCCAGCATATAGGAAAGAGATTGAAAATCTGGCTGATTAGTGATACAACAAAAACCTCTCACTCAATGTCAACAAGACCAAGGAGCTGATTATTATCTCCAGGAGGACGAAACCAAAGGTCTATGAGCCCGTCCTCATTGGGGGGGAAGGGTCAGAGATGGAGAGAGTTATCAACTTCAAATTCCTCAGTGTTATAATTTCACAGGTCTGTCCTGGGCCGTTATGAAGAAAGCATGGAAGCACCTCTAATTCCTCAGAAGTTTGCTTAGACTCGGCATGACATCTAAAATTTTGACAAACTTTTATAAGATGTGTTGTGGAGAGTAAGTATTCCGGCTGCATGACAGCCTGGTATGGAAACACCAATGCCCTTGAACAGAAAATGCTACCAAATGTAGTGGATACAACCCAGTCCATCATGGGTAAAGCCCTCCCCACCATTGAGCACATCTACATGGAACATTGTTGCAGGAAAGTAGCATCCATCATCAGGGACCCCCACCATTCAGGACATGCTCTCTTCTTGCTGCTGCCACCCGGAAGGTGGTACTGGAGCCTTGGGATTCACACCACCAGGTTCAGGAACAGTTACTGCCCCTGAAGCATCAGGCTCTTGAACCAGAAGGGATAACTTCACTCACCACAACACTGAACTCTTCCCATAACCTATGGACTCACTTTTAAGGGCTCTTCGTTTCATTTTCTCGATATTTTTCTTTTTTTTTCTTTTGTATTTGCAGAGTTTGCTGTCTATTGCACATTGGCTGTTGGGTGCGGTCTTTTATTGATTGTATTGTGTTCCTTGGTATTTCATGTGAATGTAAAGATTGTGAGGGGGGCTAGGTTCATAGGGGATGCCCTGGTTCAGAGAGAGGTGGTTGCCTGGAACACGCTGCCAGGTACACTGGGAGAGGCAAATACATTAGACGTTTAGATAATTTAGATAGGCACATGAATATGAGGAAGATGGAGGCATATCAACATTGTGTAGGTAGGAGGGATTCATTTTTGGAAGGGGGTTGATTTACCTTTTAGCTGGTTCAGCACAACATTGTGGGCCAAGGGACCTCTTCCTGTGCTGTACTGTTCAAGTATCTATGTTCCAGATGATGTCCACTGGAAAACGAAATTCAGGGTTGTAGATGGTGATAGATATGTACTTGGATAACAAATTTACCTTGAGCTTTGAACTGCCTACTCAGGCCACAGCTAGATATCAAGTTCAAGTTTACAGACATTCAATGGACATGTATACATCTCAACTGTCTGTGGTCTCCAAGTGAGGAAATCGAGGATCCAATTGCAAAAGAAGGGGAAAAACACTACATATAGTCACACACAACACATACAGTGTAACTGTAGTTATGGTACAGCACATAGTTACAATACAACACATATAGTTACGATACAACACAGATAGTTACGATACAGCACATAGTTACGATGCAGCACACATAGTTATCATACAGCACAGATAGTTACAATACAACAGAGATAGTTACAATACAGCAGAGATAGTTACAATACAACAGAGATAGTTTCAATACAACAGAGATAGTTACAATACGGCACACATAGTTACAATACAGCAGAGATAGTTATCATACAGCACAGATAGTTACAATACAACAGAGATAGTTACAATACAGCAGAGATAGTTTCAATACAACAGAGATAGTTACAATACGGCACACATAGTTACAATACAGCAGAGATAGTTTCAATACAGCAGAGATAGTTTCAATACAGCAGAGATAGTTACAATACAACAGAGATAGTTACAATACAGCACATATAGTTACAATAAAGCACAAATAGTTATGATACAGCACATAGCTACAATACAGCACAGATAGTTACGATGCAGCACACATAGTTACAATACAGCATACATAGTTATGATGCAGCACACATAGTTACTATGCAGTACACACAGTTACAATACAGCACACATAGTTACGATATAGCACACACAGTTACAATACAGCACACACAGTTACAATACAGCACAGATAGTTACGATACAGCACACACAGTTATGATACAGCACAGATAGTTACAATGCAGCACAGATAGTTATGATACAGTAAACATAGTTACGATACAGTACACATAGTTACATTACAGCCCTTATAGTTATGATACAGAACACAGTTACAATACAGTACACATAATTATGATGCAGCACACACAGATACAATGCAGCACAGATAGTTTAAATTCAAAATTCACAGTACATTTATTATCTAAATATGCATGCCATATACAATACGATAAAGCACAATACAGTCACAAAATAATATTAGCACAAGTTTCTGGGTGACATAGCCAGTAGATTGATGGTGCATGGGATGTTGTCCTGGAGCCATGTTCCCATAAGATCAGGCAAGCAGAATTTCCTCATCTGGCACTCGGTCAGTTGCAGACAAAGATATTCCAGTTTGTTTTCCAGGGAGCAAACAATGGAGAGCCATGCTCTAGGTCCCAATAGACACGCACACATCACACCTCCGGGAAACTGCAGCTCAGATACACGGACACTCCAAAAATAGATGTCCCATGATCACAGAGTGCTTTTAACAGTATTGATGTGAAAGCAACTCGTTAATCAGCCTGGAACTTCTTGATAGATGATTAATTCTGTTAAATTCTTTTTCTCTGCCCTTTCCTCAGACCTCATTCTGTAGTGATTGTGAAACCCTGCTGGATTGTGGTGCAGAACTGTGATGACTTTTTGTAGTTCAACTTCCCTATGCAAGTTTGTATTTTTATATAATCACTCACAGACATGATCATAATCAGGTTTAATATCACTGGCATATGTTGTGACATTTGTAGTTTTGTGGCAGCAGTACATTGTAATACAGAATAATAAAAATTGTAAATTGCTCAGAGGAAGGCAGTAGAAAAACTTGCCAAGAACAATCATGGTCATGAGCCTATGATCGTCTATGTCATATGACATGGCACATGTTGATGATATATATACATACATATCATATAGCGAGAGAGAGAGAGAGGCAGAGAGATAGACAGAGAGAGAGAGGGGGAGAGAGAGATAGAGATAAGTAGTGCAAAAAGGGAGGAGGAAAAATAGTGAGGTAGTGTACGAGGGCTCATTGTTCATTCAGAAATCTGATGGCGGAAGGGAAGAGCTGTTCCTGAAACATTGAGAGTGTGTCTTTAGACTCCTGTACCTCCTCCCTGATGGTAACAGTGAGAGGAGGACATGTCCTGGGTGATGGGCCTCATGTAATAGTTCAGTGAATTTTACATTAATTACAGTACAATTGCTTCTATATTTTTCTAGAAACTCAGCTTTTCTGTAGCAGGTGTCATATCATTTGAATATGGCTATTTCATAGGTGAATTGTTCTCACTGGACTGTTGTTATCACTAGTCTGAGTAAAAGATGACAACAACTGCTTTTATTCTTTTCTTTGTTCTCTCAGTTCTCTTGTTCACTCTTCACTCTTGTAACATTTAATAAAATGGCCAAAAACAAGGTTTATATTCATTCTTGACTTCCAAAGAACCTTTGGATCTGAAAAGTATCGGGAATTCACAACCCCCTCCCCCTCTAGACATAGGGAACTGATTTTACATGCTCTACCCAACACAACGTCCCTCTGTGTAACCTCACTACCCCAACCTCCATGTACCACAATCCTCTCTCTATTTCTACTCCCCCCACAACAACAACCCTCTGCTTCTCCTCCTTCTCCTTCTCCACCTCACTCCACCCCACACTGCAGCCCACATCCATGGTAGCCCTTTCTACCACACCCACCCAACTAGCACCCCCCTTCCCTCCGCCGCTCTCACACTCCACTGCATGGTGTGGCCCCTGCACACACCCTCCCCTCCAATGCAACTCCTGCATGCGATTCTCCCAGGACTGCAGCTTCTCTCTCTCCACTGCATGCCACTCTCTACTGTAAAACCCCTCTCCAGAGGAAATGTTTAAGGGGAACCTGAGGGGGAATAAACTTCACTCAGAGGGTGCCATGCGTGAGGAACGAGCTGCTGGTGGAAGTGGTTGATGTAGGTTCGATTGCAATATTTAAGAGAAGTTTGGATAGGTACCTGGCTGGGAGGGGTATGGCAGTCTTTGGTTCCGGTGCAAGTCGATGGGGGTAGACAGAATAAAGGTTTAGCACAGACTAGTTGGGCTGAAGGGCCTGTTTCTGTGCCATAGTGCTCTGTGACTCAGTACTGCACCTCAATTGTCAGGCAGAATTGTTTGGGATTTGAGACCATGAGCTGGTGAGTGGGATGTCGGCATCTCCCTGCCAAGCAGAGGCAACCCCAGTCTGCTTCATGTCGGCAGAAACAGCCACTTCCTGCAGGCAAATCTTAAAATAAATCTGAAGAAACATCCACGCTGGGAATCGTGTCCCCATAGCAACCACAACATATCACATATCCTGCCTGAGATGGTAAGGTGGAGAGTGTTGGAGTGAAGTCGATGAATAGGAAGTTTTCTGTGTACAGTCAGAACAGGCTGGATCATAGTCTGTCCACCCAGAGCTGGAGGAGCAATCAGAGAGTGACCAGAGCAGTGGGTGTTGGGAGCTCAGAGCTCAGAGCAGGCTGGAGGTCGTCGTCTTCTCGTGTAGAGAGGTTATGTGAATAGAGCAGATATTAATTCAAGCTCATCCAGTCTTCAGTTCTTCATGTAAATTGTAAATTACAAGCAATAAATTGAAGTTAAAAGCACACCTTTGCAAATAAACAATGCTGTCCGTAAGAGATATTGTTTGCAAAGTGGTGATAATGAGATGTGTGCGTGTGCATCAGCCAAATGTTAAGACAATGGGGTTGTGTTATCTGGCCTGCATCAGTTGGAGGCGCCTGAACCTTCAAGTTCACTTTCAAGCATAATTGTCATTCACCCAAATGAAACAGTATTTCTCTAGGGCCAAGGTGCAAAATACAGTACATTCAGACCCTGCTGTTTCGTTACAATGGGGTTATTAAATTCTTTATTGAAATTTGTAAAAATGACAAAAATTCATTCTAAAGAATACTTGAAACTTCTCAAGAGCAGCCACCATTAGAGTAAACATTCAATCAGCCAATGAGAGCGCTTTACATACACTCTGGGCCACTCACAGCCAATCACATATTAGTTCGCACTCCACCTCTCCCGCACGTGTAAACATTCTTACTCTCTCGACAACTTATTCCTTGTTTTCACCCATAATGTCTGGAAAATGGACTGTGACTTCCAGTGAGGGTAGTACACCTAGGAAAAGCATTAACATGGATGGCGATGTTGAAGAGTTAATAACGAAGACCTTTGAGAATTGGCAGAGCAATGCACCCCGGGTGAATCTGAGGACACAGATGGAGAGAGGAAACGCCAGTAAGAAACCTCACCACGAGATTCCTCAGCACTGGTATCACCACGGTCACATAAATCATGGACCGATTCATCGATAATAACCCTGACTGGGAGCAAAGCAAAAGAGAGGTGTTCGCAACATGATTTCCTGCTACTGAGGACTGCTTTATGAAAGGAAACTTAAGAAAAGGCAGTCAAATATTGTAGCCTACTTGAAGAAGAAGCCAAAGTCAGAGGAGAACCCACAGCCTGGTCCGCCCTCCAGGATGTAACCACCACCTGCCTCCCTCCCCTGCTGCGATGTGTTGCTGCTCCACTGACGTACAGATTGGACCGATGTGCGTGGTTGTTACTCCACGGATTATTGTGTATACACAAATAAAATGTCATACCTCATGTTTGATTTCTATTATTAGGCAGACACATCTATTTACGTAATGTTATAAGCATAGCACTGATTTACATAGTGTTCCAACTCCAAGGAACCCATCCTCAGCATTAAGCAGGGTCTGAGTGTACCAACAGTCATACACAGCACAAGGCACCTCCATCATATATAAGATATCAGTCAAATACAGTCACAGAAAAAAGTCCACGAATGTTGCAGAAATCTGCAGTCAACCTCAATACAGCTTGTCTTTTACCGAGCAAACACTGGGGGCAGCACCAATGCCAGCATGGATGGTATGCCACACCACCTCCAATGGAGCGCACCAACTTCTACACCTCTCTCCTGGGTGGCTGTAAACAGGCAACATGGCGCCCAAGACCCAGTCCTTGCTACAACCACGTGGTCCATCGCTACCATCCACCAATAAGTCAGAGAATCAGACTTGCAGCATTCCATGTTAACACTATCCAAAAGGGTCTTCCAGTGTCTTGTCAATTATAATGTGCTTCTACTGTAGATACGTAACTCAAAGGAACTATTTGTCACCAAAGTACTGGAGTGAGTGATGTCAACAGGAGTTGGTAAAAGCAGATCCAACTACTGGCCAATGGAAACAAGTGGGGGGGGGGGAGAGCAGGCCCAATCATTGCCCAGTGGAAATGGGGGAGAAGCATAAACACGAGCGATTCTACAAATGCTGGAAATCCGGAGTAACACACACAAAATGCTGGAGAAATTCAGCAGATCAGGCAGCATCTATGGAAATGAATAAACAATCTATGTTTTGGGCCAAGATCCTTCATCAGGAATGGACAGGAAGGGGGAAGATGCCAGAATAAAAGAAGTGGGGGGGAGGGGAAGGAGTACAAGTTAGAAGGTGATAGGTCGACAGGCCCAATCACTGACCAATGGGAATTGAAGAAAACAATCTTGGCCACTGATCAAACAACACACATCAAAGTTGCTGGTGAACGCAGCAGGCCAGGCAGCATCTCTAGGAAGAGGTACAGTCGACATTTCGGGCCGAGACCCTTCGTCAGGACTAACTGAAAGAAGAGCTAGTAAGAGATTTGAAAGTGGGAGGGAGAGGGGAAAATCCGAAATGCCAGCATGGATTTCCGATCATTTCGGATCTCCCCCTCCCCCTTTCAAATCTCTTACTAGCTCTTCTTTCAATTAGTCCTGACGAAGGGTCTCGGCCTGAAACATCGACTGTACTTCTTCCTAGAGATGCTGCCTGGCCTGCTGCGTTCACCAGCAACTTTGATGTGTGTTGCTTGAATTTCCAGCATCTGCAGAATTCCTCGTGTTTGGCCACTGATCAGTGGGTCTCATTTTTCTTTCAATTCAAATTTTTATTTCTATTTGTTCTTATTTTACAAAGCAGCACAGCATATCACAGAGCAGATACAGTACAGCATATTTACACAGCCATCCCATGACAGGAAAACAAATAAAAATAAAAAATAAGACAGAAAGAAGTTCTAATTTAAGTTTAAATTAACATACAACCAAAATTGATCCCAAGTGTCTTGCACTTTTCCCTCACTGTTAATTCTTCCCAATGTGCTCATATGATGAAATCTTAATCATTTCCTCAGTCCATTCCTTCACAGTGGGACATCTGGGTTTTTTCCAGTTTTGCAATATAATTCTTGCAACTGTGATGAGACCCACCTTTAAAATAGTAAATTTGTCATTGTTTACATTAGGTATTGTTGTCCTATCATCCAGGAGACAAAGCCACGGGCACAGGGGCAGTGTGGGTCTCATTTTCACTTGGTCAATCTTCCCTTGTGGATTTCACTTCCTCTGTCCCAGAGGGTCCATTAGACACGTTATTCATTAAGTTCCATTTTCCCCTCATTTGTGTCGGCTATATTTCACTTATTGATGGCATTTTCCTATATCATCCTAGTCCTAGAGTCGTACCCTTCAGCCCACCATGCCTATGCTGAACATCATGTCTATCTATAACATTCCCACTTGCTTACATTGTTTCCACATCCCTCTGTGTCCAGTTCATTCAAGTACCTGTCCCAGTGTCTCCCTGTACAAGAAGGGTCAGAGCTGTCTCTATTTCCTGAGGAGACTGAGGTCCTTTAACAACTGCTGGACGATGCTGAGGATGTTCTACGAGTCTGTGGTGGCCAGTGCTATCATGTTTGCTGTTGTGTGCTGGGGCAGCAGGCTGAGGGTAGCAGACACCAACAGAATCAACAAACTCATTCGTAAAGCCAGTGATGTTGTGGGGATGGAACTGGACTCTCTGACAGTGGTGTCTGAAAAGAGGATGCTGTCCAAGTTGCATGCCATCTTGGACAATGTCTCCCATCCACTACATAATGGACTGGTTGGGTACAGGAGTACATTCAGCCAGAGACTCATTCCACTGAGATACAACACAGAGCGTCATAGGAAGTCATTCCAGCCTGTGGCCATCAAACTTTACAACTCCTCCCTTGGAGGGTCAGTCACTCTGAGCCGATAGGCTGGTCTTGGACTTATTTCCTGGCATAATTTTACATATTACTATTTAACTATTTATGGTTTTATTACTATTTATTATTTATGGTGCAACTGTAACGAAAACCAATTTTCTCCGGGATCAATAAAGTATGACTATGACTAAACGTTGTGACTGTTCCTGCCTCCATCTCCTCCTCGGGCAGCTCATTCTACATACATTTGGAATCAGAATCAGGTTTAGTATCACTGACATATGTCATGAAATGTGTTGTTTTGCAGCAGCTGTGCATTGCAATATATATTAACAAGGCTATGTATTACATTAAGAATATGTAAAATTAAATAAGTAGCGCAAAAAGGGAGGGAAAGATCTGAAGAAGTATTCGTGGGGTCATTGTTCATTCAGAAGTCTGATGGTGGGAGGGAAGGAGCTGCTCCTGAAATGTTGAGTGTGCATCTCCTTCCTGACGGTAGCAATGAGAAGAGGGCGTGTACCGTGTGATGGGAGTCCTTAATGATGGACACTGCCTTTTTGAGGCATCACCTTTTGAAGTGTCCATGATGGAGCTGGCTGAGTTTACAACTTTCTGCAGCTTTTTCCGATCCTGTGCAGTGGCCCCTCCACACCAGACAGTGACGCAGTAATCAGTTAGAATGCTCTCCACCGTGTAAAATAGGAGGATTTTTGTTTTAGCTAAAGGGTGGTGAATCTGTGGAATTCTTTGACACAGACGGCTGTGGAGGACGTCATAGAGTATATTTAAAGTGGA